>NC_079404.1:19940511-20259439 GCF_029220125.1 Pseudoliparis swirei
CCCAGAGAGGACAGGCTGTGCTCATTGTGATGAGGGAGCTGGAGAGACAGAATTACACCTTCTGATACAATGTCAGAAATACACCAATTTCCAAAGTCTGAGAGAAATATAAATAACCCCTCTTTTTGGAGTGAAAAGACAAAATGTGCTGCTAAATATGTAATTTCCTGCCACAACAAAAGAAAAATCACTAGGATTTAGTTGTACCATTTTCTGATTATTACCAAAATCCCCTCTTTTATTTTAATACATTTATGGGTAAATTAAATGAAGTTATATGTACAGTTAGACCTATATCATTATCTATGTTATTCCATTGTAGTATATTCACTGTTTGTGTCTCTCTTATTCCCTGTATTTCAGCAAATCACGATTGTACATGGTTTTTTGCAAATGCCATGCCTTGTGGATTGAATTGATTCAAAACCGAGTAAAACTAAAAATCACTTTATAATGAATGGCGGAGAAGCAAGTTAAAATATTGAGTAAATAAATTGTCCTATGTGCTTCTTTCCTTTTGTAAATCCATTACTTTCCATTTGGACTAAAACGTACCTACGGTCGGGCCTCACACACGTGAAAAGGTGCCGCTATCATCACACCTTTTATCGATCCTCCAGAGAGTCACACACTTCTAGCTCGGGGTGCACTCAAAGAAATGACTCATTGGATGAACTCAATTAAATTGTTGGCAGGTTTTCCATCCAATAATTATCTGCAACTCCAACTCAAATTTAGCACATCAGAGCAATAAAATGTAATTAAGTTAGTCCAACTCATTTGTATCAAATACATCTAAAATAAAATAACGATATTCATTAAATTAAATTAATTTGTGTTTGTCCAACTCAAAATATAAACTAACTAACAAAATATGTAAACTCGACACAGAAGGAACGCCCCGACTGGGAATTGAACCCACAGACCTCTGGCTGTGATGCAACAGTGCTAGCCACTACACCACTGTACAGCTCTGAAAGTGTCTTCACCTCATGCAAACAACTGATTTTCAGCTGGCGCATGCGCAAAGGGTAGTCCCCAATGAAACACATTTATTTTGAGTTGATATGCACACCATCTAACCTAAATAAATCTAATAAATGAAAGTATTCATACATTTTGTGTTACACCCATTCAATATAAATATCTTCGTTTTGTAATTGATTTATTTAAATGTATCAAACAATATTTAAATGTGTCACGTCTAAGAAGGCCTTGAATCGTTTTTTTGAGTGTGTGAAGTCAAAGGCTAGGAGCACGAGAAGCGGTCATCTAGAAACAATAAAAGGTTTCCGCTCTTTTCTCAGGTGTGAGTCTGGTTGGTTTGCATTTGTTCATTTCAGGAACATGTTGCTGTTCTGACATTGGAGTTGGCTAAATATCTGGTTTTGGTCATCACCGCCTCGAACGAATCGGTTGTCGATTCAAGATCGAGCCAAGATCGGCCAAGATGATCCCCATGCATAATGTGTCAACCGACTAAAGACAGACTAGTCTGTTGGATAAAAGAGTGTAGCCTATCTGCTGCACAGCTCAGCGTCTTTGGAAGCTGCTGTGTAACAGGTGTATTACTGGCTATGGATTCATTCATATTCCCCTCACGGCCTGAGGTGCCAGAGCAGAGGAAGGGCCACATGGCGGCTGGTGCCATGGTTCACACACACACACACACACACACACACACACACACACACACACACACACACACACACACACACAGCAGGCAGTACTAACTAGGTCTCACTATTGTGGCTCTTAGGTAATTGGCCATGTGGCAGTTGATCACATGTCAAGCTCTTGATCCAATGTGGTTTTGGTAGTTTTGCTGACAGGATCAAAGCCAGGACACAATTGACATTGCTGTATATATTCTACACGTCACAGAATAATCTCCTGTATTCCAAGTCATTTGGCTGACTGTAATTATTCCACCGGTCACCTCAACGCTGTTCTACATATTGGGAATAGGTCATAATATATGTCATATACTTTAAGTTGTTAGTGATCTGGGGATTCTGTCTGCTTCTGGAAGTAGGCCTAATACATTTACTGAGTTACATTTGTCACGTCCAAGTGTATCTTCTCCAGGTTTTCTAAATGATACTTTGAAAGGAAATGATGAGCCCCGTGAAAGGGCAAGCGGCACGCAATGCATGCACAGCTGCAGTGTTTGGATGCTGAATGAGAAAACACCATGTTTTCTTTCTCTGTGGCCTTTATTTGTGGGACAAATATTGTCCAACACCGTTTGGAAAAAAGCCCAACGGAAGAGCTGGCATCCATCTTTAATAGACTTTCAAAACCGTTCAAGCCGAACACATTTAACTGCCTCTTTTTAAACACTTTGGTTCCCACCACGGGTTGTTTTGTTTTTGAAAGCAGGTTTGAATTGGTTGGTAAATACACCTGAACACAGGATGAGGATAATACTGCTCTGACTACAAGGGTGTTTATAATGGCAAATACGACAACAATGCATGGGTCAGTAGTAACATGTTTTCAAAGATATTGGATAGAGAGATTATTTTCTAATTTCAGGAAATAATTTTCTACATCCAGTAAACTAAGATGCAATCGAGCATGGAGAGTTTAATGGCAAGTGAGGGAAATAAGCAAGCACGACTCGGTTATAGGTGTGTTCTGAGGCAGTGTACGGGGTCGATACGCAGCCGAGTGAGTCCCAGTGGAAATACACAGCGCTACCGATCTCAGCAGCGCCTAGTAAGCCCTTATTAAAAACTAGGGTGATGGAAGTCTCTGCGGAGTACCATAACCCTTTATCTTTAGTGTGTTGAGTAAGCATTAAACCACATTCAGCCAGTCCAGCCCAAATGCGGTAATTTAACAAGTAATTTAATTCATTTACCCTTTATTTGAGGAACCCTTCCAGCGATGTAAACACAGGATTGCTGAATATATACATAAGAAGACAATTGAATTCTTAAAAAAAAAAAGCTATTGGTGGAAACTGAAAAGAGCAAATTGATAAACAGATTAAATTACACCTGTTTTGAAATTGGCTTCTCCTGAAAAGTGTTTAAACAGTCGGACATTTTAGTTTATACCATTTCATACAAGCGAGTACTGCTTTATAAGATTAAGCAATTATATAATTGAGAACATTTTACAGGGATGTTGTGAACTGCAGGTATATTCAGCGCTGTGACAGATCCAAAGAACGGCTTTACGCGCAGCACACACGCGCACAGCACCACTTTGTTTTGTCGTTTTTTTATCTTTGGTTTACTGTTTTAAAGCCACAGAATAATGTATTTGGATTTATAAAACACCTAAAGTAAAAGTGAAAAGAAAGAAATGGTTTGGTACATGAGAAAAGTCAAATGGCACAGATGGTGCTCCAATGTGCCCAAATGCACATTTTAGAGACCTCGCCTAAATTCTCTTGACTAAAAACTCTCCAACTATTGTTCATGTTTTCTGAGTCATACTTTGCAGAGAGTCTGTTCACAAGTTGTGTTATTATCTGGGTGATTTTAGGCCTTTGCTGTGCATCCATCCAGGAGATATTCATCCTGAAAGTGCTTTTTTTTCAAATCGAACCTGAAACTTCTATTTTCATAGAAGTGTCATCTTTATTTACTCTTAACCAGTAACATATATACTAATATTTACACACCTGAACAAAAGCTCACATGTGTTGCCTTTATTATAACAGCAACATTATTCAAATAGCTTTTGTGGTTGCAGAGCTACACCCTTTTTAGTTTGGGTATGTCATTTCGAGCAGAAACCTCAACAATCGGGTGGGGCTAAGGAGGTTAACACTAGTGACACGCCTACAATTATTGACATCATCACTTGACTTAATGAATTTTATTCATGAGGCAAACGACCATCCCTTGCGGCGACTGTGGCTCAGTGGTAGAGCAGCGTCGTCCTTCAATCGTGAGATTGGCGGTTCGATCCCAGGCTCTCGATTCATCCACGTCGATGTGTCCTTGGGACATTTAACACTAATTTTTCCCCACAGGATATGAAAGGGTATGAATATTAGATGGTATGGAAACAGATAACATGGTGGCCCCCGCCATCAGTGTATGAATGATGACACCTTCTCTCTCAACATTGATGGTTCCATCCTCGACCCCACTCTCTTTTTCCTTCCCCACGCCAACCATGTCACCAACACTGCCTCCTTTCACCTCGGGAACATTGCGCGCCTCGGGGCCCTCCCTGTCCCCCGCCGCCACTGAAACTCTCGTCCATGTCCTCATAACCTCCAGACTCGACTACTGCAACAGCGTCCTCTACGGCTCTCGCAACCAAAATCAATAAACTTCAATACGTTCAGAACTTTGCCGCTCGACTGCTCTCCTCCACCCGCCGCCATGAACACGTCAACCCCCGGTCCTACGCAACCTTCACTGGCTCCCGGTCACATTCTGGATGGACTGTAACATTTGACTCAGCACCTACAAAGCTCTAAACAACCTGGCACCTCCCTACCTTTCAGACCTCCTCCCCCTCCACGCCCCAAACCATTGCCTCTGGTCCGCCGGTGCAAACACTCTGGAGACCTGAAGACCATCAGGACCAAGCGTTGGACCTGGGGTGCCGGGAACTTTTCAGCTGCTGCCCCCTCCCCCTCCCCCCCCCCCCCCCCCCCACACTCTCAGGTTTCAACCGGCATCCTTCTTAACTATCATCTCTAAACAACACAATATCATTCATTCTCATGCATCATACAAATTATCACATTTGTCATCACATAGTTATACAACAATAAAAACAGTGTCTTTCTATTATGCTTCAAAATAAACTAACAATACTTTCATCTAAATAATGCTTCATAATATTCCCTATTTATAATATCTTACTGTATGTATTAATTAAAAACATAACACTTCCTTATTTACATGTGAAAATCTACTATAACTCTACATTTGCAAGAGCAAATGTTCTTTTTAATGGAACCCTAATGCTGTTATGATTATGTTTTCTATTAGCATAATTGGGATGTTGTCTGACACATATACCATGGTGCAAATGTACTGTATGTATCTGCTTCTAGCAATGCAATATCCACTAATGGCAACTCAAGCATGATGCATGGTGTTTTATGTTCAGCCACTCACAGCACTTGGTCAATGGTGTTGCCTGGAAACCACAATTACATTTGCACACAAAAGCTAATTGGCAAAACAAATTAGTAGTATATGAAAGTCATTTGAAGGAAGGAGTCAGGAGTGCTGTTTTAATTTTTTACAATGCTGCAGAATTATGCTGTCATCATTTATTTGTTTTTATTCCAAAGGGTTTTGCAGCCTGAAGTTTATGTCATATTGTTAGTCAAATGACAGACAGTGTCCCACAATATCTAGCATACCATGAGTCTCAGACCTTTTTATATTGTTTGGCATTGTGTAAGGATAAAAGGATTTTAGAAGGCTTAACTAAATGTGCTTTGTAAGCGGCATATTCTGAATAAGACCATCAAATTGAATTTATGACTGTCTTGATAAGAGTGTAATGCAGACACTTCGACGTTTTAGCCCTGTCCGTTGTGCTAAAGTTGAAATATGTTCATTTGAAATCTCTAAATACCGGGCAGGACTTGCTAATGGAAAATAACCCCTCACAATTCCTCTGAAGCAAAATACAGTACGATTTCCTCTCTGACGGGTCTTGTTGGTGCATTTAGTACATTGATTCAAGATGACCCATGTGGGATGAGGACGATTGAGTCTGAATACAGATCTGAAATCACTTTTCTCTTGGAACACAATAACAAGCAGCCACCAAGGAAAAATTGAAATGCGTACAGGACCCGATGAAAATACTTCATTTATTCTAAAGAGGCAACGGCGTACACATTTTTTTGAAATACAACCCATTACAACAATGGAGCATAACTTTCATTTCAAAAGCAATAAAAAAAAGGGCATTGTAGAATGGTGTCTGCCATCATCACTGACATGCATTCATTGAGTATGAGAGTCTATTACCTGATAGATTTCAGAGCCTCATTTTGTCTTACGCTTCTGGTGGCTGTGTTCACTGAGCTCTAATGAAATAGAAGGGTGTTCTGGTTGTTTAATTTATTTTATTGTAGATTTCTGCTTACAAGATTTGGTTTCCAACTTCAACCTTGTGTCACTGAAATTTGAGCTTCAAACATTTTAAATTTCAAGTACTTTACAGCTTGCATTTTGTTGAACGGTGCATCAGCTCCAAAAAAAAAGAGCGATATGAAACTGTCGATGGAGGTAAACGCCGATTCATTTCATTATTAACAAATGCTTTGTGTCCAATGTTCCCAGGGCTGTTGGTGCACAATCACCCGACGACTTGTAGAGAGTGAGAGTGGAGAGAGAGATTGTTCTACTAATGATTTTTTTTCATGTAGTCTTACTGTGGAAAATGTTACCCTATCAATCAATCTGTGTGTACTTGTCCTTTGATGCAATTTACTCAAACTACTTATGGTTTGATGTATACTGGAAATGTATAAAACCCCCAAAAAACCTCAAATGGGTGAGCATAAAAACAGAACATATCCTGTTAGTTTTACTTCAGCATGGTACTTTGTTTATGCAGCAAATAAATGTGGAATTGAAAATATACAAATGTGTGTTTAATACTTCCAAAACAGGAAGTCGTATTGGATTTAAACTCTACGTAGCATCTCTCAATGGTATGAATCAGGAGGTTTCTTTCAAATTTGAGTTGTTGGCTTGTTTAGCTGTGGATTGTTAAGTGGCCAAGATGGAAATGTCCATCTAAAGTGGGTCCTTTTATCATATAACTAAATTATATGTGATGCGCTCAACAGCTTTGATGATGCACTGCCATATTGAGAATGCATTGAGTACTCTGTTTTAGGATTGTCATGATTTAATGATAGGCTTTGTTGGAATAATAAATATGGCCTCTAAAACAATTCTCAATAGAATCAGTGTGAATTAATTATCTCTTGCAAAAGAGAGAGAATTTGTC
Organism: Pseudoliparis swirei; assembly: GCF_029220125.1. NCBI lineage: Eukaryota > Metazoa > Chordata > Actinopteri > Perciformes > Liparidae > Pseudoliparis > Pseudoliparis swirei. The sequence goes on from NC_079404.1 coordinate 19,947,469, forward strand.
TGTTGGCTTCAGTTATATTTCAGCAAACAACTTTTCAAAAATGTTCCAGACCAGGGAAAACAAATACTTTTTTTATTGGTTAACTAACAGATGAAGTGTTTTTATGACATTTATATTTCTTAAATCTAAATAATCTATTTAAAAACCCTCTTGGATCAGCTGGAAAATGCATATTGTGTTCTCCTCTTCTGGAATAAGATGCATTGCTGTAGATTAAACTACCAAACAGATTATGAAGCTGTTTAAACTGATCTCGACCTTATGCATGCACAGCAGTAAAACAGCAGAAAGTCTCTACGCCTTCCGCCGGGAACTAAAAACACATCTTTTCCGACTATATCTGGATTAAAACACAGATTCGCACTTCAGTGGCACTTAAATGGCTCTTATTATGGTACTTTTGTAGTTCGACTATGTTGAGGAAATGTTACTTTCTGTATTCTTGTTGTTCTTAGTTTGTACTCTAGGTTGAATGCACTTATTGTAAGTCGCTTTGGATAAAAGCGTCTGCTAAAATGACATGTAATGTAATGTAAAAAAGACAAACATGCACATCACGCATCAGCAGTGACAATAACAAACCATCGCGTATAATAGCAAAACGCTTCCTCGGTGCCGGACACCGATTTAGAGAATGGAACGGATAATAAAAAGGCTCAGTGGGAAATTCCAGCTGGTGGTGGCAGAGGGGGAAGAGGAGAGCCGGTGGCTGGGGAAGCGTGTCCGAGGAGCAGGCGGCGGTCTGACTGACAGGGTTAGAGAAAACCCCAGAGCTACATCGAAAACAACTAGAGACTATAGAACCATCGCTTCAAGAGGCCCGAGAGGTGATCTGCCACTTTGGCTGTAACAACAACGAGCGGACGAGGAACTGCGGTCGCGTTAGTGCCTCGCGGATAAGTGGACAGACTGCAGGTGAAGCAGGTGTGTAAACTGAACGGCAATCAAGGAGCCAGGAGAGTAAGAGAGGACACACACACACACACACACACACACACACACACACACACACACACACACACACACACACACACACACACACACACACACACACACACACACACACACACACACACACACACACACACACACACACACACACAGACACACACTCACATTCACAGACACAAATGCACAGACACACACATACAAACACAGACACACACACACACACACACGCGCAGTAAGAGGAGCAGAGGAGACACAAGGACGAAGGAAAACCAAAGCAACACAAAGTCGTCGCTGTGACATACGACTACCTCTACGTACATGTGCTAAAAATATTGACATACTTTGAAGTAAGAACTGTTCAAAATGGAAAGTGGAGTATTTTCAATGTCTATTTGTCTCTGAATACTTCTTCCTCCGCTGTGTACACTGGTGAACGCTACGAAACAAAACGCCCCTCATCACCGTACTGGAAAGCCTCTGAACACCCACACAGGTGTTTCAGATGAACTGGCTGATTAGACCTCTGATCAGGAAGATGTGGGCGGGACTACACCGAATGATTGACATCCTCTTGAGTCTCCTGCTTGGGTGAGGCAAACTCCATTGTGATCATTGCGACTGGTAGATGGGGATTCACGTACTAATACGAAACTAATACTATTCTAATACTATACTAATAACCTGACCAGAGGTCTGATCAGCCAGAGTAACTGAAAACAGCTGTGAACAGATGCTAATAGGGCGTGAAATATGTTTAAAGAGGGAACTTTTGCATATCCTGAAACCTGCAGATAAAAAATGGTTTAAACACTGTCCAGGTTCACTGTACAGTATCATTTCATTACACAGCCATAAAAAATGTAATTACCATGAAATCTGGGATTTTTTAATTATTTTTTATTGCTTCTTACATATATGGGCCCACTTTCTCTCCTTAGAGAGGCAGAGTTGATGCATTTACACCACTTGGGGATTTCACATGAATCCTCTAATCCCCTTTTGAATTGTGCAGTAGTTGTGCTGCATGGGCAATGGTGGGTTTGAAAAGAAATGGTGGCGGGTATAATAAGGCTGAGGAATCGATAGGTGTTCGCCCATGAAGGAGATGTGCACAGGGTGCATCATGAACATGTAACGTGCTGTGGGAAAACCCCTGAATTAGGGAAGAGGAGCCATCATTGCCTATGTTGGTCACCCAGCTGCTGGCCTCTGTTCAAGTGAGAGCTCGCTTGACTTTGTAATGGCATATCTCTGCTACGTGGTTTCTTATAAGGCTAATAACATAGTTTAATTCACATGCATGGGATGCAGGTGAGTCTCCGTACCACCTGCCATTTGCAGAACTAAAACTGCACTATACATAAATATGTAACGTTTTCTTGTGTGCCGCAGCTGGCTTGCGAGAAGAGAGAACAGGATTGGTTTTTCTAAATTGAGCCCCACGTGTCGCTGAGTCCCACTGTGCGGGTAAAAAGGCCAGTTGAATTCGAGCGCAAAAATGTTATGCATAATTTGATTACAGTCTCAGCACAGATGGAATTGGAAAAACATCTCATGCCATTATCTGGTTGACTTGTTCACCGCATAGCAAAGTGTTTTTTTGTTTTCTTTATCGCTGCATTTCCACTCGGCTGAAAAGCTCTTGAGGAGGCAGCAGGTGCTTCTTGATCCCGGCAAAGCCACTGCTGTTCATTTGAGTGCTGCCTGTCAGAGTGACACCCTCCTCTGCCACTGGTTCTCTCTGCTGCAGTCTGTTTACCTGACACAGACTTCATGAAGCATCTCCACTGTATCTCCGCACCTGCTCTGGAAGTCTGTGGCGGAGCCTGCTGTGCTTGAATTGCCTTTCATGTCCCCCCCATCTCCCCTTCTAATAGATTTACAGTGCAGCGATTAAATGACCTAGAGAGAAATAAATCTGAGTCTAATTTGCACACTCACAATTCAGGCAAATGAATCAGGCAGGGTTCTCTAAAATGCAACGTGGAGCACTATTACGTTCCATTATCCAAATCGCTTATCCTATTTAGAGTCTCGGGGGCACCGGAGCCGATCTGAGATTGGGGCAAAGGCAGGGTTCACGCGGGGAGAACGTGCAAACTCCACGCGGAAGGACCGCCCGGGATCGAACCCAGCCCCCTCTGGCAGCCCACCGCGCAGCCCCGTGGAGCACCAATTGGAACTAATATTGAAATGATTTTTCATAATTCCATCCTATGCCTTTTCCTAAACACTATTCCTAGACCTCAATGGAAGTCGTCATGATGTCAAGTGAAAATGCGAAAGAGAATTCACAAGGTTTTAGAAAAAGACGACAACAGTGCTCAGATAATTCAACTGCACTTACAATATGGAAACATCCTTGGTATCAAGTGGTAGCCACCCTTTATTTTTTGTAAAATGCGTGCATTGGTAGAATGGAAGGCCAGACATGTGCAGCAACAGAAATGGTTGAATGGTTTACGATCGGCTGAGTGTTCAAGCAAGAACGCAGTTTTAGGTGTCACTCTCAACTTTATGCATACTGACATTGGTCATTTGTTGGAAGTATAGAATAAAACATGACGGCACAGATCCAGTTTGCTTGATGGGTCATGGTCCAGTTGCCAAAACATGCATTGGTCGATAATAGCAGAACTTCCGATGGCCGTCTGATGGAGCTTTCAGTGTAATTCCACAGAGCAGGGAGGCACTTTTACCTCGGATAAAGCCATTTCAGGGAAATTAAAACTGAAGACATGCCTCCACTGATGGTCAGACGGATTCAATTATTTTTCGACGTAATTAAAGGAAACATGCAACATTTATCTGTAGGTTTTGTTCTGCTTACTGCAGTCAACCATTTCTTTTTAAAGTCCAAATCAATATGTAATTGCCTTTGTTGTAAGCTGTCTGAATTTAACCTCCGTTACATGGCAAGACTTAAGTGGGGACGTACAATAATTATCAAGAACAGTCACTAATGCCAAGACATGCTATTTCATGTGGACACAGAACATACAGGACTGTCTCAGAAAATTAGAATATTGTGATAAAGTTCTTTATTTTCTGTAATGCAATTAAAAAAACAAAAATGTCATGCATTCTGGATTCATTACAAATCAACTGAAATATTGCAAGCCTTTTATTCTTTTAATATTGCTGATTATGGCTTACAGCTTAAGAAAACTCTAAAATCCTATCTCATAAAATTTTAATATTTCCTCAGACCAAGTTAAAAAAAAGATTTATAACAGCTGAGTGTTTGTCAAGGCTCAGGAAACCCTTGCAGGTGTTTCGAGTTAATTAGACAATTCAAGTGATTTGTTTAATACCCTACTAGTATACTTTTTCATGATATTCTAATATTTAGAGATAGGATATTTGAGTTTTCTTAAGCTGTAAGCCATAATCAGCAATATTAAAAGAATAAAAGGCTTGCAATATTTCAGTTGATTTGTAATGAATCCAGAATGCATGACATTTTTGTTTTTTTAATTGCATTACAGAAAATAAAGAACTTCATCACAATATTCTAATTTTCTGAGACAGTCCTGTATACTCTCCACTGGTCAAGTGAATACGAGTAAGACGAGGCACATTCTTGCGTGAATGCTGCATTTTCGGGCAACCTACGAGATGAATGTGCGTGCGCTGGTCTTAAAGGCTGCTTCAGAAGTCTCCTGTGTTTGTGAGGCTGCAGCACTGACAGCTAACCACACCAGCAATCCAAGTAAAAGGCTTGTGATCAATAAAGCACATATTGTAGCTGAAAGGGGTACACGGTGAGTTGGGGGGGGGCACTTTCAATTTGATCGTCACATTTTGAAAAAAAAAGCCTTTTAGCTTACACCGACGAACTAGAAGGCGACGTGTGGCGGATTTCAGTGAATCTAAAAAACATGACCTTTTATCCCTCATCCTATTCTGTCCTTTCATGTCCATCACCTGCACAGCAACTTTGTCACCTTCTGACGAGATGACTGCAAATGATGTGAAAATAAAAAAGCTCACTGCACATGTAAGTGAAGAGAAAATGACGTTTTTATATAGGTGTCACCTTCGTGTTAGGTGTTGCATCAGGAATTTGGGAAAGTGTGAGCTACGTCGTGCAGCGGTATGAAAAGATCATTTTCTCTTGGGAGACTGTAGTGTTGCTTGAGCTGTAAAGCTGCACTGGAAAGCCCTGCTATGCTGATGAGGGTTTAAAAAGGAATAGCTCATATAATGGTGTGATCCTGGGTGACTTATCCAAATCCCTCACTCATCTTCTTTTATTGCTGTTCCCTTTGTCCCCCGGGGACGCTCCACTCATGGTGGGTGAGCAACACTGGAGACATCTTCAGTGTACTGCCTCTTAATTTGATCTGCTCGGGTTACGTCTCACGGGAATAGACAGCCAGTTATCAGGAATGCCTTTTTGAAGGTGCCGATTTGGAGTTCAAGTTAAAAAAATAACCAAAAATAACTTGGTGAATCAAGACGTCTCCTTTTAGATATTTTCAAACCAGTGAAAGGCATTTTTCATTGAAGGTGAAACTATGATACTTGGAAGCACCATCAGAAGGTACGACGGGGAATTATGCAAGGAGTAAGTTCTGTAATGTTGCCCATTGTTTATTAACACACAGATGAAACAACATTTACATATCTTACAATTTTGATCTTATGAATATGTGAAAAAAGCGATGTACACAACCCAGCCAATTAACTAATGATTAATTCATTGGAAAACAACATAAGAGGAAAAACGTAAACCAACAATGCCATCAGAACATTCTGCAGTGTATTTAGTTTGGCTGTTTTTTATTTAATTTTTTATTTAAATTTTAATATTTTGTATTTTTATTTTTTATATTTGTTTCTTACTATTCTATAAACTTTGTTTTTAAAGGTGCTTTATAAATAAAGTTATTATTATTATTATTATTATAGGTGAGTGTGCATGAGTTTAAAAGTGTAGAAGTGCAATGTTGCAGCAACACAAACCATAATGTAAAAAAAAAACAAATGGGTGTCTCAGTGAGAAGAGAGAAACAGCAGGAAGGTTTAAAAAAAAAAAAAAAGTGCTCAGGCGCCATGTGTCGCTAGTGCTGCTGATGAGCCCAGGTGTGACGATTTTAATGATGACCCTCTGCCACTCCAACCTCCAATACTTGCACGGCAAGCAGCCACACGGACCCGGCAACGGGCCGGGTGGAGCGGGCTGTCACACTCTGTAAAATGCTCTCTGACAGCTCTATTTTGTAAGACCCTCTATCTGCCCGACAGAAGCCATATGCTTCAGCCCCGAACCATGTTGCATGTCACATCCCCGGCCTTCTGTCGTTGGTTCTTGTCTGTCCTGTCAAGCCTTCCGGTAAAAATCACAACAACATCACTAACTGCACACACTGCATTTTTTTTAAAGAATAATGAAGAGATTTTTATTCATCGTTACATTCATTAAAAGGCAAACGCAGCATGTGTACACATTCAGTACACATTTAGTATACCAACTCAAATGTAACACGGTATACTGTATACACTTTCATTTGTATTTTATTCGTATTTTTACATTTTTGAGTACTTTTGTACTCTAGGTTGAAATGCACTTATTGTAAGTCGCTTTGGATAAAAGCGTCTGCTAAATGACATGTAATGTAATGTAAATTTTCATTTCCTTTATTATATCAATTCTTAAATGTAATATGTCCTGCCCTGCCATTTATTAATTTGTTTAATTGAATTGTATATATATATATATAAACATGTTTACTGCTGCTTCAAAGAAATGTCCCCCTGGGGATATATACAGTACATATCTTATCTAACATAACACCATCCTGACATCTGCGTTTGAGTGAAGAGACAATTGGAAACAATTATTATTTGAATATTTAGGAATTACAAAGTAATTCTGAACAATACTCTAGGAGCATGGGGGCTCGAGGTATAAGTACCATGTCCATTTCTGCTGCTTGCACCTGTATTACAATATGTGTTATATAATAGGCAACTCCAAGTCAGATCTCCACAGATAAAATATTAATTTCGCTGATGGCAAATAGTTTGTGATTACAAACACAAAGACCCAGTGAATGTTTCAGCCTGATTGTTCCGTCGGCGGAATAATAATTAGACTTTTGTATGCATTATCATCCTGAGATGGTTGTTTCTTTGTACCTCATTATATGCTGTAATTTCATGAATTAATCATTTTTGCAACACATCTGCCAGATCCAATTACATTTTTCTTTGCATGACCAGCATTCAATTTCTCACCGTGGCATATCTCTTTCTCCACTTTTTAAATGTGCCGCATCATCGTCAATGGCGACTCAGCAACGAAGTAGAGGAAAATCACAATTATCGGGCAAATTATCGCACGGAAGTACGCGCTATTAGGGTTAAACATAGACATGTTTAAATTGTCAGGTGAACAAGACAATGAGGAGAAGATGGGGAGACGGAGTAAATGTTACACCTACAGGAACAAGTAGGTCACATACGCACCGCCAGCGGGGCCTCACTGGCTGAATCACCCACTGAGGCCCCGGCCAATTTCACAAAGTGGCCCAACTGCAGCTTGCTGAAAGGCACAGCTTCTGCATTCGGGCTGCGTGCTTTTCTGGATTTAGAGATGTGATACTTTGACAGTGTTTATATAGCATCTCGACCTCAAGACAAATGGTCCAATAGCTCCCATGAGGTCGTAAAAAAAACCGTTATTCGAGGATTGCTCTTATATCATTGTTAGAGATTGTGTTGTATTTTGCATTTGCTGATGATTTTTTACATTCTTGAACAACATGGTATATGATATATTGTTTCACGCATCCGCTGCGACCACAGAACCATCAGGTGATGTGTTTTAGCTTGAAAATGGTGACCTCAGTAAACAAGGACATAGAAAAGCAACCTATTCTACAGTAAACTAAGATTTCTTTTCACTTTTGATGACATTGTTAAAGATAAAGCCGCTGTAACCTTAGCAATGCTGCTTTCAAAAGTGCTCAATTGTGTTATATTTGAATTATTTTGGTGTTTATTTTGTGTCATCATGAAGGGTGTTGGTTCACTGCAGTGGAAACAATGCAACCGTTTGATCAGCTGTTGTCACATTAGGCAACAATGAAATGCCCCTAATCCAAAGTGTATATTGGGTTCAATGTAAACAACATAAATAGGTTAAAGTGGACCTGAACAACAAGCAAAAAAGGACAACAACTAAACCAAGAGACCCTGAAGTTACTGAACCTCATACAAACGTGGATCAATATCTTCATCCTGAATAAAAGGCAAACATTACTGAGGAAGACATCCCTTCAAGGAAGATTTTAATTTAACTGTAACCTTAAACTAGTTATCTTAATAAATTCCTCTTAACTCTGCTCTGTACAAATAGGACTCTACTCCAGTGAAAGAGAGTGTGTTTTTAAAAATGTGTGTGTGTGCGGCGGGCAAATGTCATTGTGCGTGTCTCGGTGCGTGTGCGCATGTGTTGTGTTCTAAAAGAGGCCTTTATTCATAACGGGTGTTTCAAGGATTTCTCTCCGGGAAGATGACGAGCCATGTCTCTGTCTGATGATAGAGATGTCTGTGTAAATAAATCAGTAAATGTCAACAACTCCTCCACTTCTCCATCACAATTAGATCCAGCCCTGAACTATGGGGTCTCTCGAGTGCCAGGGCAGTGTTATTCTGACCCTCGCCCCCGTGTTTCCCACCACCAGACTGTCAGAAAATCAGAGATAATCTGAGTGGGAGGCAGATCCAACGGGGATGCTCTCACACTGCGAACCATTTTTTAGAGAGCACAGCGGCAGACTGCGAGCGATGCTGACATATGCGGCGGGATTCTCGTCTGCTGTCACAGCTTCGCTGACACATCCTGGATATGAGTCATGCGCTGCCTGATGGTTACTTCATGGAGTTTAAGCGCCGGGGTTATTAAATATTTTCAAGATTTATAAACCCTGCGCAAAAAACCAGCATCTGGTTGAGAAAAATGTTTGTGATGAATCATTTAAAAGGGATTTTATTTTATTTTGGTTTTATTTTGTTGCGAGTGCTGTATTGGTTTGTGTAGATATAAATGTGTACGGATGGGTGTAGGTAAACTGTGTAGAGACTGTGTAGATGTATAAATGAAAGGAAACTGAGAGCCATACAAGGGGAGGGGTGGGATGGGGAAAAGTTTGTCATGTTTTTGTTTTGTTTTGTCTTGTTTTTGTTGTTGTTGTTTTTTTTCTCCTTGTTTTCATCTTATGTTTACAAAAAAAAACATCATCCTTGTGTGGTGATTTCTACAAGGTTATACATTTGTATATTTTCTTTTTATAAAATATTTTCAGCATAACAAAATGGAAATGCTATTTCACTACAAATATTTTGAAAACATTTTTTTTTGTTAATAAAAAGAAAACTTTAATAAAATAAATTTAAAAAAGGGATTTTTACTAAGACTAGCCACAGCAGAGGTTATGACGCTTTCTCTCGGCGTTACTCAACGGCGTTCCCCGTGATTAGAGAGAGAGAAAGACAGTGAGGTCAGGGCACGGGTGCTCATGCGATATTGTCATGTATGCTTACATATGCATGTATTCAACATACATGTAGCATATTGTACTATGGGGCATCAAGGGCACGGAGGCTTTGTGGCTGTTTGCGCTACAATGTGCCGGTGTTACGGAACGGCGATACACAGCGTTGTGTTTACGAAGAAATATTGATGAAAGCAGAAAGCCGGATGTCCAATATGTTTGAGTTTCACTTTTTAGGAAGGGAAATGATGAGACTGCTTCAAAGCGGGTTGCGATTGTTTTGAACAGCGATGATGCGGCAAAAAAGTATTTTTTAAGGTGAACCGCATCTTAAAACAATGTTGTTTATCACAAATAGACAGTGCAAACCTGGACACTATATTATCTGTCTCATTAAAAGCCAAGATATCGTGCTTGTAAAAGTTTAGTGTGAACAAAATGACGGTGGAATTCCTGGGCCGGTAGATTTATAAGAGCAGAGACAGAGTGTGGAAAGAGAGAGAGAGATTCCCTTATCTATTGTTTTTTCATCACATTGATTTATTTCCACATGGCAAAACAATATTTCATCAGAACGATTAAACAGAGAAAGATTGAGCCCTTGTGTCTTAGTCTTTGCATATTCATGTTTTTTTTTCTCCCCCGTTGAAAGAATAATTGCAGATTGAGCGTCTACGTCCAACACCAAGGGCCACTCGTTACATCGTGAGGGATTAGGAGAATCGCTTGGAGCCCACTGTCCGCAGACCATGACACACAATTGTGCCCTGGTCAGGAGAAAGATGGTGTGTGATTTATTACATGTTAAAGACGGTAATAAATGATTTTTTCATGAATATTTAGGATTGATTTATTACATTAATCCCATTTAAACAAGCATAGGATATCTGTACCACGTGGTAGGCTACTCGTCAAATGTAATTGTTAGGAGAAAAAAAAGGGACAAACGAGAAAGAAGTCAAGCGAAATTTAACTGAATCTTCTTTGTTTTTGTTAATGAATTAAAAAAAGCTGCATTTATCATACTTTTGAAGAGCGCGTGCATTTCACCCTCCGTCATGTGAGGTGAGCCATGCTGCAATGCAATCACCAACCTGTTGTAAAATGCAAACTTCTGACACTGGTCACACTTCAGACATTTGCAATTAAAAAGTTGTTTTTCACGGCCCCCGGTCCTAGTATGGAATACATAGCAATGAGCTGCACTGCCTAATCAGACTTAGGCATGGCTAAGAATTAAACCATGCGGGTGAAAGATGATAGCCACGACTGCTTTTTGCTATTAGCTTCATGACGCCCACTGTGCTCCATTGAATAATTAAACGCTTTACTAATTACCGTGAAAAAGTTAACTCCATCAGCTGTACGAGACAGCTAGTTCATCTACGGTGTTGTTCAGGGGTGATCATAAAAGAATGAATATTGTGTGCGGTTCATGAACACAAACAGAATATCAACGAAGAGAAACTTGGCAATGAGGCAAAGACTGGAATGAAAAGAGAGAGTGGAATGTGTTAGAAGAGTGAGGACAGTGAAGGTGTAATATCCTGACATGTTCTCATTAAAGCAGTAGTTTGAATACATATGATGTATTAAATATGAGGTGGCCCCAAGCAGCTGGTTTTCTTAGCTACACTCAAAAAAACGATTCAAGCCCTTCTTAGAGGTGACACATTTAAATATTGTTTGATACATTTAAATAAATCAATTACAAAACGAAGATATTTATATTGAATGGGTGTAACACAAAATGTATGAATACTTTCATTTATTAGATTTATTTAGGTCACACTCACAAAAACGATTCAAGCCCTTCTTCGAGGTGACACATTTAAATATTATTTGATACATTTAAATAAATCAATTACAAAAATAGATATTTATATTTAATGGGTGTAACACAAAATGTATGAATACTTTCATTTATTAGATTTATTTAGGTTAGATGGTGTGCGTATCAACTCAAAATAAATGTGTTTCATTCTTCTGAAAATCAGTTGTTTGCATGAGGTGAAGACACTTTCAAGGCTGTACGGTGGTGTAGTGGCTAGCACTGTTGCCTCACAGCCAGAGGGCTGTGGGTTCAATTCCCAGTCGCGGCATTCCTTCTGTGTGGAGTTTGCATATTTTGTTAGTTAGTTAGTTTATATTTTGAGTTGGACAAACATAAATTAATTTAATTTAATGAATATCGTTATTTTATTTTAGATGTATTTGATACAAATTAGTTGGACTAACTTAATTACATTTTATTGCACTGATGTGCAAAATTTGAGTTGGAGTTGCATATAATTATTGGATGGAAAACCTGCCAACAATTTAATTGAGTTCATCCAATGAGTCATTTCTTTGAGTGTAGGCGTAAAGAGTGGAAAAGCAGGGGGCAAACAGTTTGCCCGTCCAGGGCTACAATACCCAGGAAATATTCAGGCAGCATAATAAGCATGTGAAAAACAGCAATTTTTACTTTTACACACATTAAACAAATGAGACTAAATGTGTTTATTTGCAGATAGTTTAACTGCTGGACTGTTCCAGGCTCGCGTTCTGGCCCTGCCGTCAGTCTCTTGACTATTCATATTGAGCAGACAGCTATTACAGCGATATCGATCTGTCGGCCAACTCTCCGCCAGAAAGCAATCAAGCACGTATTCCAAAAATATTGCATTAAACCATCGTAATCATTTTCATACACTTTTATCAAAATGTTCAAAAATATGTCTTCCCAGACATATCAGTTTACTCCAGATATTCAAAGCTCGGAATTGCAGTGTGCTCAGGGACATACGTCTTCTGATGTGTGTGTGTGGGTGTGAGTGTGTGTGAGAAAGCTATGCAAAAGTCACTTGGTTGCATTCATTGTGTTTATGTCTCTCCATTTGAGTATCTCTATCTTTAGCCAATTCCGTTGCCTCCTCACTTTGTCATGACACCCAGCAGGGTTGGTTATCTCTCCGCCAATAGCCGTCATTGTTTCTTCCCTCCGGATGTCTGTCCCGTAATCCTCACCCCGTCATCTCGCCATACCATCTCTCACCTACACTCCTCCAAAATGCACGCGAGTCATCAAAACGTTTTGTTTAAATGAATAGCTAGTGTCCTTATTGCAACATAAAATGGAGACAAAAGGAAATCATTCTACTAGGAGGGGAGAACAAACTCACAAGGCAAACACAAATAACTAAACGCTGTGACTTGTGCTTCGACACGTACGGTTAAACTTTACGCCGTTAAGGATGTCTTAAAACACAGTGCAGCTTTTCCCGAGGGGAAAAGCACAGCGAACTCTTCCAACAGCAGAATGTTTGTTGTGTGTGTTTTGTGCAGCCGTTTGGAGCCTACAGCGGCCTTTCATTTAGCGTACATCTGAATTTGTTGAATACCTAATGAGAGTATCTTGTTCCAAGAATAGGGACGTGGGTTAACATAACAACAAAAAAGAAGCATATATCCCCAAAAATATTGCTCTGCTTCAGTTCAAGCAGATGCATTCAAATCAAGACTATTTTCTTTCTTTCTTTTTTCTAGTTGTCAGAGGAGAATGTCAAAAGTATAATGAAATGCGCCACAAAGGTTCGTCACAGAAAGCAGTTAACCACACATGAACACGCACAGACCTCCCTCTGCTATATTTAATCCGCGCCGACTGAACAGACTGTCCAAACGATGCAGCACTTTGTTTATTTATGTGTCCTTTGACAGAAAAAGTACACAACTGGAAGCGACACAAATGCAGTTCTTTCATCTTTAATCCGATAATACCAGATGTTGCTGGCTGTGGTTAAGCAGCAAATATTTGATATGTTTTACCTTGTCAATGATGCAAATATTCTACAATCCTACTGTAATACTGTATAGCAGCTGCTTTCTAGGTGGTAATCAAATAGATTCAAGTTTGAAAGCAAAAAAATCCCAAAAGTTTTGAGCAGCATTTGAAAAGTAAACATTGTAACAACCACCGTCTACACAAAGCGGAGAGGGCGTCAGCGTGGACATCTCCTCACGGGCCACGGCGTTACTCGTGTAATGGGTTCAGCCGTGCGGCGACAACTGGGCTGATGGATGAGGCGATTACATAATTGTTTTGCGTCACTCGAGGACAGTCTCCCCCCCCCCCCCCTCTCTTACCACTTCCCCTGTTCCCAGTCATTTAACTAATCTTGTTTTATACCCTTGTCGACAGGCACAGGACTCGGACGGTAAAATAGAATGCAGTAGAGATAAACTTGCATGGCGGGGCCGTAGTCATTTAACGGGAACAGATGTCTCCCCAGCTAGAGTGACGGCAGATCCTCCTCCGGCTCCCCGGAGGGAGAAGCGGAGACGCTTTACAGATGGCTGTCGCGCCCGTGGTCATCACGGATTAGGCCCGGGTTTGGACCGTGCTCCAATCCTGTTGAAGATATGAGAGCAGTGACGGACAAGAATACCTTTCGCTCAAACCCTCGATACAGAAGCAGTGATGCAAAAGTGGGAGAGATAGAGGTAACAATAGAGTATAGTGTGTGTGTGTGTGTGTGTGTGTGTGTGTGTGTGTGTGTGTGTTTGTGTCCATTAACACATTTTCTGTATTTGCACTGTATGAGACTTTTGAGCATCAGCCTGCACGATCTCATCAGATTGCCTCCCAAGAAGACGTTGATCAACCGGGCACTGCACAACAACCGGCGTTAACACTGAGAGAGAGAGAGAGAGATAGAGATAGAGATAGAGAGAGAGATAGAGATAGAGAGAGAGAGAGAACGAGATAGAGATATAGAGAGAGATAGAGAAAGAGAGAGAGAGAGATAGATAGAGAAAGAGATAGAGATAGAGAGAGAGATAGAGAGAGAAAGAGAGATAGAGATAGATAGAGATAGAGAGAGAGAAAGAGATAGAGATAGAGAGAGATAGAGAGAGAGAGAATACTTCCCTTTTGTGTCATGCTAGTAATTCGAGTTGCTAGCTGTGCTCCGAGGTGGACATCACAACACGATTAATCTTTTTTCACGATGTTAAGACACATTCCAAGGTCAACACAATTCTACATTATTAATTAGAGCAGTTGGTAGTTTTTCTTTTCACAGCTTCATTTGCAGTTCCCCACTGAATGCCTGGTCCTTTCAGTCCTGAAAAGGCCCACGCGATGCATTCAGGTGCCACTCAGGTAAAGTGTCATAGGGATTCTGAATCAACATGCAATGGATAGATTACAACGGGTCACATTGTAATTTCCGTAATAGATAAACCTCAAGTACAAGATCATCAAATAAGTTCCAAATCAAACATCGTAACTCTTTCTTTTGCCCGTCCTGCAGTTCTACCAAAGAAGTAATTCATTCAAGTAAAGGATGATTTTGGCAATAACTCACTGTGCTCCTAACCCCAACCACGCTGCAGAAATTCATTTTATGATACAATCTATAACCACATTGTGGGAAGGGAGACAGGGAATGTTATTTGTAAAAGCTTCCGCATTCTGCTCTGTATTTCCCATGTGTGTATTTTGCCTCGTGTTTCTTACAGCGCGTGTTAACGGTCCAGCAACCAGATCTAACAGGCCAATAGTTATCATGGGGTTTCAAATTGCTCAGAGACCTCTGGAAGAATACTTTTGTCTTTTTCTATCTTGTTGTTGACACTGCATATTGCCCAATAACAGCTTCTATGGTCATCCATAACATTCCTGCTGTTTAATTTGCAGTTTTTTGCTCCGGTTTATTCGTTCTGCTACGTCCAGCCGTGTCAAACTGAACCCACATCCTCACGTTAATACGGCGCGACACGTATTGTCATTCATTCACCACACTGGACATTAGCAGCAGATGCAAAGGCAAATCGTTTGCTAGATGGAGCCCTTTTTGTGAGAGTGGAGCCGAAAGATGAGAACAATGGCTTCACTCAACATTTTCCCGTGATAACAGACACTTGCGGTGTCTAAAAGCAGCGCCGCGCTGATTGTACGGTCCCGACAAGCAAATATGCAATTCATGTGCATAATAAATGCAAGATCACTCCTGGTTTTGGGAAAGAAAAGCCGTCATATTCGTAAGAGCATGTGCCAATTGGAAAGGTCACAACTGTCTATAGAGAACAAATGGGGCCGGTAATCGTTTTTCCTGCCAGGCTTCGACAGACGCATAAAAGACCAGGTGCTTGTCTGAATCTTGATGATCCCCTCTAAGTGAAATCATTGACGTGCATCCAGCTCAATTAAGCAGCCGCTATGGCGAGAAAGGAAGGATCACACTCCTGTAGTAGGCAGTGGAAATAAGTCACACTGCGCTTGAGGATGAGTTAATTTACTGGTTGTGTTTAGCTGTAATGTGACTTTTAAAGCAATTGGAGTGTGAAGAGACATCTTTAAATTGTGTTTCAGAAGAGTTTTATTCAGCCATAAATGTCAAACAATGCACCTCTGTGAGAACTCAGGAGCTGTCAAAACGGTGTGTGTGTGTGTGTGTGTGTTACACTCCAAGGTCGTGGGCGGCACTGGGTGAGGAGGATTACAGGCTCTAATAGACAGTGCTCCACTTTAATGAAGAGCCCTGATGAGAAGGCAGATTGGTCCCCATCGACAGATCAGCCGCTGCCATTTCCATTTTCATGGGTGCCCAGATGCATCGTGGGTGGAATTTCACGGCTGATCGCTGATCCCTGTGGACTAAATCTGCTTTTTCGCATCTGTTTCCACAGAGTCGGTGTCTCGCTGTACGTCGACGCCCGCCGATGCATCTCAGACACCGCGGTGAGCTCAGCCCGATTTATCTCATTGACATCTTTGATCCTTTGATCACATCTGGAACATTCAGAAACACATTGTCCAGGAAATGGATTTCAGGATGTAGGTCAGGCGGCCTTACACCAATATGGCTTATATGAAGAGTAATCAGAAAAGCGAATAGAAGTTCCTGATGAGAAAAAAAAAGGCTCCTGACACAGCTTTTTTTCTCCCCCCGGTAGTCTGCAGAGCAACCGGGAACGTGAATTGGATTGTGTCTGTGAGACTTAATCATTTTCTTATCAGTGGTTGCTGTGTCAGAGCGCAGCAAAGAGATGACCCCAAAAGAAAGAGGAGAAATGAAGGACGCAGGACTCATGCTTGCCCGTCGTCTCCTTTGAGCTCGGTGGCACACCTGCTTATTGACACCGGTGCTTTACTCCACCTGAAATCCCCTCTGTGAAGGTTAACGGGGGATACGAACTGTTGTCATAAAGCTCACGGCAGCATCTTTTCCCTCGGTCCGGCATTAGAGCCAACCAGGCAGGACAGGAAGAAACATTTATCTCACGGCCAGCGGTCACTAGTGAACCACCTATTTCACAACCTGCTCGGGCCACGCTGTGGATGCTTCAAGTGTACAAGGGCACAGCTTAAGATGTGAGGTGTGGGTTTGTCATTGGTCGCAGTGAGGACACGTCTGCTCTGTGCTAAGCAATAATACATCAAATCAGTGCCATCAATCACTGTTTTGATCTAAATATGAAGAACTTACGCAGTACACTGTGTTATGAAATGCTAAAACCAGCTCTGATTCCCTCTCTCGGATGTCATACAATTAGGATAGATTTTTTTTCTTCTTTTCAGGAGGTCAAATTGACATGCATGTCTCCAGGGCCTTGAAGAAGTAAATGCACCCATAACCAATACTTCATTGTCCATTCATGAAATGACCTTCTCTGAAAGCATCAGTGCTGTTTCCAATGAGAAACCAGTAAGAAACAATATAATGGAGTGCCTGAGGACCAAAGCGAAGTATAGTATTGATCTCGGTATTGATACACCGATGCTTTTTTTTGTCAATTGGAATTGATGTTTTGACGTTGCACAAAGCGCTGATGATTTTAAAGATCAGACAATCATAATCTCTACAAAGATGCTCCATGAAGATGATGCATTTTGGAGATCTCTTCTTTTTTTGTCTCCCTCCTTTCAGCAGGCATAAGTGTTTCTTCTCAGGCAATTAACTTCAGCTGGGCGAGCGATCCACATGACTCACTCACAAAGCTTTTCGGTTAATTAGAGCCGAGCATGACGGTTGGATCTTTTTATGACTTCAGTTTGGAGAGAAAAGTAAAAATAATTAAATGATATGATGATTGTAAATTAAGTAAGCGATTTAGTTACACACACACACACACACACACACACACACACACACACACACACACACACACACACACACACACACACACACACACACACACACACACACAACTATATGAATTCACAAAGCAGTACATTGGCTGTTTATGCATATTTATAGAGCAACACTGCCCCCAGGTGAACTATGGTGTGTGCTGCATGTGCTACATGTAATACATGAAAAGTGAATAAAACCAAAACAAACTGTTCATACATAACAGACCCAAACAAACGACTCTAAATGCATGTCCATCTTTTAATTCTCAACTTTGCATTGCAGTGAATGGCTAAAAGATGCTGGGACAAACATCGTAGGCTTTAGAAGAGAAGTCACGCTCCAGGTTTGCATCTTTCAATGAGGCCGAATTTGACCAATGCTGCATGTTATGGATTCACTATACATGGATGTGTTTTCAGCTCCAGTGCATATATATATATATATATATATATATATAAATATATATATGCTGCCAAGTGGACTCATATTCATTCATTATATACCATTGATGTTTTTTCGTAAAAACGCTGTATAACTGACACATATAAAGTCTATTTTGTTACATGCGTCCTTAGTTCACTTTGAAGAGTTGTTGAAAAGTTTACAATAAATGCAATAAAGTCCGAGCACATTGTTTATGTGTTGGTATGGATAAGAGTTATTACAGATGTCATACTGTTATTATGCAATTCCTCACCGTGTTATGTACATCACGACATACTTTGCAAGTAAGTTAGTTACAGCAAATACGTCTGTGATAAAGTAATGGCATACTGTAGTTGAGTAATTGCAGTTTATTTGTGTTGAGTCTGAGTCTTAATTTAGAATTTTTATAATCAATATAATTAGCAATAAAATGACCAAACTGCTCATTCCTCATGGCTCGCACAATTTAAAGAGTTATGATTCAGTGAGTGGAGAAAGACGGTTGAGAAAGGACAACCTGCTGAAGGAATACCACTCTCTATCTTTTGAGGGTTTTCTTCTTTATCAGAACTCGAGTGTTGTAATATTTACACGTTGGCATTTCAACATGTTTGATCAAAACTGATACAGACTTAAAATGCAGGAATATGTATTAGTGATAATCAACAGCCCCTCAGCCATGACATCTGTCTGTGTGGCTGCACATCAGAGGAGCCTTTGCACAAGCTTCCCTTTCACAAAACTGCCCTCAAGTTTTCCTTCAGAGCTCATGTGCCTGACTCATGAGCCACACGTGGAACTAGCTCATGCTGTGCGCACGTCTTGAAGGATAAGTACAGCTATTTGATATATTTAACAAGGCACGTATAAGAAATGTTACTCCCCAACAACACCAGATGAACACATGAGGCTTATTATTACATTTTGCAGTTTAACATTTAATTTCAATAAGATGATAACTGAATTTGTCTTTTTGCTCATCTTATTTACAACTTTGAGTCAGCACTTAAATGCATCGTGGGGGTCCATCACTGTCGGCAGATGGCTCTATAACCATATATGGGATCTAAATGTAGTAAAACACTAAGCCAGTTGTTTTTATTTTACTGCAAAGGTCGGTTGTGTGATTTTGTGATGAACACATCGTATCTTTTTAACTCATCGAGTTCAAATGAAATGGTTCACATGTGCTCTGGATCTCCAAGCCGAGTCGGGCTAGTAGGCGAATACAAAAACACTAAAACTAAAGTCTGTTCGTCACAAATAAAACCAAATAAATGCCACAGGACATGCACGTTTGGGGGATGGGGAGATGGGGGCATATGACATGACCCCCTCCCCCATCTCCCTCAACAACAACAAAACTACAAACTAAAGTGGGATAAGGTCAATGTGAATCTGTAATGTAAACCCCAAGAAGAACACCACAGGCACGCTACAGCTTCAAGGTATTGAACAAATGTCACGTGGTTAAATGTCAGGCTTAAAGCAGCTATCATAAAAGGAGGGAATAAAACATGAACAAACCCGAGCATTTTATGCACAGGCCTGCCCTTTATCTTCCAGTGATGCAGGAATGTGAGGGATGCTGAGTGTCCACCTGATACACTGCGCTGCGCCCCCCGGGGGAGGGTCTCCAGTCTCCACTCCGGCTGCCATAACACGGCTCGGCTCAGGCAGGCAGGCGGGCGGGCGGCTCAGGCGAGGGGGGAATCGCATCCTCGGAGATAACTGCTGGAAACATGATCATCAGGGAAACATAGGCGCGTTATTCGTCTCCGGTCAGACGGTTCGACAACTTCAGTTTTTTTCTTTTGTGGTGTGTGTTGGTGTGCGCGTGTGTGTGTTATTCTCCAAAGGACGTAACACAAGAGACAGGCGTCGCGTCCGCGTAGGAAGAGCCGACATCATCCGCCGCTGCGCGCGGTGTGAGGCGAGGTCATCGCAGAGTACCACGGTAAGAGGGGGCGCGGGAGGAGGAGGAGGAGGGGGGCAACAGCTGAAAACCACATTACGCAATTATGCGGAAACATCGACTGTTTTCTGTCGTTCCAAACAAATAAATAAAACCAATAATAAGACCTTACCGGCAGGCCTACTCCGCCTACCGGGTGCATTAGCCTCCGTGCATCTCCCGATCGCAATAACACCACACTGCATTCCGCAGAAAGCATAACATGCTTCAGCCATCACAGCTCCTTGGAGACAGGAAGCGGCATGCAGCTGGCTACAGACACCGGGGGTTTCTATTCTGTCTCCGCTTCCATTCCTGAACACAGACAACATGGACCGACAGTAAATATGGGTTAGTGGGGCAAATCCACACACCTGCGACCCCCAAGATGCTCCATCGCGGGATTATCGTCTCTTCTTCCAATACTTGTTTATCTTTGTGTGCGCTCCCTTCAAGGTAGAGACATCTGATACATTGTTGATTTCATTTGAGAAATGTCGATCACATTTTGATGGGGAAGTGTCGCATTGGGTCTGCAGCATCCTCACTGGTCTAGACAGGAAAGGTGTGCGAGTACACACGCAGCCGATAGACAGGCCTGTACAGTGCAGACTCAACAAGCATCCTGGATGCTATAGCTTACACAATACTAGCTGTTTTCTAATATAACGTACTACTGCTACTACTACTGCTACTACTACTACTACTACTACTACTGCTGCTACTACTACTACTACTGCTACTACTACTACTGCTACTACTACTACTACTACTACTACTACTACTACTGCTACTGCTACTACTACTACTACTACTGCTACTACTACTACTGCTACTACTACTACTACTACTACTACTACTACTACTACTACTACTGCTGCTACTACTACTACTACTACTACTACTACACTACTACTACCCTCTTCCTAATACTACTACTACTACTACTACCCTCCTACTACTACTCCTACTATTACTACTACCCTACTACTACTACTACTACTACTACTACTACTACTACTAGGCACAGCTGTCTTCAACCAAAGACCTTTGATTTCGAAGCAAAGACCTACTAAGGTCTATGTTTAGCTTCAAAATGAAATTCACATTCCACACATCCTCTCAGTCTCCCATATTTGCACCATTTTTTTATTGTGGTACTAATGACAATGACTGACCCATGAATCTATATCACACAAGTACACATAGTATGATATGCCATCATTGTTTCAGTATGGGAAAACGGTGAAAGTGCCATGTATCCACACATGAATTGTAAATATTCACAATTCATAATAACTCCAAATTCAGTTCAACCCCTGAATAAATGACCTGATTAAGGAGGAAATTAATTTTAGAATGACTTCAGATCGCTCATCTGCGGTCTGAATGTTGGGCTACATCGCCTACATCTTTTTCACCTGGGGAATACATGAGCTATAGTTAGACGCACGCTAATTAAAGATTCATTTCTCGATGATGACTTTTCAATATCCTCGGGTGAGGATGACTGATATGTTTTAAAGTGGTTGAGCATAGCTGTGAGTGGCACACGTTTGATAGACGTATGCAGGACAGTGACACGACAACAGCCCATGTGGAAAGACACACGTCATTTTTGAGTCAACATGATATCTTTAATAAAATGACGAACATCTGCTCGGGAAATAATTCAGAGGTTGCCATTGATGCTTTATCACATGACAGCCATCAAAGCTAATTCAGTGCTTCAATGGTGTCATCAGGTGAGAGATGAGTGTTGCACACCTGGACTGAAAGGAGATAGGAGAAAGAGCAGCGGTGGGGTGTTGAGGGTATGGAGGCGAGAAGATAACCGGTAATATCAGTGTATCAGTGACGGCACACTTTACCATAGAGTTTGCTATTTAACATATTTAGCGTCATGTTTAAGTGCACTCATGCAAATGAAGATGTTGTGGACAGTTTATTCTTCATGCAGAGACCTATAAGCCAGAGAGGATTTGTAGTGTGTGGGAAACTTTTAATCCAGGCTGATTCATGTTTCAACGTTACCCTTCTTTATTGTGGCTGGGACATTCAGTCATGTGGGCTAATCCGAGGTTAATTTGGGCTAATACGTTCTCCATTAGGTGCCCGGGTAATAATCCTTCATAGTCTCCTGATATGAACTGTCTGACTCGTCACTGTTACCTTCTTTGTCTGTCACCATATATTCTGATTGTCACCGAAACAAGAGAGTAAGAGGAGAGAGGAACTGACCGTGTTCCTTCTTTATGCAACTGTGCTCCGTTACAATCTTCAGGTAAACCCAAACACACATTTTATTAGATATAAATGTCCACTGCATTATCACAACCTCGTTGAACAAAAGGTTTCTTGCTTGCATTTACAGTATCCTCTGACTTAAGTCTTGTTTATCATGTTGCATTAATGCACAGCATCTATTTGAGTCAGATAATTCAAATTTGACTGAAGCCCCAACATAGTTTAAAGTATAACACCTAACAATGTGTTTACTTCATATATTTAAATGCATAGCAGTCATGATTGGACTGCTGTAGCACTGTTTGCTTGTTCCACAGTTTAGTTTCATTCCACTTATACTGGACTCTAGTGACAGGCACAGACTTGTTATCATTGGTTGAGCTGCCATAGAACGAGTGGCGAAGCTGTAACTGCGATGGTTATTAGCTCTTGTCCCTAGTTGACCTACACTGTGCCCCAAAAGTGTCATTTGCAAAGTCCTCAAACTTGAAGTTGCAGATTACTCTACTCATCCTCCGATATGAAGGCATGAAGATAATATTCCTCCGCTATTTCCCCTGGCAAAAAAACACTTATTTCTAAGTGTGGGTGTCTGAGGCTCAGGATCTGACATGCTCAGTAGACTAGTCATGTAAGATGCAGGACTCTTGTGAGAAGTTATATTACGTCTCTAAGTGTCAAATGTTAAGCGCTAAGAGTTTTTTTAATGTATTTCATTTAGCAAAAGACACATTTTTTCAGCGTGGTATATCTTTATCTCATGCTCTAAAAAGCAGTATTTTGCATTGTTGTCCAGGCAAGTTTTCAGCCGTCAACCTCGCAGATTTAATACAAATTACAAATATAAAAATATTCAACTCCATCTGAACTTGTGCACAACTATGACCTCAATATGTCCTACTTGAGTGACAAAACACAGCCTCAGCCTGCTCTCAACGTTAAGCATCTTGAATGAAGGTTATTTCTATCTGCGGCCTAGTCGTTTAGCACCTTCCATATGAAACTCTGGATTTATCATCTCAGGAAACCACGTGCGCTGGGTAGATGCCTTCAATATTCATTGAATAAGTGGGGCGTGTGAAGAGCACCATCAGATCTGTGCATGCATTTCAAATTGAAATGCAAATGACAGTTAAAATAGGGAAAAAAAGCATTACATATTTCATTCTTTATTATGTAATCAAAAGATACAACTTTACCTCACAGTCGCGCTGAGCTACAGTACTTAGTGTCTGTTTTGGTATGAATTAATGATCGAAACCACAGAGTGCTGGGTGATGACTGCACTCTCATAAAACGTTAATGGCCTGCATGTTTCCACTCTTCGTCGATGGGCCGACTAAAGCAAGCGCTTGTGCCTGCAGTAATCCTATGCCGTGAGCATGTCTCCTTCTTCCATGGACTGAATGTGGAGGGCTGAAAGGAAAACAAATACTCTGTGAAAAGATGAGGATGCTTTCATGAAAGCCACCCGAATGTAGTGTAGCACATTATCTATTTTTCATAAAGATTGTCGCTTTGGAACTAAACTTTTCTTCACCATTTAAAAACGAGCCAGTTTTGCTACAACTAGCATGGAGCTCAACCTGGGAGCTGAAAAGTGCTCACATCCAGAGAACAGCATCACAAGTTCTACATGCAGAATAAAAGCACTCATTACTGCTGTTTGAATCAGAGAAATTTGAGCTATGTGTTGCCATATTTAAAACACGTTACCTTGAAGGAACACTTCAAGCTAATCAATTGTTACACTGCCTGGGAAAACACCGGTGCAACGTCTTCTGTGGTAGAGGAGGAGCTTTGGCAATTCCGGGAATATGAGTACATTGACGTCACTGCAGTTTGAAAGACATGATCGTTAACTTTGGCGAGGATAAACACAAATGTTTTAAAGACGCTCTTGAGTTACGTCATGGTTTTGGACCTCACTCTCACTCAGGACTGCAAATCAAGATAACTGCTGCATTAATTAGGAACTTTGCATTTTCTAAGTCTAATGTGTCATATATTTATGATGTGATGTATATCACAGGCAAGTAAACAGACTGGCTAAAACATTATGCAAAATTAGTTTTGCTTATTACCGCAGAATGACTACAGGTTTGAACTGAACGCTGTGTTCTGTGTTTCAGGTTTTATGTTCAGCGTTCCCTTCTTTTGCCCACCTAGACACCTGCTCTGAATCAGCCTCGTTATGTCTCCCCAGCCAATCAGCTCGTTTCCCTTCTCCCCTATTGGTCCTTTTCACAGGCGTAGCAAAGTAAACACAGGTGTGATTGATCAAATAGTGATTGCCCCCTTTTTAATGGTGTGTCACAGCTATTCCATTGAGCCAACATTCACAACACAATGGAACAGGCCATAATTAATGTTATTAATTACACCTGTGTTTACTCTGCAACGCCATGTCTAATGGCGGCTGTGCAAAGGGCCAATCAGCACCATTTCCCATCTGGGCTTCTCCGCCCATTGCTGCACCTGCACTTCATTCTATTGTCAGATTAGTGTGTATGTGCTCGCTTTCAGTTCAGGTTTTTAGGTGGTTCATTGATTTTCTTACTAGCTGTTCAGTTCTTCTTATCTGCATTGAACATGTAGGTTCCTGTTGCCGACTGTCTCCTGCGTTTAAATCCACCTGCTCCACCCTTCATGACACACAATTAGATGGAATGGATCAATATCTTGAATACTCAGTTTTATTTATAATGGGAAATTTTCGTGCCTGTAATGTTTGCACTTTTCACTTTGCGAAGATAGCATAATTCAGAGAAAAATAGGAGACTTTTGGAAAAGGTCAACTGCCTTAAGTATCAGACCAACTACACTTTTATGAAAGCTTAGAATGTAACCTTTTAAAGTGATACCGACAGTAAATCATCATTATTAAAGGTCCATTAACCAAGCCAAAATAAGTATACTCGCTAGCTGAAGGAAGTGTGATGGGTGGGTAAATTCATGAGCTCATTACAGTGAACCCTGGCTTTGT
This sequence comes from Pseudoliparis swirei, assembly GCF_029220125.1. Classification (NCBI taxonomy): domain Eukaryota; kingdom Metazoa; phylum Chordata; class Actinopteri; order Perciformes; family Liparidae; genus Pseudoliparis; species Pseudoliparis swirei. Next base: position 19,972,660 of record NC_079404.1, read on the forward strand.
TTCTAACAATTGAGAGAAACTGAATCCTGTGTTTCGCAAGAGCAAATGCACATTTTAAAGCCTGATTTATAGACCTTTTTTAACAGGTTTACAGTCATTAGGTCAACGTTGGTTCTTTTAATGGGCTGGCAAACATGTTTTTGGTCACATGCCCAAGACGTTGCAACATTTGGAAAAGTGGAGCACAGCTCCCACAGTACGGGGAAACTAGGTGTTTTCCATACCTTGTTCATTCATTTTCCTCATCCTGGCTCCGACAAGCTTGCCCAGCTGGGTCTCGTGACTCATTCATCTCTTCTCCTCTACTCGGCTGGGTCACAGCGGCCAAGTGTTAACAATATGGCTTTGTGAGTCACACCTGTGTGCAGTGGCACTCTGGGAGAATAGGAGTGAAGGGCAACGGCCTGCCTTCTGTCTCGGATCCAAGCGAGGCGATAGAATAACACCAGTCAAGTCTTTGTGTAAATAATGAAGAATTAATTGCAACAGATTTCATGCATTGGTTTCCTTGTACGGTCCTATTCACGGACAGATCCAGAAACGTGTAGAGTGGTACCTTTTTAATTAGACAATGTTTTTGAACACCATTCTTCTGTCACTGTTATTAAGTTATAAGCTGGTTGTTACAATTAAATGGTTAGAAGCGAGTGGTGCATGTGTGCAAGCTCCTCATGTGCACCACACACACTGTCTGGGAAGACTAATTTGGGTACAATTAGTCTTGCATGGTTGGTTCCAGAGCTTGTTAATGTTTTTGCTTCGCAACAGTGGGTTCTGCAAGTCGCAACAGAGGATGCTCAGTAAACGGTACACATACGTTCAGCATGTACAGTACATGATTGCATGTCCACACTCAGTCGATTAAATGCAGTGCAGTCATTCTCTGACAGATGCAAACTCCCACTCATCCCATTTCTCTCATGTTGTCTATTCATACATTACAAGGTTTTTTTTCTTTGAGTCAGCGCCAAATAGCGAGTCAAAGAAAATCAGCCTTTTTTTTATGGCTTAACAATAATAGTGTTTGAGTTGGGTTAAACTTTTAACTCTTACTTATTATATTGTCTTTTGCTTAATTTCCCAGGTTCCCATGTTCCTCTGGGCCCTGATCCCCATCGAAATCTTTCAAAACGACCTACCTCAGTCATCTCTTCCTCCAGCACTATCGTCGAAATATCTGAGGATGTGAGTAGGAGAAGGACTGAGGGTAGAAAACCTCAATAAATCCAACCAAGAAAGGAACTAGGATCACATGGTCCGGGATGGACCGACGGGTCAACTGATACCTGATCACGCTGGCTTTGCTTGGAAGTGTAAGTCTTTCATTCATCCATCTGACCACAGATCAAGTCAATTCTGTTTCACGGAATCAATTGAAATCCAATCCATCAATGGGAAATAATCTAATAATCACAGTGTCTCCTTTCTAGATTAATTCCTTTGACTTTAACTATGCAGCAGATGTAAACAGGGTTGAGAAGATGAGATAAAGATACATTCTCAGTGTATGTCTTCTTTCGAGTGTTGTGATATGTTTTTGTGTGACATACACTACCGTTCAAAAGTTTGGGATCACTTAGAAATGACTTTATTTTTCAAAGAAAAGCACTGTTTTTTCAAAAAAGATAACATTAAATTAATCAGAAATACCCTCTATACATTGTTAATGTGGTAAATGACTATTCTAGGTGGAAGTGTCTGGTTTCTCATGAAATATCTCCATAGGTATATAGAGGCCCATTTCCATCAACTATCACTCCAGTGTTCTAATGGTACATTGTGTTTGCTAATCGCCTTAGAAGACTAATGTCTGATTAGAAAACCTGTGCAATTATGTTAGCACAGCTGAAAACAGTTATGCTGGTGATATAAGCTATACAACTGGCCTTCCTTTGAGCTTGAAGTTTGTAGAACAAAATTAATATTTCAAATATTAATCATTATTTCTAACCTTGTCAATGTCTTGACTATATTTTATATTCATTTGATAAATAAAAGTGTGATTTTTCATGGAAGACACGAAATTGTCTGGGTGATCCCAAACTTTTGAACGGTAGTGTATATTTTTAAAGGCAGCCATGTTGCAAAGCGTACCTCATGTATAAAATATATAGCAAAGTGCATTTAAAGATAGAGCAGCAACTGTAGAGCTTCTTACTTTTCACACCTTTGTGTGCTAAGGATATCTACCAATATGGCTGTTATCTCTGAATCCAGAATCTAGACCTTTTATCTTCTCCAGCTCCAACTCCTCTCCCCTCTCTTCTTGTCTCATCTCCTCTCTCATCTTGTGTCTCCTGTCTGCTGCAAATGACAGAAGACTGACATGTGTTTATGCTCTCGTCCCATCCTTTTCCTTGGCACTTGACAATGGCTGCTTCTGGTATACCTTTATTTTTTATTTCCTCTGCCTTTGTTCTTCCTCTCCCTAGAAACCAAAAAAAAGATCTTTAATCTTTTTGTGTGTGTACAAGACATGCCGTCCATTGTGTGCCAAGCGCAACATGTGGATCTGTCCTCTTGAGGCTGTATTGATTTGTGAAGAATCTGAGATATTATTTAATAGATTTAGTTTCTGTTGGAGATACACCTGTAAAAAGAACATGCGTTACCTTTTTATTATAACCCAGACTACCTTCCATCTAACTGATATTCATCTTTAAATGTTTAAACGGTATCTTCTGGACACCAAAATGTTCACCATGCATGTTGATTTAGCATTTAGCTTAAATAATGTGTGCCTGAACTTGGCCTCAGCGCAGCGGTTGACGTTTTGTTGCACTCATGGAAGTGCACAGCATATGATTTTACCTACATTCACAATATCATGTCATTATAAATGATAAGATGACTAATCTGTCGTCTTTGCTAAGGGCTAGATGTGGTGTTAAATAAAGGCTGCATGAACTCACAGCTGTACAATAAAAAACAACAACAGATAATGGATAGACTGTGAATGTTCCATCCAATAGGGATTTAGGGTTTATTTCCATCTTTCATGAACAGAGCACTTGCGTAAATCTAGTAGCCTACAAAAGCAAAAGACTGATTTTTGTGCTTGACCCTTTTTACCAGGGCCAAGTACTAATGTGAAACATGTATGATTGGCAGTGTTTCCACTTTGTAGAGAAAAAAATGTTCTTAGATTTTGTAGATTTTTAGCACTATCTTATAAAAAATAAGTGACCATCATAATTGCCACCTGGTTCCAATTGGCATCTCATTACAGCGCCTTGGTAAATGTGGAACCATTGCCTTTTCCATGTTTCATCCATATATGTTTTTGGAATATGATGTAAAGTAGGTTTGCTGAGCCAGCTACTCATTGAGATTCCTGGCTGGGGAGTTGAAATAGAACGTCCACAAATACATGGCTGCAATTCATTGTACAGAAATCAGTATGCGCTCTTATAAATGTTTCGCCGATCAACAGAGATGGAATATGACACAAACCACCTTGAAGCTACTGCAACTACCAGTAGATCTCACATAATCTCATAAGATATTAATTTAAAGCTACCATTATGAAGATATTTCACTTTTTATGGGAGCTATGCATTTTAGAAATGAGAAGCTTGCAGGAAACAAGACATATATTGTACTCAGTGAAGTGTGCATATATTCCATTATTTATATGAGGCCAGGAGGTCAGCATGGAGTCATGTGATTATGTTTTAATACCGTATTTAAAATGCTGAACAAAACACAACTAATTATATAGTTTGATCATAATAGACTTGTTTGGGAGTTATTGCTTACGGATGTTCTGGTCACATTTTTTTAGGTTAAATCTGTAAGTGCAGTCTTTTTAAAAACGCCACAGGAAAGAAAGTCTCACCTGTGTCCGTTATATATTTATGCTTCTCATTGGAAATGGATACTCCATCACCTTCCCGTGAACTGGCTGCAGGTCTGGCAAAAGGAGAAAAAAAACATTTCTGGAGTTAGAGTTTTCCGTCTCTGAAGTATTCTTCTCTGATTCTCGTCTTCATGCGAGAGCTCAGGTGAGGGAGATGTTGAAGTGAAGCAGAACGGATTCATTTTAGGGTGCTGTGAGTCCTGGAATTTGACAGATGTAAAGTTTCTTTACAGCCATCTCATTGAATGCACACAGCAGTGTGCCGATCTTCAGCTCGTCTCTGTTCAAACAAAGCGGATCGAAGTTGAACGATGCATACCAATGCTCAAAATATCAACATTACCCTCATGGTTCCACCGGCATGTGATGCATTCTGGGGGTTAGCATTGCGTCATGACTCATGCATGGATGAAATGATTTGCTTCTGCACTCCCAACCCAACTGATGCAGTATAATTTGATTCCCGGTGTCAAGCAGGTGCAGGGGGTTGAACTTATCACCTTGTTGTTAGTATTTCATTAAAAAGACAGGAACGCAGAGATCTAGAATGATGCAATAGCTGGTGGGGATGGCAAGGCCACTTATACAAAGGCATTCTTTTTTTCCTTGTTTAAATTGGGTCTCCCCAGCAAATCCTTTCAAGGTCAGATGATGTCATATGCTAATTAAGATATATAAATAGTGTTATTTAAATGGAATAACTGAAAACGGTGTCATGAGTCATGACATGTTTCATTAGGATATATTATGCAGACTTTGCATTTTAATAAGATGCAATAGTGTAGGTCCTGTCAATCAACTGCTGGCTCCTCATCTACTTCATTAACAATGCAAGGTGTACCTGAATAGCTGAATATTGTTTATGATGAATAACTTGACACTGAAGACCTTCTCAAGAACTGGAAAAAAAAGAACACACAGTATCTTGTTACCATTAAAAAAAGAAGAAGTGGAAAATTCCACTCATTTGGCCAAAGCTTTTATATAAAGTGAAACATTTGTTCATTAAATCAACTAATAACCACACTGGTCACAATAATGGTCAGGTCTTTGTGACGGGGTGAGGCTCAGGCGCAGAGAGACAGGCTGGACGCAATATAAATAACAAAAAAGCACTCTTTAATGAGGTAAAACAGTTTACAAAAAAACAAGGTCCAAAAGGGGCAGGCAGGCAGGCAGGGTCGAAGCAGGCAGGATCAGATACGACAGACAGGACGACGGGAAAAAGACACGGAACTAGAGACGACAATCCGACAGCAGACAAGGGAAAGACTGACACAATATATAGGGGGGGAAACACAGGTGTACACATCAGACACTAACGAGACAAGAGTGGCTGAGGGCAGGTGCAGGGAATTAAACAATTAAGACAGAGAAGACACAGAGGAGACACGGACAGGAGACACAGAACAGGGTGTTACAATAATGGTGCATTCCCATGCTCTGCTTTCAAATTGTGTCGTCCGTTCCCTCTGCTGGTCAGAAGATGTAGCTATCACATTTTTAGTTCATCCAGGAACATATTCAGTCTATATCTGAGATATCTTTTATGACTGTATTTTTAATTTAAAGTGACAGTGCATTTGGTATGTATTCATAGTTGCCTTCTGTTCATTCGCATCCTGGCCGAATGCCGTATGTACTGTCGCTGCCAGGAGACGACGGCTATGCGGCGACCTGAGCAGTGACCCACACGCACAGCATGCCTAGCAGCGTCGAGCTGGAGGATGGCGCTGAGTGTCTGTGTGTCTGTGTGTTTCTGTGTGTGTGAGTGAGTGTTTGAGTGAGTGTGACTTGCCCAGTGGGGTAGAGTGGGGAACAGGTGCCGACACTGTCGTCTTGTTAACACCGGGGAGAGAATTGGATCCTCCAACGGAGTGCGGCACATATGCAACACATAGCCTTTGGCTGTGGGACGTATGTGCACGCATGCATACATGTGAAGTAACACAAGTGTGTGTGTGTTTGTGTTTGTGTTGCGCACAGTTTTATTACATGGGTGCAAAGGGAATCTGATTTGTTTGTCCCAATGATCATTAGTGTAAAAATAGACACGTGCATATTGAATACATTAAATAAAAGGAGTTTTGTCCAGCTGGTGCTGCCGTGATTAAGTGTTGTGCAAACGCGTGTGTGAACGCCCGTCAGCATACCGTCTATTACTGTAGAGATAGACTGGATAATGTGGAAAACACAGAGCCCCTAATTTGTCGCCCAATAATACTTTATAAGTTTCAACATGAATTTAGTTTGGAGCACATTGTTAAAGCATTACGTGGCTCAGTTTTCGCCAAAAGCTTTGTGAGATATACTTATATGAAGCCCCCTAGGGTTATGTGCAAGAAAATCTCTCAAACATCACAAATTAGGCCCCTAGATGACCCATTTCTGGATGAACTAAATTGACACAATGAATTATTCCATCCAGTCTCGTGGCCTCCATAACGAGGAGGGGACTTGGAACAGAGTATAAATTAGGACACTCACTTCTTGCGCCGCTCATTTATTCCATCAAAGCCATTTAGGCAGATTTGCACCATTTGCCCAATTTATTCTGTGATTTCTTACCCGCTCATCTGGAGGGCGTGGGGAACGCATGCGAGTTTGGAGAAATTGGCAGCTACATTTTAAAGATAATAAGACACGCGGATAATGTGTCAGTCGTTTTAATTCTGCCGTCGTTTGGGAGTAACTTGACATATCCTTTTCCTTTTGGAAAGACGGAGCCAAAATAAATCACTAATAGCTCGCGGCGATAAAATCAAACTGAAAGGGGAGAAAGTGGCTGTGAATAAAATGAGAGATCACCGCAGAGAGGGAGGGAAAGGGAACAACACTATATAACCAGTTATACATATGCTAATCTTTACGCTCTGTTTAAGCCTGTTTATCAATATCAATATTACTCTGGGGAGGAAATAAAAACCACAGTATGTCCACTGTATTTAAAAGCAGCGAGGACTTTGAGGAGCGGCGTGCGTGTCATATTGTCACCGTGCGGGACGCTCGCAGCGCTGCACATGAAAGACAACGCAGCGAAATGAGATGGCTTCTGACAAATACCACGTTGAGCTCAACTCCAGTGTCAAATCCACCGAGTCCACGGGGGATTCGGTTACTGTCACCTGAGGGTTAAAGCCTCCTCTCTGGTTTGATGACTGAATATTAGGTTATTTGATATGCCGCTGCTCTTTCAAGTCGGCCTGGCAGGACAAGACTGCGAGCAGATTTCCCACAAGGACTTTAACTGCTCAGCAGAGAGACAGGCATCAGTCGCCGGCCTCATCAAAGCGGAGCGCGCTCCACCGGGCTGCAGATGCATTTCCTATTGATGAGGCGCCTTCTAGTGGACTTTGTGAAGAAATACAGGGTTTGATTAAAGAATGTTTTAAAAATCAGGTTTTAACCCTCCTGTTACCTTCAAATTTACTCACATTTTTTACCCTTTTTACCCAGCAATTTAAACCTCCAGAAAATGATTAGAATTAATATTGTTTCCCAAGTTTAAGTGTCAGGTACTTTATGTTTGTTTGTTGACTACCTAAATAGACCTTTAAATAAATAAAAATGTTGATATTTTGTATGTGTTTTACACAGTGAAAAACAGCCTGGGGTCAAATTGACCCCAAAGAACACCGATGCATACAAGTTGTGTACAGGACATTGAAAACATATCATCATGTGAATTTGATGTTTTCCCAGTTTTCCACAATAAATTAGGAAAAGTCATGAAATATGAAGCAAAAAAAATTATGTCAATCATTTTTTTAGAGATGTCAAACATTGAATGGGGTCAAATTGACCCCAAAGGTAATAGGAGGGTTAAGTAACTATTGTGTTTTGTTATTTTTATCCACAGTGACAATGGTGTTGTTTCTGATTGGGATCTCTATCGCTGTGAATAATTCATCTCATGAGAACCAAACTGCAGGTAATTGTTGAAATTACTTTATAATTCAGAATGATATATATATATATACACGGTGGCTTACGTTTGCACATTTTAGACATATATTATTCCGACAGTTGTGGCTACATTGGTAAGCATTACAAAAATATGACAAAATCTTGCTTGAAAGGAATAATTGAAAAAATTAAAAATATGCATACCGGTATTTGTTTTCATGCTAAAAGTTAGATAAAAAAATTGTTGACGGCAGCGAGCAGCTGTTGGCTGGAAACGTCTCACATCAAAGCTCATAAATGAACATGCTTCATTTTAAATGACGTCAAGAGAAAAAAAAGTGTATTTCCCACAACATCAAACGACACTTAATAATATCCATTTGTCCGACTCGACTGTGAGAGTAATTCAGTAATGATCACTGTGTTCTCTTCAGGAAACCCCACCCATCAGGGAGATCATGTGCTGCCCTCAACACTGGTCATATCCCTGCTTCTCATCATCATTGTCTTGCTGACAATCTACTGTCTGAGGTGAACAAAGCTACACAAACACACACAAACACACACACACACACATTGACTTGTGAGTCTCTCCCTTTCAGTGTGTGTGAGCATGAGAGTGAGTGTGTCGGGTCAGGGCATCGGGTGGGGGTGGTTTGGAAACAGGCGGTGAGCAGTGGCTTATGGGTAAAGAGCTGCACCTCAAGTAAGACAACAAACCAGCTGGTACAGGTCAGGTCACACACACACTCATCCCCTGACCAGCCAGCTCAGACCTCTTTTTTTTAATTTTTTTACTCCTGATGACAACATGAGGAGAAACAGCTTTGCCTCCCTCAGATGGTTGATATTGGTTTTGGTATTTGTTGTTTACTCAGGTTATGTGCTTACAAGCTCTGTTCTCGACATGTTAGTTGGCCTTTTTCAGTCTCTTCGGTACAGACATCTGCCCTTCATGTTCTCTGATGGTTTTGCTTTCTCTGCTTCTCACAGGTTCAAAAACCACAGGAAAGCTCTCGTTACCTCGGTGGATAAAAAGCTTCCAAATGGCTTCTTGGAGGAACAAGGTGCTGTTGTGATGTACTCGATATAACCGCAAGTGCATGAAAATATAATACAGCCTTTAACTTTTTATTTCTTTTTAGTGTAAGTGTAGGTTTACATTCTTTATAGAGTTGGAACGTTTCACGATCTGAAGTCCGAAGTAGCTGGAAAGGTTTTGAAGGCCCCTCGTTTTTTCCGAGCACGTAGGGAGCCGTATAATCTTTCACTTCGAGTAGAAAATAAATAAATTAACGGAAAGGCCACATTCTGAGTTAAGACAGCTTTGTGCAGCAGCATGTTTATGACTCAAGAAATCATTTCTGTCATGTACCCACAAAAGTAGGAAATCTTAATGGCCATCGGGCTTGTTTTCGCAGGTGCTATGAGAGCTCGTAATGTTCTCTGTTGGGAAACATTAGCTGTCTGACCGCCATATATTCCTTAAAACACAGGAGAGCAGACAGTGGTCCTCCTTCCCAGATCCCCCTCACCATCCAAGAGGTACTTCCCCATCCCCCTGGACTCGCTGGAGGAGGAGTACCGGATACGCTCCGCCGACGATGGCAAGCTCTTCAGAGAGGAGTTCAACGTAAGCACGAGTTTGTGTGGACTTTTCCCGACAGTCTGACTGAGACCTTTGTCCTGCAAGCGTAGAACAAATACAGAAAATAGTAATAAAATGTTATGTTAGAAGGCTGTGTACCCGTGGTTTTATTTGTATCTCATGAGGATTGGGGGGGGGTTCTTTCTTTATAGTCGCTGCCGTGTTACTACCACCACGGGTCCTTTGAGGAGGCGAGCAGAGAGCACAACAGAGAGAAAAACAGATACCCAAACATTTTACCATGTGAGTGAGGATCTATATTCTGCAGCGGACAATATTAATCTAACCTTTAGACTTGCTGTATTATTGATCTCGAAACCGTAAGGAAAGGTGAAAAATGAAAACCGACTTAATTTAACCTTCTTTTGTTGTCCTTCTCTCTTCCACAGATGATCATTCAAGAGTGTTGTTGAGTCATCTTGATGGAAACATGTGTTCAGACTACATAAATGCATCTTACATTGATGTGAGTCTCGGTCGCAAGTGCGGTTTTATTGCAGATGATCGGTTTCTTAACACATTATTATTAATCCTGTTTTTTCCCGACAGGGTTTTAAAGAGAAGAACAAATTCATTGCAGCTCAAGGTAAATGTGCCTTTTAGCTCAGTTAAGTATGAAAGCCATTTTTTCCACGAGTTTTTTTTTAATACTATTTTCTTTGCTTTGCTTTCAGGCCCAAAGCACGAAACACTGGCCGACTTCTGGCGGATGATTTGGGAAGAGAAAACAGCAACGATAGTGATGCTGACAAATCTGAAAGAAAGGAAAGAGGTCTGTCTCCGAGTGTTCTCCCTCTGCACTAATGTTACAAAGTAGGGCTGGGTGTTATAGAATAAACCTCTGCAATCTATATGGCTCCAGTGCACCGTTTGCAAAGCCCTTTTGTATTCTCATGACCCAAAGTCATGGGCAGAATTTGTTTGACCCTTCCCCAATCTGATAATCTATACACAGTGTCACCCAGCAGATTACTTAGCATCGCATCAAATTCCGCCTCAAAAGGGATGATCAATTGAGAGCTCAACGGCAGGTTTGATAGGGCAGAATAGAGGCATTGGGGATCAATGGCGGAATAATTGTTGATAAGATCCTAAGAGGCTTCATGATAATTAGTCTGAGAATGTAGTTAATGAGTCGAAACGTCACCGTGAAGATCGTATTGACTGACAGAGTTCGCACAAAGTCTCTGGGATTGCCTTTGGATTGGATTGTGAAACGCACACGTCAAGTACACATTCCTCAACGTTGCACACACGATGTACACAATAGATGGTGATTTACAACCATTTGATTTCTAAGTTTTAAAGAATTATACCAACATGTGTTCTTTAATTAACCCTCCTGTTACCTTTCGGGTCAATTTGACCCCATTCAATGTTTAACGTCGGTGTTCTTTGGGGTCAATTTGACCCCAGGCTGTTTTTCACTGTCAAACATATAAGAAATATCAACTTTTTTATATATTTAAAGGGCTATTTAGGTAGTCAACAAACAAACATAAAGTACCTCACACTTAAACTTGGGAAACAATATTAATTCTAAGACTTTTCTGGAGGTTTTAATTGCTGGGGTCAGATTGACCCCGAGGGTAAAATATGTTAGTAAATGTAAATGTAACAGGAGGGTTAAACGTGAAACATGTACATATAGACGTATTCTAGTTCAAAGTGTGACCCTTGTAATGTTTTTATTCCCTTACAAGGACAAATGTTACCAGTATTGGCCAGAAAAAGGCTGCTGGATGTACGGGAATGTCAGGGTGGCGATGGAGGACTTCACTGTCCTGGTGGACTACACTATCAGAAAATTCGTTGTTCAATATGTAAGTAAAGCACGTGGGTCGACATATCAGAATGTTAATTATTTTAATAAGCGATGCATTTTTATAGCTTTTTATCAGCATTGAATCACTTTATTATCAAACACACAACCGACTTACCTCACAGCACATCAGCAGAAATGTAATTATACAGTACAGCAGGAAGTAGGAAACATTTATCCCCAAAACTAGCTAAGGTCTCAATAAATAATGCTTTTATCGAGACACGCTCTGAAAATAATAGTGTGCTTTTTCAATATTGTCCCTAATATACTTGTTAATTGCTCAAAGAAACTATAATCGTAATAGCTAGATTCTCATTAAAAATTAAACATGAAACAAAGCATTATTGAGATGGTGTAAAAAAAAGTAATGCTCCCCTTGGAGAAATTTGAGAAAGCTATAATAGGATGCAAAATAAAATACGCAAATGAAAACCAGTTTGGAAACTCATTAAGGAATATTAAAGGATGTATGCAATAAACTATCAATATGTAGGTGTATTTAACAAAAGAGAAAACACTGTACGAATGTCTCATCTTGAGGGCTTCACACAGCATCTGTAACTTCTCATCCTGTGTTTTTTTTCGACTGCCGAGTAGGGCGCCATCTCGAGAAGCCTTCAGATTGCAAAATTCACTTTGTTCCCTTTTTTTTTTCTCCATTTGAAGCCGGAGGAGTGCCGAGATCCTCTCCGACTCTGTGGAAACGGTGCTGCGGCGCTGCGGCACAAGCCGAACAGACCGAGCGCTTTCACATTCAGCTCTCTGAACGCGGAACAACCACGTTTTCAAGAGAATAACGATCTCTTGAGAGAGCGTTCGTGCGCTACGAGAGCCAGGCACAGGCAAACCAGTACACATGTTTAATATGCCGTCACAAGCAGCAAAATGACAAGTTATTGTATACGTTTTTCAGACGTTTTCGTTAATTTGAGGATTCTTTTCCTCTCGGTGAAAGTCGTGTGTAGGCGGATCTGTTTGGACATTCTTCATTAACGGGTTTGAACTTCACAGCAGGGCAGCGATGGTCCCCGAGCTCCGCGGCTGGTCACCCAGCTCCACTTCACTAGCTGGCCAGATTTCGGGGTGCCGTTCTCACCCATCGGCATGCTGAAATTCCTCAAGAAGGTCAAGGCTGTCAATCCATCCTATGCGGGACCCATTGTTGTGCACTGCAGGTAAAATGTGTAGCCAGCTGGAAGATGAGCTATCATAGCATAAGAGTTGGTTTAAAGTCATTATTAACCCTCCTGTTACCTTCAAATTTACTAACATCTTTCAGCCTTGGGGTCAATTTGACCCCAGCAATTAAAACCTACAGAAAATTAAAGTGACAGGTACTTTATGTGTGTTTGCTGACTACCTAAATAGCCCTTAAAATAAATAGAAAAATTGATATTTCTTATATGTTTTACACAGTGAAAAACAGCCTGGGGGTCAAATTGACCCCAAAGAACACCGATGGGTACAAGTTGTGTACAGGACATTGCAAACATATCATGTGAATCTGATGTTTTCCCAGTTGTCCCCAATAAATTAGGAAAAGTCCTGAAATACAATGCAAAAAAAATAATGTGAATAATTTTTTTAGAGACGTTAAACATCGAATGGGGTCAAATTGACCACAAAGGTAATAGGAGGGTTAAGAAATAAGTTGCAATAAATCTATGAGCATTACTAAAATATAGTTTGTGAAAAAGCACCAGTTCTTTGTCAGAACAATTATTTTTAATTTATTTGGAGAATAAGAGGTTGAAGGTTAACTTATTTATGAAATCATCATGTTAAATAGTTAAAATATTTGATTATTTCATAAAGTTTCATCCGGTTAGAAATTAACTTTCATCAATACGTATTGTTTGCCGAGCCAATCGGTGGGAAGCCTCAACAAAGACATCAGCGGCCGATTGTAGCAACGGCTGCAACAGGTGCTCAGGGACTGTTCTTGAATGGGGCCCATTGAGAAGGCTCCCACACCCCGCTGTGGAATCCCAGCTCCGCTCCCAGTGGTGCCGTCTGCTGGAATGACCCTTGTAAATCTATTAGGAGTGTGTTTGGCCTTCAGAGGTGTAGCACTTTTACACATGCTGGAGGCGGTCCACAATTGACGTCTTTGTTAAGAAGAAAAGCAAAGCCTGCACGAACAAGGATGAAACATAGTTTATTTTTATAATGAATATACCATGTGAATTATTCTGTATTGTGTGTTCTTTTATTACTGTGGTTCTGTTTGTGTCAGGTTCTAGTGACGGGGTGAGGCTCAGGCGCAGAGAGACAGGCTGGATGCAATATGAAAAAGAAAAGAAAAAACACTCTTAAATGAGGCAAAACAGTTTACAAAAAAACAAGGTCCAAAAGGGGCAGGAAGAGAATCCAGGTTCGGGGCAGGCAGGCAGAACCAGGAACACGGACCGGACGACCGGAAAAGGACACGGAACTATAGACGACAATCCAACAGGAGACAAGGGAAAGACTGACACAATATATAGGGGGGAAACACAGGTGTACGACATCAGACACTAACGAGACAAGAGTGGCTGAGGGCAGGTGCAGGGAATTAAACAATTAACACAGAGGAGACACAGAGGAGACATAGGAGACATGGAACACAGGAGAAACAGAACAGGGTGTTACAGTTTGTGCGATGTGGATACAGCGTGCTGTCCGACACATTTCGCCGCCACACTTTGTGACGGCGAAGGCCTCGTGCCTTCTTCTGCTCCGCGTCTCCACAGTGCCGGGGTGGGCAGGACCGGGACGTTCATTGTCATTGACGGCATGATCGACATGATGCACGTGGAACAGAGGGTGGATGTCTTCGGCTCTGTGAGCAGAATACGGGAACAGCGCTGTCAGCTCATCCAGACAGATGTAAGTGTTGACCCTCATCGACCCGCGGTACCTTGGACTGACTGCTCAACTCGCCGAAACGAGCGAGGACGCGGGAAAACAACCACGTCTGTGACGTATAGACGAAAAAAATAGAAGGAAATAGTCCGGCAATCTAAAGCTACGACTTCTACCTGCTCATCTCCTCGGCTTCCTCCTCAGATGCAGTACTCCTTCATCTACCAGGCTCTGTTGGAGTACTATCTGTATGGAGACACAGAGCTGGATGTGTGCTCCCTGGAGGGCCATCTGCAGAGGCTTCACAACACCAGAGCTCCCCACGACAGGCTGGGCCTGGAAGAGGAGTTCAGGGTAGGAAGACAGTGGCTCACGCGTGAACATTTCAGACAGTAATTAATCGTCCCCCATCACCCTGATCCCTGCATAAGTATATTTTCATAAAAATGAAAAATAAAAACCTGCCCAGGGTGTCAATCTTGGCAGTAGTAACACACAAACACAAGGCTTTGAATCAACCGACACATCATAAGACGTCACCATCTGCCACGTAGGATGTACCATGGCATGATGAAACGTTCTCCTTTATGCTACTCACAGTTCTCTACCCACGAAATGTAATTATTATTACCATTATATTCTTCTTGTTATTCTGCTTCATCTTCTCTTATTGTTGTGTTTCTTTCTTTTCTTTTTTCACAAATGCAAAATGTTTTTTTTCCAACCTCTGTGTCTTTTTAAAAAATTGTTAATCGTCGTGTCTGTCTCACCACGTCTACTAGCATTGTGCTGCTCTTTTGGATCGTGTCAATCCGAGAGTGTTTTCTCCCCTCAGAAGCTGACCAACGTCCGCATAATGAAGGAGAACATGAGAACTGGGAACCTTCCCGCCAACATGAAGAAGAACCGTGTGCTTCAGATCATTCCGTGTAAGGACTTCTCTGATACTCCGAACACTTTCATAATCCATCACATCCAAGAAACATCAAAGTATCCCAATGCTGGTGATTTTATACAGGCCGTACACAGATATATGGCTAATCAGACCATGTCTGTGTGATCAATGGCATTCAAATAGGGCTCAAAGTAGGGAGAAGAGAGGAAATGGAAAGCCTGGCTTCAACTTTTTATAGTGAAAACTGATATAGGTTATGGTGTATTCTTTCCTTATTAACACAGCTAAAGTTTTACTTCACTGTTTTTTAAATTTCCATCAGCCCCTTCAAACTTTTATTTTATTAGGAATCACTTGTGGAAAGTTTCATTTGCCTGTTTTCTTTTGCAGATGATTTCAACCGAGTAATACTCTCAGTGAGAAGAGGACAGGAGTTCACCGACTACATCAACGCCTCCTTTATTGATGTAAGCGTTCCCTCTCGACCTCCTCCATAGATTCCACATAGAAATGTATATAAAGCTCATTGTTTCCTTTACAAACCATGCAAAATATTATGTTTGCCGCGCTCGCATGTGTTGTTTACCGGATGATCTGCCCTGCAGGGCTACAGGCAGAAGGACTATTTTATCGCAACCCAGGGCCCACTGTCTCACACAGTGGAGGACTTCTGGAGGATGGTGTGGGAGTGGAGGTGTCATTCAATCGTTACGCTCACCGAACTCAAAGAGAGGGAGCAGGTACAGTGTGGCGCTTGAGTTGCACATTTAAACCATCTTTTTTTAGTCTGTTATTATTACATCATTACTCATATTTTACTTACTTCTTATTTCCTGACAGTCTGCGTATGTATTTAATCATTTTATATTGTTTTTGTGGTACACTTTGAAAATATAAAAATGAGAATCACACATAAATCAGTCAAATTGAAGTCTAATTGTATTTCCATCTGACCTATCCAACCAGGAAAAGTGTTTCCAGTATTGGCCATCAGAGGGCAGTGTAACATTTGGAGATTATACTGTGGAGCTGACTGGAGATACGCGGTGTGAAACCTTCACTCTCAAAGACATGGTGCTCACCTACAGACCAGTGCGTAATGTTTTATTATCCCATTCAAAAGCGGTAAAAAATACATTTTTAATTGACACATTTCCCTCCGTGTTTGTGTTTGTGCCGCCGGTTTAAAAGTTCACGAAATGTCCTTAAACGGAGCATTTTGTAGCCGTTTTAAAAATAACGGAGTACGCTCTCCATCTCACCAGGAAAAGCAATCACAACATGTCCGACACTTCCACTTCCACGGATGGCCTGAGATCGGAATACCAGCCGAGGGAAGAGGGATGATTGACATCATTGCCGCTGTGCAGAGGCAGCAGCAGCAGTCTGGAAACCGTCCCATAATTGTTCACTGCAGGTGAGGAACTTCAGTCTGACAATTCTGCAGCGTAATGCGCCATCCTCGGATGACAATTATATCCGGTAAATAACGGAATAAATGTGTCAGTCCAGGCATATTGTTAATTCGACCCTCTTCATTTCCGCTGGCCGTTTATCACCTGAATCTCTTGTCGTGATATTGGGAAGAAATGGCGTTTTTTACAGATACTTTTTTTTTTCTTGCTTTCCTCCAAGTTTGTTACAGTCAATTCTCCATGTTGCCTCGGTAGACCTGGTGTTCTATGCCTAAACCACTTATGTGATCCCTTTATGAAGATTTAGCTGTGAACGCTTTGATCAGAACCTAGCTTCAGGTGAAGTGATTCTAAAGCAGTGTGCCCCTGTGGGATTGATCCAATCCACTGATTCACAGTCAATTAAAACCTCGCAAAGTGAAATCTCCTCTGACTCCCACTATGATTAATCTGATAAGATGAGCTAACGACAGGAAATGGTGTCATCACTCTCTTCTATTCCTTCATCACCACTTGTCGAAGAAGGGCTTTTTAAAGCTTTTCCCCTGCCCCAGGGAAACGGGGCTAACCCGCTTGCAATCCCCAACGTCTCTCTACACTCCTCTTCCGAATCGCACATCACTCTCGCCCCCCACACACACACACACACACACACACCCCCGTCTTCCTTTCTCCATCCCACCGTCACTGTAAACATTGACTCAGTCAAACACTGAGCTTCCAAACTGATTAGTGTTAGCATTTGGATTAGCCTCTCTTTAAGTGAGGATAATTATTAGGACTATTACACAAAGGTCACCTTTTCTCTCGCAAACTTTTCCATTCAACTGGAGAGAAGAAGAAGGAGGGGAAAAAAAAAGTGTGCTGCAAAGAATTACAAGAGTTTCATCGCAGCATTGTTGTTAAGAAACCGAGAAGCGGTTTGAATTTGAAATGTCCTTGTCCTACTACCATTTCCCAATTTCCCATTATGTGGTGTCGTCCTTCATGTTTCAGTGCCGGTGCGGGTCGGACCGGCACCTTCATTGCCCTCAGCAACATTCTGGAGAGGGTGAAAGCCGAAGGCCTCCTGGACGTTTTTCAGACGGTCAAGAGTTTACGCATGCAGCGACCACACATGGTTCAGACCGTGGTAGGTGGACAACGGGATAACGTTATAATTCATAATTCATAAGTGATATTTGTGTTGGGAATCCTTTCCGCACAGTAACACTTTCCCACTCTGCTTTTCCTTCCAGGAGCAATACGACTTCTGCTACCGAGTGGTTCAGGATTTTGTGGACATTTTCTCCGACTACGCCAATTTTAAATAACACCCGTCGGATACTGTTCTGGATACTTCTGTCTAATGTATTCTTTTTTTTTTCTCTCTCTCCGAATGTTGTTTTCTAAAGCAAGCTCTTTTTACATTTTGCACTTGATTACAGATGTAAAAAAAAAATAATAATTGTAACATACTGTAATATAATTGAAAACAGCTGTGCTCCAGGAGAGTCTGTCTCAGATGGAGAAGTTATAGTGGTTTATTTACGGGTGGGTCGGGTTCTTTAATATATGTTTGCGCAACATGCATATGTTGCTTCATTATGAGGTTCAATAAAGGAATTATTCACATAGAAATAATGTGTCGAGAAATATATATGATGTATTTGCTCACGACCAGAAATCTTTACTAACATGTCGTAGTAAATGCATTCTTTTTTATTTCCGCTTTATTTTCTTACCGACCACAATGCTGTGGTTTACATTAGTTGTACGTTTTATGCTGCCCTATGGAAAAAAAATTGCGATACGAGAATAAATCGTGTGTTTGATAAATAGGCTAAAATAATTTCTGCTTTTGCTGAAACGATGTCCTGTCTGACATGTGTGAATAGTATTTATGATCTACTTGGAGCTCAAACAAAAACACAAAACTCCAGATACATTTCATTCTGTTAGATGCTGCACGTTTCCTCCCTTCTGTCTGTGAATTACTTAACAGCTGCTGCCTGTTGCAATTGTATTCAACTTCATCAACTTTCTTGTGTTGCCCGTGGCAATATTACTGAGTGGATTTGGCGCCTGACGCTGCAAAATGCAATTAGCCCACATTGGATAAGGCAGAAAATAATCTATTGCTCTATCTGAACGTTTCATTCTTTTCAGTGTTTTACAGCCAAGCATCACCTCCATCCATTTTTATTCACATTAGCTAGCAGATTTTACACTTGTGTGTTTGCATAACGCAGTGCCATATTGATTAGAAAGACAATTCTAATCATGAAAAACTTGTCACCAAGTGACATCATTTTAACTCAGAAGCCAGATTTGTGTGTTTAATTTAATATAATAATTTCTAAAAGTGCATTGTTTTTTGAATGGCGGTGTCATCATTTCATTGATCTTCTTAAACTATATATTTCCTTGTATAAATTCATATTAGTTGTGATGAAAAACCCTGCAGAGATGTGTGTTTTAATTAAAGACGTAAGAGATGCAGTTGAACCTTGTCTGGGAATGATATCAAGAATCGGTGCTCAGCCAAAATATGAAATTAGCATGCACAGGCATTTTGACATTTTGATATTCATATTTAAACAAGGATACCCCAATTTTGCAAAATAAAAAGCTTCTATTTTTGCAAGGCTTCTGCTCACTTCTTTGTAACAGTAAGCTTGGAAGTCTTAAGGTTGGGGAAAAAAACATTCTACTGTGTTTGTACTGCCATTACATTGTAAAATGGGTTCATAATAGACACTGATCTATTTTGTTGATTTACTGTACATAATTCTTGTAATTGTCAGCAATTATCTCCGATGTTATCTGCACTGTCGATTTGAGTTTCATGTATTGCCGTGCTGAAAGAAGAATGAATGAGGGCAATGCGAGTGAGGCCTTCCAGCTCATGTCACATAAATGCACAAACATCTTGTTTCAATGATGTTTCTGCCTTTTGAATCTGTAAGGATTTGAACGACAACGTGTTTGCTAAAAGCTGAATCAAATAAATTATAGATGGAGAGAAGGTTTCAACTTCATGGTGTCTTTTTTTCTGCCCCCCACACGGATGCGTTCGATGCAAACACAATAACGTTGATATATATATGATGATATATATTGCATGCCGTTTGAACACTCACGGTGATGCCAGCATATCTGAGCACTTAGCCAGCTCCATTAGTCGTATTTTGTGTTCCATTAGTCAGTAAATGTGTCACACCTGCAGAGAGGGGATTATAATCCTGACAGCAGTCTTCTAACACCTATAAAAATCCCCCTCTGGCTAATGCACCACATGCAAACAAGGCAAATACAGAGGTGAGTCAGTACTCAATGAAGTTTGTTCAATGTTCATTAAGTCAGAATTGCTCTTTATTAACTACCGTCTAATATGCTGTTCGCGATGCTTTATAACCCCTGGCCGTGGAGCTGTGAGAGAAAAAGGCTGTGACATCATTGTTTTTATTACAAATGTGGCTTCCTCTCCAGCTCTAATGGAAGCGAGCAGCAGAGCGATGGTGCAGGTGTTGTTGTTGGCGTTGGTGGTCCAGGTCACCCTGTCCCAACACTGGTCCTATGGGTGGCTACCAGGTGGAAAGAGAAGTGTGGGAGAGCTGGAGGCAACCATCAGGGTGAGTGATTTTTAGTTGTATTTATATGTGGAGTCCAACGTTTCAGGATAGGTGGTGTCTTTATAAAATATAAAGCAACATCTAAAAAACAAATACTTGTTTTTTTTAATTTTTACAGTGTTTCAACGATGTGCTTTCGGGTTTAGATTTTATATAAACCTTGGTTGCATCGACTAAAACCTCTATTTTATTGTCCTTAGATGATGGGTACAGGAGGAGTGGTGTCTCTTCCCGAAGAGGCGAGTGCCCAGACCCAAGAGAGACTTAGACCATACAATGCAGTAAGTGCTTATTATACATAATTTATCGCCAATGTCTACTTCAATTGTACAATATTAATGTACGCTGCACCACTGTGTGCCATTGTGTTCCAGAGCGACAGTATACAAAGTGCTCAATGGCTGTTTTTTGTTTTTTTTCCTTTTTGCATGAGTGAATGTGTGAATGCTTAATTTAATCTTTTTGAATGTTGGCACATAACGCTAATTTGCTCAAAATGGTTTGGTTTGGTGCTGTGTATATGAATGAAGATTGATACATTTGTTATATAAAATATTCAAGCAGCAGAGCAAACTGTTCACTGGGATTTAATTTCCATCTCTTCAGATTAATGATGATTACAGTCATTTTGAGCGAAAGAGAAAGTTCCCAAAAAATTGAAGGAGAGGAAACAAAAAGGAGAAAAAAAGGACTGTATTTGCATCTCCATCAACACCTGTGCTGCATCGCCTGCATCAGGATACTGGCTTCAACAAATCATCACATTTATTGCATAGATTAATTCCTGTACATGTATGTCTGTAACATTTGATTCCATTTGAAACTGTAATAAAGTTTTTGAAATCTGATCAAATGATCAAATGTGTCAGATTATCAGATTGTAATCTCACTTTGTAGATGTGGTCATTAGGATGATAATTAAATTTTAAATGCAGTTTTAAAAGCCGTTAAATGGATACAAATGCCTTTGTAAAGCAGCCACGACCGACAAGCATGACAAACTTGTGACACAACAATCTTAGCATGACAACAGCTGGTGA
This sequence comes from Pseudoliparis swirei, assembly GCF_029220125.1. Taxonomy (NCBI): domain Eukaryota; kingdom Metazoa; phylum Chordata; class Actinopteri; order Perciformes; family Liparidae; genus Pseudoliparis; species Pseudoliparis swirei. The sequence goes on from NC_079404.1 coordinate 19,993,706, forward strand.
TTAGGCCAATTTATTAGAAATCAATGACTTAATTGAATTTGTTACAGTTTTGTTAATTCTATTTTCTGCCACACCAGTCGTGTGCATATGCAATGTGGAAAAATTACGCCAGCTGATTTTTGTGTTCGTACCTCAATGTCGATTAGCACCCCTCTCCCACCCCCCCCCCCCACACACACACACACACACACACACACACACACCCAAACTGAAAGAAACTAAATATGTTCTGCTTGTGATGTCAACAGCTTTCTGCAAATTTAGGATAACTGCAGCCATCCAAAACAGAGAGAGAGAGAGTGTGAAACTTTTCTTCTCCCCCCCCTCCCCCTTTCCTCGCCGAACAGGAAATTGGTGTTCATTATAAAAATTGGAATTTCATATCAGGAAAGGAAAAGAATCAGCAGGGGGCATATGTTTTAAAGAGAACTAATTTTCTGGCAAAGCCCCACAGACGGAGCACCATACTAATCGCCTGGTGCATAAGGGGCGAGGATTCATGAACTGTGCTGACACCGTGGAGGCCCTGCATTGTTAGAGCGTGGTTGTAATGCACGCCAATGAACCCAAACCCGCTGGCACAACTGGGAAAAGGTGAACACTATAAAAGCACATAGAATTAAAAAGAAATTAAACCACATTCCATTGCACTTCCAGAACAATGCTCGTTCATTTGTGATACTCCACATCGTTGGTTTAATATTCATGGCTGCAATTTGCATCGCACAATCATTTCCTTTGATGAGGAAAGACTAAGATTCTTTTCCTTTTTTTTTTTAAGCGTTACATTCTATTTTATCTTCTTCGACAAAGTTACAGAATAAAATGTTGTCCTGTGCATTTTCTTCTGAGAGTCACGATGAGACTTGTTTGAATTGATAAGTAGCCTATTCTTTATGCAGTATTCAATAGTTTTGCAGCATCCCAATAAAGGATAATTATGCTTTTACAACATTTCCTAAAATATGGTTTTAATTCAATTTGATATACTAGTGTGAGAATAATTCATGTTTAAAGATAAAGCATAACAAAAACATAAATTCCCTTTAAATAATTCCAAAGCATTTGCTGTGAAAGGCAACTTTCTCCGTCCCAGTGTCCTCATCAAGGACCTGCCTAATTGCACGTACATCAGGACAACAAAACCTGCTGGTATCTCTGTTTCCAAATTTGATTTAACCTCACTTTCTCCTTCCCGGACCCCCTGGTGGATATTCACTTTGTTTACCTCAAATTAAACTTCATATTGTTTACAGCCTCCTGGTCCCTGAACATTTTATAGCATTTTCGAATTATTTCTTTATTTCTTTTTTGTAATGATTGTAGAGGTGGGATTCATTTGAATGTTTCCCTCATCTGCATGAAAATTATATAATTAACTTTTGATTAACCAGCTCAGTTGTGCTGGTTCCCCCATGAACACTGGTGAATAGTACCCACCGCATTTTAATGACTGTTTTCCAATTGAGTGGCGACCTTTTCATCAAAGAGCCACAACTGGGGCTAAACAACGGCAGAAAAACAATCACGGCGAAGACAATGGTAGAGGCCGATAGGCTAGGATGTCATCCTTAAATATAACAACAAAGATGAAAGCAATCTTACTGCACGTAGTGAGTGTGGCGCGAAGCCAAGTGCTTATGCTGCTGGATGCCCCATTGTTAAAGCTGTGGAGGTCACGTCCATTGGCATATAGAGAGGGAAAGCACAGGAAGCTGAGAATGGCCCATTGTTACATGTCCTTGCTCAGAGGGAATTCCATTATGGAGGGCAATACATTTTTGATACTTTGATTTTTGTGCCATTCATTTGTTTGAAAAACAGAACATATTTGGATAATGGCTTCAGGAAAAAGAGGTCTCAGAGCACCTCGGTCCAAGGCTACACTGCATTAACACACCTGCCAATCAAGCGCACCCGAGCAGATGTGCATCCTTGCACAAGCCCCACCATCAAATAAGCATTCTATCATATGCATAATATAGTTTTCATTTCATCACGATTATGCTTCGTTCACCGCGTGTGTTTTTTCGACGGGTCACAGGAAACTTTTATTGAAGCAGAGTGTGTGTAATAAAGTCATTTTCCAGGTGCTTGTTGTGGCTCTTATTATGAACAGAATGATAATTTCCCCTGGAGTAATCTGTCCCTGCATATCAATTGGAGTTTAGTGTGGGTCTTACTATGTTCCCGCAGGCGATAGTAGAAGGCAAAGTCATCTTCAGAGAGAGTCTAAATGTCAGGGAGGTCTTCAAACACTTTTTTTCTCCCACAGCCTCACTGAAAAAGCTCGTTGGAAGTGCAGTGTCTTGGAATTGATAGGGTGGAGGTGAGGTAAAGAGGGACACGCAGAGGGCCTAATGTAAAGCAGCGGACGTGAAATTTAATTGAAAAAAAAAAAATGGGTGGAAAAAATAGGAGGAATCGGTCACGGAAGAAATGAAGCTGCGGCCGCTCTTCCCGAGGTATAAAGCGCGTGCTCTCCCCACCGATGTGTCACATCCACGCGTCTCCACGTGGTGGCACTCTTGAGCTGCTTGTTTTGAAATCTGCTGCTGGCTGGGGTCGCTCAGCAATTCCATCACTTAAGTTTTCAGAAACTGTTATTCCTCTAAATCGAACAAAGACTTCAATCGATCATCTCCGGCTTTGCAAGAAAATTGTTAATTTTCCCGCGCACGCTGACTGATGGAGTTTGTGTTTATAACCAACAAAAAGTACTATTTTGCAGCGGAGCTGTGAACGGCCTGAAACCAAGCTCATTATAACATGTGAAAATTCATACGAGAGCATTTCATCGTCAGGAAAAGTCCGGCGTTTCTCTCGTGTTCTTAGTTTTGCGTGAAGCGAGTGATTCATTTTTTATTTTGTGACTGAAGTTGAAGTGCAGCAAACTGGTAGCACATGCCGTACAGTAGCGGATTGGCCTTCCTTCTCCTTCTTGGCTGACAGGGAACCTTCCTGTTGTGATCCGACTTCTCTCCTTTGATCAAAGAACAGTGTTAAAGCACCGGGAGAAGGAGGAGGTATGAAATATGAATGAATACAGCTGTGTTTTGATGGATATGTCTCAAAGTATCCCAGTAAGAGACTGCTAAAGGCCAGGAAATCAGTTTGTGTTGTGGAAATAGGCTCTTCCTCGCTTGTTTCCTTACCAGCTTCATCTTGGGTAGCTTTTCACTTTATATTTTAGAGATCCTTTGTTAGGAAAGAGATCAACTCCTTAGCCATGCATTTGTAGGAAACTGTTCAGAGAGGCCCTAGTTCATAATATATATATATATATATTTATATTAATGACACCATTTCCTTTGTTTGGTCTTGAAACCAACTTTTGAACGAGCGCCATGGAGGATATTTATTATTTTTCTAGGGTAGACCCAAAGTTCTCACATATGGAGTGAGATCTTCTATGAGGTGATGGAGGCTTTGTCACTAGTTATGTCTGTGATTCCATTTCCTTTTCTAAAACCCCATCGGGGAGCTGTGACTCATTTTGAAGTTGGAAGTTGATACTGTGGCGTAAAACTAACGTTCCCATCTGAATTAGGAAACTATCAGAGCGCGCGCAAATCTTAGATTTCCAGAGTTAGATGAACTCATCGCTCACATTACACTTCTTTAATAAACAAAGATAATAAAAAAGATATGCTCATAAAAACGCAATTATTTTTTCGAGAGATTGTAAAAATGGAAATTGGCGCCTATCGATGTCTTTGCACCACATCGCGGCTCTGCCGTCTTATTAACAATCATTTAAAGACCCTCTGCTGTCGTCCGGGACGATGTTAACTCAAATCCGGCCTTCGGACCCGTGGCAGGACGATGTCTCCGGAACTAACGCAGGTTCAAAACTTTCTGCTCGGGCTTTATTAGCCTCACTAATCGCTGGGTTTCCCAGATGCCACGGTCCACCTCTGCTGGGAGTAAGGGCTCAGATCCTGTCAGAGAGGGGTCGCACTAACCAACTGTAATCTTTAGGGTACTCCACTCCCGCTGACCTACATCTAACGCTGGTTCCATCCCCCCCGCTTACCCCCAACCGCCATCCTCTCCCTCCCCAATCTGGTCTACCCATCCCACTTCAGTTACGCCACCCTCGGCTCTCCCTCCCACGTCTTACCACCCTTGTGTGATAGTATCCCCCCCACCCGACGCGCCCCGCGCCTGTTCCAGCCTCGTCCGGCTGGCCACAGCGAGGAGCATGCCTTATCCTGTGGTAACGGCAATTAGTAGTGTAAAGCAAGCTGTGGAGAAGACCGGATCCCTGTCCACGTTTCAACCGCAGATCACGAGTCTCCATCACAACTTCAAGGCGAACCATGCAATTAGCGACAATAATGATAATCTGTTGTAGGGGAACAAAGAGAGGGTAAAACAGACTACTGGTGTGAGGGAGAGTGGGGTGCTAATAGTAGGGGGGTTATTTGAATGCTCTGGTGCAGATAGGAGACCAAATCAGGCTGATTATCAAACGTATGATGAATTACATTTTTCCTCTAATTATCCGTGCCTTTTATGTGTAAACCAACTGAGTGAATTTTGCATTCGAGACACCTACGGTCAGTGGTCTTCGGGCTTCACACTGGGATTACTTCTTTTATTTCCGCGAAGAAAATACACAAGGAGTTACTCATGTGGCTATGCTGATGGGAAGAGGGGAGAGATGTACTGACAATTTTCTTGACTTAATTAGATACTTTCATAAATATTTGGCAGTGGTACAGGAAAGGAGAAAAAAAGGGGAAGTATGTGGTTTGATGTTTGACTATCGCAGATCAGTTGAATACATGCTGGAAACAGACCGCAAAAAAAAAAAAAAGACCACAAAAAAGAGCATTTCAAGTCGAGGTTGCGAGTCGCTGTAAGAAGACCCACTGCCTCGAATGGAGCACCGACATGCAGCTCGTATTCTCTCCGCTGCGAGCAGAGACCATTCCTACAGTCTTACATCCAGAGGTTTATAGAGGATATTTTGCTGGGTGTTGTGCAAAACGAACCGTGTCCCCAGAGCAGCAGCAACTTCACCTTGGCGGAGTAATGCTGTGATATTCTGTTTATTCTTCACTCACTTCATTTTACTCAGAGGAAATCCTCTGGAGATGGCTTATCTTGGAGCTGGAACAGGTGCACTCTAATTTACTCCTATTGCTTGGGGAGCCCAGGGGCCCCTGTAGAGAAGAAAGTAGCGATGTAGCACACTCCACTGTAAAGCACAAACAGCCAGAGAAAGAGCATTTAATCGAAAGAGAAGAAAACTGTGAGCTTTGAGTGCAGCCGTATCATTTGGATGCAGAAAATCTTTCTCTCTCTTTTTTGTGTGTTGCTTTTCTTCCCTTCCTGAGGAAAAAGGACCCGTCATTTCATTTAATTTTCATTTGTTCAACACTGTTAACTTTGCCTGAAAGCGTCACGCTACGCTTGGCAAAGCAGCAAGATGACGTTGGGGGACCTGTTGTATTACCCCTGCATAATAAAATGTTTCCTCACCCGTCATTCCCCAAATATCTACAGCCTTTTTTTTTTACGGCTTTAAAAATGGTTTATAGTATCTCTGATATGTTCCACTTAAGTTAAAGTGTACGTAAATGTGTACGCTATTGCCTATTTGTTTTGGTAATGCTGCACATTTTCGGTCAGGAAAAAAAGTGTGTTTCATCTTCCTCCCTCATCCATTGCGTTCGCTGCGAAAGAGCAAAGCTTTCAACTTTGAATTTACTCTCCAATTCCTTTTCTTTAGAGAACTATGGTTTTGAAGAGTGGAGCTGGTATGTTATTTGTTCGGTATATTATAAGTCTGAATTCAGTCAGTATTTTTGTTTTGTATTGTTCGTCTCTTGGGAATTATGCAATCAAAGCAGATGCCTCAAGCAGTCTAGAAAGCGCCCCATGTGAATAAGAGAAAATCTTGTACACAGCATTTTTTGTATGTGTGTATGAGAAAGGGGGGCACGACAACAAAGCAAATATATGGCATTGTTCTCTGTATACTATCGCCGTGTGCTGCACCTTTTTTTAAGGTGAATATAACCATCAAACCTGTATTCATTATTTTTTTTTTAACGTCACACCATTTAACTCTATTTAAATGTCAATTCTCCTCCGCTAATGAAGTGCATCAATACGGCGTATGCGCTGCTCTGACTGATGCAATGGAGGTCCAACAGTCAATACGCTGGATCTCTATTATGGCAACTGCGGTTTGAATTTCTCGATGTACAAACAGACATTTCTCAATCAGGGAAACTGAAGAAGAAGAAGAAAAAACACACCAGAGAGACAAAGGCTTTGGCAGAAAATGGAATAAACACAAAGAAGAGCACGCGATACAAGGACAACAAGAGAAATATCAGATACACTTTTAATGAGTGTGCCTGCCCCGAGCTTCTGTTTTTAATCACCTTTCCGTGTGACATAATTTGCTGCAAGATTGTATATGCTTGAGGGACTTTCAGTTCTTGTCAACTCAAGAGCATTTGAACCAATCAATACCTGTCTATCCTGTGGCACACTCATAGTTGGCCATTAGGAAAGAGCTGCTTAAAGTAAGCTCAGCCAATACCATTAGCCCTAGCCTAAGGGCAGTTCCATGCCTTAGTCAGGGTAGGCACCTGCCCCCGTCACCCCCACCTCACCCCCACCTCACCCCCTTAACCCCCCTTTACCCCTCCCCCTACCATTAAGAACCTCCCCTGAGACATCATTTGGACACATCGGCCAAAGAGCACTTCTTTATTCCCTCTCTTTTCTTTCCCTGGCTCCACCGAAAATCAATACATCTCCCCTTTTTTCTTATTTTCACAATTTTGCCTCAATATTATTCTCTCCTCTGCCACAAACCAATGGACTATCCTTTTTTTTGTTGGTCTTTTCATCTACAATTTCCTGTGACTTATGTATTCCACACACACCTCATGTTTTGGAGGGAAAGAATTGGTGAATAATGAAATTATCTCGTCCCACGGTGCGCTGAAGCCTTTTAAAAAACAGTGTGGTCATTCTGCATTTAGCTGCTCCCATTTTAATCACCATAGACTTCTTCATTTTCTACACATTTTATCTCGTGTCCAGGGTTCCTTTGCAAACTCAGCAAATGATGTCGCTGTGCTTTAGTTTAACCGACTCATTTGTTTTTGACACTCAATAAGGGAGACATCAGCACTCAAATATCTCCGCAGTAATGAGTGAACTTCCTCTGTGTCAGTGTTTTTCTGCTGCGACCATGTCATAATACCAAACCCCAGAGAACAGAGCAGCGCACACAGTAATGCTTCCTAACTGCTTCTAATTTCATTGCGAGGAAACGACTCCACACAGCACAAAGTTTTCAGAACAAGCGACACAATAGAACATCCTGAGAAGTCAGTCATTCAGTTATTGCAACCCTCTGTTCCTGACAGAAACAGCAAAAGTGCGATACCGCCCTAACTCTCGGCCGGCGCTGTTTGCGATAATAACTCTGAAGAGTGACGGCAGGTTTCGCTGCACTGGCGATTTCTGTGGCCGCCCGTATCGATCGGGGGGTCCTAATGAGCAGCAGCGGAGCTGTAGCTAATGGTGTTGTGTCTGGTGTCCATAGCAAACGCCCACGTTGAGATTATCATTCCCAGGAGAGACTGAGAAAGGTTTTGCCAGCCCAAGCCCTCAGGGTGCGAGCGACACACTTCAGAGGTCAAGGTAAACTATCAAATGAACAGCACGGCCTTCTCTTCCCTCGCTTTAAGGACCGTACTCCGCCACACAACAGTGGCCGTGCAGACCCATGTGAAGCAAAGACACGACAGACATATTTCGATACTTGTTTTAATGCGGCGCGTACATATACCAGAGGGTGTAATAACGAGAGGAACTCAGCACCCTGTTGCAAACTGACTTTATCACTTTAGTTCTTTCTCTAATGTCTCGACAGTAGTTGTAAAAAGCGATTGCCGAGGCGTTGATGGAGACTTCACCAAACTGCCGAACTGTTATTAAGAGACCTCAAATGAGACCTGGCTTGACAGACTGATAATGGCTTATTTGACTTCAGAGATCGTCCTGGCACAAACACTCCAGCCCCTTTCACACACCCATGGCAGTCATTGTCCTTCGCCACGCCGCGGCCATTCTGTCGGTCTTGAGTGACGTCCAACAAAGTTCAGCAGATTCGGAATCTAAGTGCCCACCAGACAGCACAGAGTGTCTTCAAAGAAGCAACGGAAACAGACTCATTGTAATGCAGGGAGTTGTTGCTCCCTTCATAAACCTGGCTCGGAAATGAAACCTGCTGTCAACTCACATGCGGGAAGGGAAACTCTTTAAGCTATGTGGACAATTAAGCTTCGATAAAACCGCAGCAGAAAAAAGGGCATCTTTATTACCGTAACCACCTCTCTGTTTGAACACACAGTCCCTCCGTGGATTACGTTGGATGGTGTTCGGCTCACGGAGCATTTAGCAACGCACCGTCATGAAGTCCACCCAACGCACAGCGCCTCTCAGAGTCGTGCCCCGTTTGGAGTCGCACTTCCATGTCCTGGCAAATGCCGAGCATGTAAAACAGAACTGTCAATTATTCAACATGAACGGGAGGATGTATGGAGTGACACGGGGGGTGGACAGGGGCCGACTAAGCCTCGGGCAGATAGGGGGTACCACTTTGATGTGAGTGTGTGGGCCTGCAGAGTTGAGCAAGGTGCACTGGGTAATCTGCGAGAACACTCCCACCCCACCTCCGACCCCACCACTCCTTCGTTTTTTTCCTTTCCCCTCCCTCCCGATGCCGAGCCTCTCTGCACCTTTTATGTCCTGCTTCATTTTCCCCCTCTGACGCGCACTCCCTGTCTCGCTTCATCCCCGCTTCTCACATACATAAACAAACTCACATACAGATGCACACAAACACACAAACGCACACACACACACACACACGTACATGCACATGTGTAGACCATAATAATAATACATTCTATTTGGAGGCGCCTTTCAAGTCACCCAAGGTCACCTTACAATAAAATCAAACAGGATACAGGATAAAAGTATGAAAGATAAAAACACCATTAAAACAGAAGTTCAACATAAAAACAAGTGAAGTGTACAGGATCCAGTTATAGTGTAGACCATAGTGCAATAACTACAATAATAACTTCATATCCACACTATGTTGATCTGCACTTCACACATTTCATTTATTTACACGACACACATACACACACATTTCATTTACACTACACACATAAACACACTTTGCATTTTGCACACTGTCTATATTTAATATTTGTATATATAATTTAATTTGTCATTAGTATTGTGTATGCATATATGTTATATATATATATATACATATATATTTTATTTTATATTTGACTTTGTATACTCCTATATCTTTCATCCCTGTTTTTTTATATTTTATTTTTTATTCTTGTGTGTTTAGTTTATTGGTGCTGCTACTGTGATGACAAATTTCCCCTTGGGGATTAATAAAGTATATATCTATCTATCTATCTAGACACACAATTACATGAAAGCAAGCTTCCTTTGTCTGCTAACCAAACAAGAGAAGGCAGCACTTGTTACAGATTATAAAGTTGTGAATGGCTGATTTTGGAGAAATGGCGTTGTTGCAGTGTCACAGGAACGGCATTATTCATTTATAAAATGAACACTAAAAGTTCCCCTCTCTCGAGTCTCCTCTCGTAGTCATACAATAGCAAGCTTAATTACATTAAGTTCTGAGAAGAGGGAAGTTAATGGATGACATTTTGCTACACCATGAGTGCTTCTTCCAATAACAATAGAAACCCAAATAAGACCTCATTAATATGCATAGCATAGCCAATGAACTTAATTGTCAAGTTGCTTTTATCAACCTGTCAAAGGATTGACAATTAAAACAGCCTCTGTTCAAACTTTAATGAGAAGCAAGTAGGAGAGCGGGATGATGAGGGAACAAAAAGACGCACGCTTCATCCGTCATGAAAGACGCAACAAGACAACTACCCATTATTATTTCCTATCAGGAAAAAACTATGCAAATCATATTATGCATTTTTAAATAATAAGCCAATGAGTAATATTTAATTCATTACATATACTCTTAGAATGAATATTTAACGCTGTTTTTTACGTTGATGAATTCATTAGATAATTTAGCGTTCAGCAGTTTTCAAAAAAATTAATTCTCCTCAGAACGTCCTTCAGGTTCTGTGCGGGAAAATCCTGAAAGTGTGTGTCGGTTCTCAAGTTCAACAAGAAAACTTCCTCAAGTCTTCCCTCGAGGAGGCCGGAGCGCCTCGTCATTTCCAACGGAGCGCCGAGCTCCGTGGCCGGACGCGAACCGAGGGAAAGACAGCGGTTTGACTTGAGTTTTTATCCCCAACATTGACACCAGCATGTCGATGTTCCAGAGGGGAGTGAAAACTGCTGACTCACTCCCAGTGCGCTGGTTGTTGTTCTCCCTTACAGATGTGACCGTTAATAGGCCTGCATCCATAATCATTAGTGTGTCTCAGTGCACAGGTACCCGATGGGCCCCGTGCGTCTGCCATTTGGTCTCGGTTCACTGTGCTCGCCTGCAGATGTGAGCGAGACACACACCTGCTCAGGGGCTCGCAAACAGACCGGCGCCATCCGTCACAGCTCACGCTACACTCGCTCTGTCGGAACAAGGCCTTGGTTCCGGTCCAATGGCCCTCAGACTGTAGGTCAGCGGCCGTCTCTCGTGATGGACCCGCCCTACCATGAATCATATTCTCTCGTCCCTTTATACCCACTCCATGCCATCCAACCCCAACCCCTCATTGCCCCTGTTCATGGTTCGCTCTTCCCTCACACGCGCGCTCGAGCGCACTGAAGTAGCTCAGGTGAGCCAGGTAAAGACAGCGCCTTAAAGAGAGACATAAACTAATGATCGTGTTCCCCCCCCCCACATCATACACTCCCTCTGCCCATAAGCCACAGTGCACTCAAGAAAGAAAAAGAAGAAGGAAAAAAAAAAACTTTCGGGTGGGTCTTTCACGGGCATCAGGCCACGCTTCACACTACATTTGTTGATGTGTGCATGCATGTGCACGTCTCATGCCAGCCCGCCTCCCATCAAGTCCTAATGAGGCCAGCTGGCTCCACGCTCGGACCAAACCAAACTGGAGAGACGGCACAGTCCTGGCTCTCTCCGCCTTGTACACCCCACCTCCCCAAAGCCCACCCACCCTCCCTCTCCTCCAGATATCTTGGAGAACCATGGATGGCTGAGCGCACACGGCAGATTTGGAAATGGCCAGTGTGTTTGTTAAAATGTACTATGTCTCCCAGATCCCTTGTCCAAGGCCTGAATTAGAAAGTCCTCGGCTGTAGCCCCAGACCTGCCTCCTTGGTTGCTTACCACTACAGTGTTTTCAGCATCCACAACAGCAGTGGTGATGTTGAGGTCTGCTGTAGAACAGCGGAAAGGAGGAGATATACCCCGAGGCACAGTCAAGGGAATATTCTTCCTGACTATGGAAACAGAAACGCAGCCGATGTTACATACATCTACAGTAACTACAATAAAAACTCAGATAAAACGGAGCGAGACAGCATGTCATAATGTATTTTTCTAAAAAGCTGGAAAACCCAACAACACACATCAGTAGCCATATTTCAAATGCGTGTCCGTTATCCCTGAGCTGCTGTCTTTGCAAATATTTTATTATCAAGAAGCTCATTTCTTATAAGGCAACAGCAGTTAATTTCACTACAGACTAATTAGAGACATTGCACATTATTAACAAGAATTATTGTTGATAAGGGCCAAAGAGGTCTGCAGAGAGACTCATATTGTCCAGGCTGTTACTTGGCATACAGCTATGTCCATGTGGGTGAGTAATTCCAGCTCCCTTTGCAATGTCTCCTTGACAACTAACAATAATGTTACCTCCTCTTGGTGAACACAATGAATCCTGTACAGCATTTGTACAAGCATACAAACACGTGCACGCATTAACGAATGTACTTCTGCTCACACATGCATAATGCGCCACATGCTTAAACATGTGGACATCAGCATCAATGTGTGGACAAATCTCGATATACACTGCCGTTCAAAAGTTTGGGGTCACTTAGAAATGTCTTTATTTTTCAAAGAAAAGCACTGTTTTTTCAATAAAGATAACATTAATCAAAAATACACACTATACATTGTTAATGTGGTAAATGACTATTCTAGGTGGAAACGTCTGGTTTCTAATGAAATATCTCCATAGGTGTATAGAGGCCCATTTCCATCAACTATCACTCCAGTGTTCTAATGGTACATTGTGTTTGCTAATCGCCTTAGAAGACTAATATCTGATTAGAAAACCCTTGTGCAATTATGTTAGCACAGCTGAAAACAGTTATGCTGGTGATATGAGCTATACAACTGGCCTTCCTTTGAGCTTGAAGTTTGAAGAACAAAATTAATACTTCAAATATTAATCATTATTTCTAACCTCGTCAATGTCTTGACTATATTTTCTATTCAATTTTCAATTCATTTGATAAATAAAAGTGAGTTTTCATGGAAGACACAAAATTGTCTGGATGACCCCAAACTTTTGAACGTTAGTGTATATGCAACAAAAAAAAATGCAAACATACATTTCGACCCATTCATCCAATCAGGACCCAGATCTTGTTCACTGCAGTCTGGAGACGGCAGACTGCATGTGAGTTTTCTTGCCCAGGAAGAGAGACTGGACCAGGGGGAACACCTTAACAGGTAGCCCTGGGGGTGCTAACCAGAGTTCGGACAGCCAGGGGGAGAGAGTGGCTCTGGAAGCCGCACCACCGCTATCCTCTCTGTCCACTGATTATGAAGCAGGTCCCAGGCGGGTGCCTTCAGGAACCCCCCAGGCTACCCACAGCCTCCCTCTCCTCTGTTACAGGATCTGTCACTGGGGGATTCAACTGAAGTTAGAAGAGGGGTGTATGTGGGAGACGTGCCGAGCATTCTAAATACGTACGTGCTGATTTCATTTGTTGTCTTCTCTCTTAAGTTGTGTTGCTGGTTGCAGATTTGATGAAAGAGAAATATGTACACGGTTTATTGTCTGCGTGGGACTGATTTTCAGATCATTTCCATTTGACTTGTGTATTCCCCAAGGTAACTCAGCGTGTCTCCGTCGGGGGAATAGTCAAACTCCAAACCAAAGAAGTCCTGTTGTGTATGTGCTACAGGAGCGGAGAGGAAAAAGGTCTCAACACTTGGGCTCAACTACAACCCTGTCTTGAGTTATGATGACGTCCCAAGTTTGCAAAAGCCCTCTGGCTTTAACTATCTCTGACATGGCGTGTGTGTGTGTGTGTGTGTGTGTGTGTGTGTGTGTGTAAAACTCCTTGCAAAGTCCAAAAAAGGAACGAAAAAAAAAATCATAACTAATGAGCCCATTTAGCGCCCAGCACCTGACTTTGGCCCGTGATCTCCGAGAGACATTAGAGGCAATTTGCCATCGACTTCAGGGCTCGTGTCCCAAACGTTATCAATGAGCTTGTCAGGTAGAAACCTTACCTCCCTTTGTTTCCTCCTCCACCCCCCTCTCTGCTCGGGTCCCCCAGCCTGCTCCCCGGGCCCCTGAAGAGGAACCAGCGGCATGATGTCACACACCTGTTTGGCTGGAGGCTGCGGCCCGACGATGCTCGCAGCCGTGGGTGTCGCGTTGGCACCCCTCGCTCCCCCCTTGTCGCTGCCTGCTACGCCCCGTGGATGTGTCAAAATGGCAGATGATGGTTGGGGTGTGTGCAGCTGCTTGGGAAGAGGAGTGCCAAGGGCGCTCATTTCCTGCGGTGAGTTTTAATTTGCTCTACCCGCGTCTTCTGAAGAACCCCCTCCCCCCCAACACACACACACACACAACACCCCACACACACACACATCTACTCCTATAAACACAGAGCTTACCTTACACACACTTGCAGTAAACACACACACACACACACACAGACATACGTACTGTACACTAATCTGCCAACATCCATGGGGGCAAGAGCCCCACATGCCGGAATAGAGGTGAGTGCAGGTGGGAGAGGGTTGGGTTGGGGGGGGGGGGGGGGGGTGCCAGACTTTAGTTGTGGGAGCAAACGTTTCTTAACCCTCCTGTTACCTTTCGGGTCAATTTGACCCCAGGCTGTTTTTCACTGTGTCAAACATATAAGAAATATCAACTTTTTTATATATTTAAAGGGCTATTTAGGTAGTCAACAAACAAACATAAAGTACCTCACACTTAAACTTGGGAAACAATATTAATTCTAATAATTTTCTGGAGGTTTTAATTGCTGGGGTCAAATTGACCCCGAGGGTAAAATATGTTAGTAAATGTAAAGGTAACAGGAGGGTTAAAACTTGAATAAAACTCCAAACAAAAACGCGTGTGCTCAAATGGTTCACGGTTCATGTACGAATCCCTTCTCAGAGGCGTTCTACTGGGTAGAAAGAGTCACAAAATCTGCGGCGAGAGGGGTCTACGTCTCTTGACATCTGCTATGCAGTTGTCACTGGTAACTTAAATCCCCATTGATCAGACAGCGAGAGTGAATTTGTGTTGCTGTTTTTTTTCTTCTAACTCCCACTTTGCGAACAAACCCATTTTCACACGGGGCACACGCATATACCTGACAGTTACACCCAAACAAGCCGTGCTGTTTACTTGAGAACAAACACATAGACGCCAACCAGCAAATCTATTCTCAATACACACATCACCCCAGACGTAAAGAGATTCAATTTTCGCCTACCGGGAGTGTTTCCATTTTTTTTTTTACGCAACGTTTTTTCTTCCTCTCCTGTGTCAAGACAGCTGCCTTTGATGTTAGCATCTAATATACAGGGCTAAAAAACTATAGTTTGCTGTGAGCTGACAGATAAAACAGCACAAGACGCCATTACCCTGCAAAGCGGAATAATGAGGAGACCTGAACACACAGAAGACAGGAGCCCAGTTGAATTACCGTGGTCTCTCATCCAAGGTGGGAGCTTTTTGACAGCTTTCCAGGCAGCACAACACATTACCATACTGACGCTGCTCTGTCGTGCCAAAGAAAAGCTTTGATGAAAACATAACTGGGAAACTGGGAAATCTTTATACGCGTGTGAGCGCGTTTGTGTGCGAGTGAATGCGTGTGTGTGTGTGTTTCTGTGTGAGTGTGTACATGCATGTTGCGCACGGGCATGCTCATGCATGCATGCGTTTGTGTGTGTACTCACTCAGTGTGTCTGTGCATGTCTGTGAATGTGTGTGTGTGTCTGTGTAACAACAAAGACAGGACAACAATGGGAAACCAAGCAGTGTCAAGCTGCAACTTTATGTTCTCTAATTACTTAGTGGATACTGTATTCTTGAGTGTGCTCCTATTGGCTGAAATACGAGGGCTTATTTTTGGATTTATATTCATGTTGATGATTCAGTTGAATTATCAAAGTGTCCAACCCAACTGACAATATGTCCGAAAGAAATTCTTCAAGTGGAGAGTCATTTCGCCAAATGTATTCTGCCATTTCATTAATGTGGTTAGCTAGTTAGTTATCCATATTCTAACAGAGTAGGCTTGATGTTAGATCTTTGGCAAGGACACCCTGAACTGAGTTTTGGCACGGTACTGTGCCGCAGTATGCTGCTGACTCTGGGTCTTAACGACAGGCTAAACGAAGCGGGCGTTACGGCCCCCTGGATAGGTCATTACTCGTCCGTGGCCAAGAGCTAAACTGGAGCAGGGCTTTTTAAAGAGGGGAGCAGGTGTGTTTCACCATAGGGGCTGGAGCCGGCCCAAGACCAAACAGCCTTAACGGTCTTTATCTCCTTCATAATGAGGCCACGCTCTCCACACACCCCAACTCTGCCCACATGGGCCAATGCTGGAGGTACGGAGACCCAAACCCCCCCCCCCCCCCCCCCCGGTTAAATGGTGACACTTTCAAAATGACCCATGCCCCAAGCGATGGAAGAACAGTGGCATGTCATGAATGTCTATAGACTCAAATTGGTATCGGGCAGGATATCATTAAACATGTGACTTTTAAGAAAGTTCATTATCAAAAAGCCGGTTTATAGAATGAAATCAAACACAAGCAGAGGGTTAAACTTCTCTCATTTAAAGCTAAAATGCTTAAATAACTCTGTGGACTGAATCGGTGCTCCTCGGCGTGTGTGTGCGCGTGGTTCGGTGTGTGTTTTATGTGTGACTGGCTGCGTACGTGAGTGCGTCTGAGTGGTATTGTCCCTCTCCTCTTTCACCTGTCTGAGTAGGTTCTCTCGTACGGTCCCTGCGCTCCCCACAGTCTTCTCAGCCCTGTCAACCGAGTTGAACTTGATCAACATCAAACGGCATTGCATTCAAAAGTATTAGTGTTCTCTGTTGATGGGGCCTCTCGCTATCACAAATCAGTCCCTGAGCTACTTCATTATTTATCTCTAATTCATCAGTGTTGTCTCCTCGCACACGGGCAGTAATGCACACACATACCCTGATTGTGAGGACACACACACACACAGGACACACATTGCACACCAGCCCATTAGTCTCTGCTTACCTTGAACAGAGCGTGTGTTTTTGTAATACTCCGTGCCATCACAGTTTAGCTAAAAACAATGTTTTTATTTCTCCCTTTTTTCCCCAGGTCAGTGCAAAGCAAAAATATTCCCGAGGAGTGATTAGACTCATGCTTGTACTTCCAAAATGTTGATTATTGCGGCGGACCCCGACGGGCCCTGTGTTTTTTCTCTGTGAGTCCAAAAGTAGCCCCATGGTGCCGTGACCCCTGACCTAGCGTGGGCGATCCCACCAGATGTGGAGTGTGTGCTGGGACAGTGGCGAGGGGCAGCTCGGTCTCACGCGGGGAGGCCCTGTCTCCCCGAACTGCCACAGAGAGCATGGCCAGAGGGGTTCTGTCAGCACCGTTATCAATCATACTCCCTCCATGTCTTTCTCTCCTACTTTTTCTTTCTCTCACTCTCTCTTTCACACTATTTCCTTTTTACACTGTCTCTCACTTTGCATCACTCTCTGTCGCGTCCCCTTCCTCGGTCTGCTTTTGTTTTTCTCTCACATTTTCTTTTCTCTCTCTCTTTCTCTCTTTAAGATATCGTCTGTTCCACTTAGGCTAGCAGCTCTTTTTCGTTTTCAGTCAGATACTGCACACGCCTTCAGCTTATATACACACACTTTAACCTTCCTAGTGTGACTGTTTTTTCTTTCTTTCCCTCTCTAATCTGTTTCACCCTTGCTTTTCTTTGGCGCACAGTTTTAGTCAAACAATGTTTTGTACCTGTCCTTTACATTGACAAAGCAGACGCTCTAGAAGTACTCCATACCTTAGTCCAACTCCAAAAGGAATAGATAGACCGTGATTTATCATACCCAGGGATTCTGATTTAAGTGCACAGGAAACGGAGAAATGGACAAAAAGAGCAAATATAAAACGGGGGGAGAAAAAAAACAGCAAGAAAAAAAGAAGGGAAAAAAAAAGAGGACAACCAGAGGAAACATTCACAAAGATTAAGTTTTGAAAAAATAACTTCTTTTAAATGTATTCACGTGAATAGCGCTGCTGTGTAATGGGAGATGGAGTCAGGGGGTCACAGTTTGAGGAATAGACGGCAGTTGTCCCCGCCATCCGGTGTGAGGTGTTCACTGACACATGGCGCTTTGGAGGCCCCGGTCCCTCCTATCGCTGTGATCCTTTACATCTGCAATCAGGGCAAATGGGTTACAGCCAGCATAACAGACAACAACTAAATAAACAACATACCTGGGGTGGATCCCTTCCAATTCCGGACTGCCAGTCTGGCTTTGGTGCATTTTTAAAACATCACTCGGTAATTGAACTCGAACGTTCACACTGACACATTTGCATGGCGTAAAGGGGGGTTGGTGTAAGCAATGGAGCAGCTGGTACGCACCAGTACGACTCCGGCTCAACCAGTCCTTCTGACTTCATATGTAGCACTTAATTGGTTCCCAAGGCAAGAATGAAATATTTAGCTCGCACGTCCTTTAAAATGCGATTGATTTTGATCTGACAGCTGTGCCTGTCCCGCGCGAGGGAGAGAGAGAGAGAGAGAGAGCGAGGGAGAGGAGAGGGTGAGGGCTGTCTGGGCTCGTTGCCTGAGAATAGTGCGACAACACCCACTCAACCGCATACAAACACCAGTATATGGCCACTGAATGTAAAGGATCACTCATGGATGCCATATGCTTTCAACTAAAGCCTCTTTTTAAACCCCCCGATTTAACCTCTAAAATACGACGAGCTTCCAGCTTTGGACGCTCATGAGTGAAAGCTGTTTTCATCTGTCCGAGTTCAAAGCACAAATGCAAAGTGTAGGCTATCGTGTGCATGTGCACTCTCATATACATACATCACCAACAGAAATGTACTTTAATTTCTGGTTTAAAGTCAAAATGTTCCGGTTTAATATATGCAAGCAAAATAAAAAAAGGACATGTAAATGTTAAATAGCACTTCAACTTCATTGGACTTGATCCCACTGTCTATGTAGGTGCAGATTCTATTCAAAAGTAATGCTCTCGCCAAAGTGAGGCAGATATCCAATCAAATTGGATTAATGTCACTAATTATATGACAGAAATGAGCAGTGAAAGGCAATGGCGTGGTCACGCCATAACATGATAGAAATGCATTAAATGAAAACCTGCACGGGATCCATGGCTGGGAACCTCCCCCCTGTCAAATTGACTAAGCTGCAAATTACGTACAAACGGATATATCCTTTATATAACAGCAGTGATTTTCTCCACTTTATCCTACCTGTCAAGCTCAGAACATCACAGGCTAATTCTTTATTAAGTGAAAGGGCATCGGGGACCAGATGATCCAATTTAAGTACATTGGGCAGAATAGAAGACTAATTAAAACCCATATTTTTACATTATTAATTTTGGAACTTCACTTTTAATGAATGTGAAAAGACAGGCCTTCCATTTATACACACACGTACTCTTTGGGCTGCTCAACAAGGGAATAAGAGTTACGGGTATACTGCAGGGGCCGGGAAGAATTTTTAAGCATCCATGACAGACTTAATATCAAAGTTTAGACAAAGGTAGCTAACTTCTGCATCATAAGCACGGCTGTTAATTGAGTGTATAGCCTCGAATCCTTCGGTTTATTCGGGGCTGCTGTGAGGCTTAAGACAAAAAGAAATCAGGACGTCTGTTGCTGGGGGTGCAACCTTGTCATTTAGCCCTCATTCCTCCTTTTAGCACCTGGAGAAAGAGAGCAAGAGAGAGAGAGAGAGAGAGAGAGAGAGAGGCATCTACATGTCATTTAATGATGTGCCCCATTTCCAGTCACCTCTGCTCAAAAACAGTCCCATTTTTTAGCGGCGTCACCCTTTATTGTCCATCATGCCCTCTAATAAGACCATTAAGAACGTGACCCCGTTTTAGTGCTCGCTTTAATTATCTTAGCAACGAGCAATAAAAAAGCTTTCTGCCTGGCCTTCATCAGAATAATGTTTAAATGTCAAAAGTGTCGTGTCCTAAACACAAGGATACGACTGAAATCATTCGCAATGCATATTACAAGTTGAAACAGAACTGAATGATTTGCTCTTGTGTGGAGAGAAGAAATAGGAAGGAAAATGGGGAAGGTGGGTCTGGTATTTACCCTTCGTAGAAACGATTCCTCTCTTTCGCTCCCCACAGGCTGACGCATCCTCACATCCACAAATAGGCACAAGTCAAAGGGCGGCGAGTTTGTAAAATTGAGTCAAATATACAAAACAGCAATATTTAATGGCGTTTCTTTTTTCACACCAAGTGACCCCTGCGTGGAAACCAATCCGGGTTTTTTTTTTTTTCCTCCGGTTTCAGGAAACTCTTGGAAGGCAAAAGCAACATCCTGAGTTGGTGAGGAGACAGGAGAGGTGCTGACATGCCGACAGGCAGGGGATCCTGGGAAAAGCCACAGACAGGAAGAGCCTGACTGACTTTGACCCCCGAGGTCAAGGCTGGGGGCTCGGCAACTGAAAGACGTTTCCAAGCCACACTCAGACCATCATAGAGTTTTACAGGAAATAGCCTAGAAATACTGTATGCTGTGAAATATGAAGATCTTTTTTTATTGCTTGCTCTTTTGTTTTGCTCTCTGTGACATAAAATGCATTTTGGCCCTGAGCTACATTTGACTTATTTGTTTGAGGGTTACTGCATGTAATTGAGTTGGGCTCAAGTCCATTTCTCATCTCTATAATGTGAAAAAGAGTATTTGCTCAGTCTGTGGATGTGCTGTGACTAATAGAATTATAGATGATGGGAAATGTGGAGATGTGCGCGACAGAGTTTAGACTGGGACAAAAAAAGCACAGTGTTGCTCAGCTGCTCCAATTTCTGACATGTGTTTTGAATCGAGTGAAGTTTCTCCACTCTTTTTAGGCTTCGCGTGGTGGCTCTCCAAAGTCCCTTTACCGTTCACCCAAATCAGGTTAGAGGAGATTGTCCTTTCCCCCAATCTTGCAGCAGGACCCATAAATCAAGGCGTCCATCGTTTGTCACACCCCTGTCTCTCAGCTCCACCGCGCTCCAACTCCAAAGTTTTTACGGGCACAAATGTATCCATCAACCCCACCGAGTGGCCGCCAGCCGCCACGCCGCCTCGGCGATCGATGGGTGCGATGTACCCTCCCTTTCTCGGGCCTGTGCGCCGCTCTCCCTGCGTGGGAAGGGGTAAGAGGAACCTCATTTTAGCTGGTTTTAGCCTCGGGCCACTACTGTGATTTTACCCCATGCTCCTGGCCTGACGTCATTAAAGATGCATGATGATGGATACCGTGAAGTCAACCTCTCCGAGGGGTTTTTTTAAGGCGAAGGAAGAAGAAGAAAAAAACCTTGCTTGTTCTTTAGATCACACGAAGAATTAATCAAGACTGTTTAAATGTAGAGGTTGCAACTGGATGCATGTGACTAATCTTTCAATGCACATCAGAAGAGAGAGTAGGCAGGTATTTAGTGGGGAGGAGGCATGTTTTGACCAGTTGGTGGTGCTCCTGTCACAGTGAATTCACAAGCTTGGCTCTCTCTGTGTTTCCGATAAATACACGGCTGGCTGTTTCCAAACTGGGCTGGAGAAACACAAGAAAACGATGCAAATTTAGATTTCGTATCGAGACGTGCTTGAAAAAATTGTTTCTTTTTCTCCCCTCTTGCAACAGAAACTTGTATTCGCTGTTCCTGATTTTAGATTCTTTCACTCCCACTTTTCATAATACGATCCCCATCTTCTCCTCCCACAACATGTACATGTTTATAAGACGACGGAGGATATTCATGAGGCCCTACCAAACCATAGTCTGAAGAATTAAGAAAAAGCGAATCCATATTCATATGCATGTTCAGTTATTTTAATCGGGGAATTTCAGCGTGGCGATAAAAGTTGTAAATAATTCCCCATATGCTCCAATATGAAAACCACAATATGTAACCTTGAATTTGCTACTTGAGGTGTGAGCGTTTCAGCTCAATGCAACAAACGTGGTGAAAGTGTGTATGCCACTGAGTGTGTGTGTGTGTGTGTGTGTGTGTGGTGTCTTGTGAAGAACCAGTGTGACTCCAAAGGGAATGACAGGGGAGACATTTGACAGCTGTGCTCCTCAGGTTCAAAGGTCATGTCAAGTCCTGGATGAGCTCAAGGTAAAATGCTTCACGGGGCCCCGTACCGGTCAATGGGTATATCGTTTGCCTCAATAGCAAACAGGGTTGCCAGTAATGGGACCTCAGTCATATGTCAGCGCCTGGAAGAAAAGTTAAATACCATGAGGCCACATTTATAGCCTCCCAAAACAAAAGAGAGAGGAAACAGATTGAACTTTTAAACTCCAATTTAAAGCTTAAAGGTGTCATATGCATGGCAAACTCTCCAGGTAGAATCCATTATCAGTCAACAGCTCTCCCTCTCTTTCACTCAATCTCTTCTCTCGCTTCCTCCGTTACTTTCTCCATCCCATCCTCTCCCTCTCTCTCTCTCTCTCTCTCTCTCTCTCTCTCCGTGTTTCAGCTCTGACTGCAGTTTCGAGCATCTCGCGGTCCATGCCGTCCCTGCTGGGGAGTAGAATCCATCCCCTCGCTGGAAGACCCTGAAATAAGGCCTTTATCAGCCAACCCCACACAGTATCAAGGGCCCCCCCCTCCTCCCCTCCGCTCCTCCAGCAGCCTCTGATGTGAAGGGGAGATGGACAGAGCTCTGTGGTCCTCTGGTCCAGCACCAGAACAGGATTCGGTCTATTGTACCAATTCAAATTAAGCAGGCATCAAAAGGGAAGAGGAAGCTGTTGTCGACGTATTGTCTCGTGTTATTTTAACCGGCTTAACTCAAGCCTCTTCATGGCGGAGTGTTGTGGTGCTGGATGCCGATGATGATAAGTGGTGGATTCTCTGTTAAGACCGCTAAGCCGCTGCGCTGGCTGAACGGGGGGCTCTGGCTCCGTCGGCTGTCGTAGCCGATTCTGGCTGTGGTTGAACCATTTCAATAGGTTACCGTGGATTTATCCGCTCGAAACCGCCGACTTGGCTGTCCGCGTGCAGCTTCTTCGCGTCACCAGTGGGACCCCTGTTTATTTCATAATGCTGACATTTTTTGAGGAGATTTGATATTTCCCCAAACAAATTCACAGTCCAACACGACAACACACAAAGGGAAACTTTTTAGCCAGTCGCACGTTTAAAAATGGCAGACTTTAAATCGACGCCTTTGTGCTCTTGACGTAAAATTTCTGCCTCATAAAAGCCAACGGCACGTTTTCTGGGCCTTCCACTTCATAACAAACACCGGCCTGTTTGTCATAAAGACACCAATAACATGTAAATAGGCGCGATAAACATATATGTGAACGGAAATATGTTTCGCATCGACTTAAATTGCGTCATCTTATTTACTGGCCTGGTAAATAATCACCCTGGAAAGACGGTTCAGTCAGCTCTGAGTACTTGTGAATAGCTCTCTCCATTCTGCGCTGAAAGCTGTCTTTTTAATTTCTCTCTTCTGTCCTCAGAGCAGTAGCTATTAAGTGCCTTCATATGTCAAGCCAGTGACACCTCCTCCATTCTCTTCAGCTTGTTTAAGCGTGCCCCTGTATTGTTGCCCGCCGTGCTTGACGTGTTAATAGCTTAATAACGTAATCTGGCAAATAATGACACCTCATCACAAAGACCGAGGCCAAATGTTTACAAGGGAAGCTGTAATGTATGATGACAGTAATCTGAATAAAAATGAATTTACTGGCACCGTCTCATTTGCAGTAAATTTTCACTTCTCCCGTGCACAACTGATGCTCCGCGGACACCTTCCTTTGCTCTCTAGCTGTCTCATTACCCTGCCTTTCAAGTTGTGGGAGAAAGGGAGAGACGGATAGAAAAGAGATGGAGAAGGGGTGAGAGTGTGAGAGGGGGGAGAGAGAGGGGTAAAGGAAGATAGACAGAGAGGCCAAGGAGGAGATAGGCACTGATAGAGCTTGTTATTTTCAAAGCCATTTTCTCTCTCTATTGTTTGCCGCGGAACAGGAATGAGGAAAAAAGAAAGAAGTTCACACCGATTTCAAAAAGTCTCACTTCCTTTTTGACAGATGTGGTGTCAGCGTTGCTGTTTAATTAAAAGGAAATGGAGGTGATGATTGCAACACAGACGTGATCTGATATGATAATGTATTTACAATCATCAAGATGATCGTCATTAAGGATGTGTCAAGGACGAATTCATTGTGGGATTTGGGGTCCTGAGCTGTCAAGTGTATTTTTCTGAAGCAGTTGTGAGATTGTCAGGAGGATGCCGCGACTATGACAGTCACAATTAATAATTTGCCGAAAGAATGTGATTGAGTTTTTTGCATAGTTTTGTCACGGCGATTTCCAAAGCCCGGAAAAAATTCAGCTGTGCGAGCGAGAGAGAGAAGAAAAGGCCGAGCAAGACCGAAACAAGAGACACAAATACCCCTGATGCGTACGCTATATGGGATTCTATTATTAAATGACTTTGAATTATTTTATGCACGCCAGCTTGAATTCTCCACAAGAGGTGCATATGGAAGGTTCGTCAAAACAAATTGTTCGATTTTGACAATTACCACAACAATCACACCCTTCTTTCGCTGCACCTGTTTGAAAATGAATAATTTGAAGTCATTTTAATTGCTTATGTGACGGCTAATCATCAAGGCATTAATTTATTTATCGAGCTTCATTTGAACTTCCTCCTTAGTGATAACATATCCAGCCTTACTCTCTAGAGTAACAAGATACTGATTAAACTGTAGCAACCTCCTTCAGTATTATGCAGATGCCGAGGAGTGAGCCCTGGAGTGGCTGCAATAATAATAAGATGCATGATCCGCACCGAGTCAAGATGATCCATGTGTTGGTCGCAGGCAAGAGAAGCAGAAAGAAATAACTTGTTGATTGCGAAAACTAAATCCGTCGGCGTAAGAAGACCGGCGTCTGCTTTAATTGTGTGTTATATCTTCCCTTCAAAGTATTCGAATGCGCTTTTAATCGTGTCGCTGTTTTTCGTGAGGTGACCCAGAATATAACGTCTCCAAACACGGGCGTATTACCCTGGATCAAAACACAACACTTGACAGTCTTGAGTTATGTGACGAAACGCGGAAAAGTGAGGAACATCTGCCCCCGAACTCTCAGAGAAGCGGAGCATTAGCCTGAATGTTTCGAGCTGCTGGTGGCTCATCTGCAGTTGGTGGTGTGCCGGGATTGGTGCGATGGCTATAGGGAAATCAGCCACTGTTCTCTCTCTCTGGGTCCCAAGCATGGCCATTAACTGACTGCCAGCAGCTCTGGGAAGAGGAACAACAGATGCCAGCAACTGAAAAGCCTCCAGCTCTTCAGCTAAACCAATCCCAACTGAGTCGGGACGGGCCTCTGTAGATTTTTGGACATATAGCGAACAAATGTGGACATGAAAGGGGGAAGAGGAGGGCTGTTCTGGAGGTAAAGATTTGTTAACCCTCTTGAACTTGACAAGAGACGGGACCGAGGCACAGATTAGCCCTCTCAAAGCTGGCTTTTGCGAAAGGTTGCTGTGTGAGTACATGAATGTGCGTGTGAATTGGTGTGTGTGTGTGTGTGTGTGCGCATATGTTTGTGTTTGCATTCGCCTGTGCATTTGTGTTTAAACAAGTGTTTTCTGTTTGCACATTCTATATGCAGACACTCGCCGTCGTACGATGACAGCGGCACATTAAATGGTATGTAATTACAGCGATGAAACCATTTAATGACGTTGTAATTACGTTCCAGTTCTTCTTCTTTTTCAGCGGATGTCAGATATCACTGTAACCATTTGGCGGAGGAATGAAAAGCGACACCCTCGCTTCACTTTTTTTCGACTGACGGAAAAAAAAGGCATCGACCCTTAAAAAGTCCCCACATGTTTAAATGATTCAAATACCTAAAAAAAGAAAGAGGCGAAACTATTAAGGTGCTAATGCTACCTCCGGGTGCAGAGGTCATGTGCTTGAACATTACATTATGCCTAAGCAAAGACACATGAGAGGAGTCGAACGGTTTTGACCACATCAAGCTGCGGAGCGACGAGGAAATGACGGGACGGCGAAGTAGGAAGTGGAAGGTGGAGAGCCGGCTGGGGGGGGGAGCAAGAAAGCACAAAGCCTGGGTAAACACAGCTAGGTCTGCATCTGGAACCAACTAAAAAGATGCTTAATAATGCAGAGCCGCGCAGGCGGGCCCTGTGCAGCTGTTGTGTGCGCAGGACCATGAAAGACTCTCCATCTGACAGCTGGCTCCATCTAGCTGGCTCCATCACCCTCTCCCTTTCTCTCTCTCTCTCCCTCTCTCCTGCTTCCATCACTCCTCTGTGGTCCAGAGTGGCAAGGAGACAGCAGATTAGGGATTAGCCAATCCCTGCCATCCTCGTCTGTCCCATCTGCCCCCGCCAGCCAGCCAGGCTCCCGATTCCGCGGAGAGATGGGACATTGCCGGGGGAAAAAAAGGGGGCAGGAGGGAACGTGAGACTAGAGAGAGACAAAGCGGGACTGACTGGGGAAGCAGGGGAAGAACTGGGACAGGGAAAGCCACGCGGGATGAACCCGGAGAGGGAGCGAGGCCGAGGGGAAGAAAGGGCGGGTGGAAAGGAACATGAAGGTAAAGACAGGGCGGCAGGACTGGGATCGACAGAGATACAGTATGGGGAATTAAAGAATGGAAAATCACCCTTTCAATGAACTTCAGGCCGTGATTCTGTAATCTCATGAAACATTCAAAGAACCTGCCACTCTGAATATTCAACAACTTTCCAACGCACCACTGTGTCTTAATCGATGACTTTCAGGCAGCACTCGAACGTATACATTATTTTCCGTGCAGAAATTCCACCTGAACAAAGCTGGCATCCCTTCGTAGTAGCTAAAAATAAACCCTTGTATTTTGTCTCGCTATCAAAGAGACCACTTGTCTTTTTAATAATCTGCCAGCTCACATTTGGCAGAGACCAGAAAGCCCACTCAGAGAAATAATTGCTGTTATCTGTTAGAGTCAATAAAACCTCGACAATTGCACAATTTGAGATAAGAGTGCGCTCCTTTGCCATGTGTTCCCCAAAACAAAGTCCCACTAAATGATTTAGATATACACTCACTAAGTATCTGCTTATACATTATGAGTGTAATAAGCTCCAGGCAATTGCAGGCTATTGGAAGCATCAGTCATTGAACTAAATAACAAGGAAGCAAACTCTGCAGATGTGCAAATCTGGTTGCGTGCCAAAATAACTTGCGTATCAACACTGTGCTTTTCATTTCCCAGACATGTTGCATTCTTTCATATACTGTATATATATATATATATATATATATATATATATATATATTTCAACAAGATCGTGCTCTGTAAATGTATTCACTGTATGTGTGCAAGTGTTAAGTGAGCGATGTCAGGAAGCAGCAGCATTATAGCTTTTTGTCTCATATTATAAAAACGATTCAAACTTCAGGGACCGAGTTCGGCACAGCAACTGGGGAATAAAAAAAAAAAAGAAAGAAAAAGTTTGCTCCTTTTCCTCCAGAAAGGCACCCGGTAGCTTAACAGGCCCTCAGCTCCAGTACCTGGTTCCCTCTGTGCACACCTTTAAATCACACCCAGTATAGTTGCCTTGTCAAAGCTCTCTCAGTGAGCCAGGCATCTGAGAAACATTAAAACACTTCCTCATGCAAGCCCGAGCCTCCCACAGGGCAGCGAGCGGGAGCAGCGCCTTTCTCTCAGGCCCAGTATCCGGGGAGGATACTGCTCAGTACCGCTTGGAAAATCCCAGCTCGGACAGCGGTGGTTAATATTTTAATAGCCTACGGCTGAGGCAGTTATCATCCAAGTATATTCTTGTTGGTGGATTTAAAGAACCCACTCTCGCTCCCTCCTTCTCTCTCTCTTTCTCACAGTTAAGAACCCGATTTGAGTTTTTAATTATTCTTTTTCGAATTCCCCAACCAGCTCTCCTCTGTTCTTTTTCATTTGTGCTGTGCAGTTTTTTCCCAAGACTCGTATACCCAGGGAATCCCTGACAGTGTCCTACTTAACTTTTCACTTTCTTTCCTGTGATTTGTTCTTTTTTTTCTCCGGGTTGAGGGACTATTACTGATCAATCCACGGTTTCTCTCCAAACACCTGCGTTTATATTGATCAGTCATCCACTTTCTCCCCTTTTGAACTGAAGGGAAGACTTGTCGGCACAGGTAAAAGTGATCAAATCCCCTCATGAAGCCGCAGCTCTGTAGTGTGAAATCCTTTACTCGGGAGCATTGTTTGCCCGCAAGTGCTCCACTCTGGAGTTAAACGGGCACCTAAACAATTTCCACCATTGAACTTCGTTGGAAATTGTGTGACAACTTTTGTTGCTTCCACTAATCAGCATTTAAAGCGCTCACAGTATGCTATAGTACAGCTCTTTAATTTCAAACAACCTAAAAACAATCACGGGAATCACGGTTACAATGTGAGAAGAGTACAATAAAATTAACAGCAGAAGCGTGTGTGTGTGTGTGTGTGTGTGTGTGTGTGTGTGTGTGCTTTTAGTGCTTACATTGGCATGTGTGCACGTGTGTATTTGCATTTGTATGCATGTGTGTCCATGCAAATGCGGGTCTACAGGTTTTCTTCTGTGTGTGTGTGTGTGTGTGTGTGTATCTGCTCTGAGCCAGCCGTCAGCACAGCCTGCAGGGAAGGGGCCGGGGTTACGGCATCAGCTGCAAGCAGGAATGAGAATGGCTGAGAGTCAGACAGACACTGCCGTGGGTTATTATGTTTGAGTCAGACCGAGCACTCCTGGGAGCGCCGAAAATATTGCTGTTACAGTTGTAACATTATCACAACAGAATAAATAAGAGCGGACCCGGGACTCCAGAGAAAGGATTTAAAAAAAGAATATATGCATGGGCCGAAACAGAACAGGAATAATTAATTAAATAAATCTCATCACAGCACTCCTCTGCACACTTAATTGAAGTGCACTAAACGCGGCGAGTGCTTTTAAAATTGAGAGGACGGGTCAATCCGAACCTCTGCACCTCCATAATGAAAGAGAAAAGGAAAGATAATAGCACACATAACCTCAGGCAATTAAAGGTCTCTAGAATGTGGTGAACAAGCTTTGCCCTCTTGGACACTGTTGACCCACAGTGCCCAACAAGGCCCCCTGGGAAATAAGCACTTATTAAAAATGGAGGAACAGCCACAATCCCACCGAGGCTGTAATATGCTATAGAGTAATTTAATTCTACTTACATGTATCACTTCAGCTTCCGTGCCGAGTATGAGGCAATTCAGCATTTCATTTGACAAAATATGACCTGCCAAGAGACTGAATAATAACACAGCTAGAGCAGACGTGTGGACATGCGTTTACTTTTGTGCCCGGTTCCAGAAAAAAAAAGGTCCTGCCATTCATGAAGATAGTATCTCAACATAATTGTCATTTCCTCTGCTGTCTTGAAACAGCATCTTACAATAAAAAGCAATACATAAGGAAGCCTCATCTACTTAAGGGATTATTTTGAAAGTCTCTCTTTACCCTCCAACAGACTGATGAAACACACTTCCATGCTTGATTTGATCATGCTTCATAAAGAAGGGGAAAAAAGAAGCATGCAAGCGGAATCACAAGTCCTGGCATGGGTTTGGGAATATTGGTTGTACCCTTCTCAAGAGTCAGAAAAATCCCTGGTTGCTTTTTCTTTGTGCTGTGTAGCTTCATCGCAAATAAACATACTGCCTGTTATTGTTTTCCCACAAGAACCTCAGAGTTAAAAAAAAGTATTATTTTTTTCTTTTGGCTCTTCAAAATGAAATACAGGTCAGTGTCCTACATAAGTTTTCTGCAGTTTCGAAAAAACATGTCTTCAGCATATTTAAAGTCTGAGTTTGTGTTTTGGTCAAAAATTAGAAATTTGACATAGAGCGTTTCCGGTGTTGTTGTTTTATTTTTTATAGAGAACATGTTAACAAAAATCTCCCTGCTTGATGTAAATAATGCTCATTATTATAGATATACACGTTTAAATGTGAATGTAGGGGGGGGGAAAGATCTCAAATGCCACCATGAATAAAATAACTGCTGTAGGGGAACACTTTGGGACGTCTGATTTTCTCAGTGGGTGTTGAGATGAATAAAAAAGGCCCTTCTTGAGCATGCATGTGTGGTTGTCTTTGGGAGAGCGGCCATGCCTTGTGGACAGATAAAGGAGTGATAGGACACCGGGGGATAGGGCAAGGACACGTGGCGGCCCGCCCCTGGTCATTGGTGACAAGAGCAGGGGGACGTTAAACACACACACTGGGCTGACTCCACACTTTGATTTAGCGCTTTTGCCTAATGTTACAAAGGGGGGTTACGGAGGCCCACTGGAGATGGGATCAGCAGATCTCCCCGACTGTCGTCATAAAGAAGCCCGCGGAGGGCTCGAACCTCGGCTCACATCTGATGCGCGAGCCAAGCTCGCTTGCGTGTGTGTGTGTGTGTGTGTGTGTGTGAGAAAAAGCGAGAGCGGGAAAGAGGGGTGGTCCGTAGACCATAGAGAACAATACACAAAGGGCATTTAATGATTCCATATTGATGCTCTGTAAATGGTTTAATTTGTCTGAAGACAAACAGCGAAGGCAGTCCTGTGGTGAAAACTGTATTGACTCAAAACACATGATTTAATACATATTAATATTAGATGAATACCTCATTAATGAATGGATGCGTCAGACAAATCATAATACTGTGTCGTAAATAGATTGAGGGCTTTTAAGAATTCATGGAATAGTGGATAATTGTCCCCGAACAGTACTGCGCTACAGCTCCGACTTCCCTCGGTAAAAGTCCTCAGATGCAGGTAAATAATCTCCCCTTTTTTTTCCAGCTAGTTACTCTCACTGTGGGCTGGGAGCTGATCTCTGCTCCAGACACTTTCAAGTCTACTTAATGTAGCCTACACGGGCTTCACAGGCTGTTTCATGCTCTTATGGAAAACAGGCCTTTGAAATCCCTCAGCAGCCCAATCTTAATCTCATTTGTGAATATGAGCCGAGCCACGACAGGACCAGGAACATCCTCGTCTTCCTAAAGCAGCGTTTCATTTGTCAGGAGATTTGGGTCGGTTGACACCAGAGGAGTGATTTAATTGATTTTAATCACACACCTGAGATAGGGAGTGCGAGGGGGCTGCCCTTAACGATTTTTCAGAGGGCCCATCCCATGCCGTATATCTCCGCTCTCAGCCCTCTGTTTGTTTTGGTACATCAGCATTTTGATGGATAGGACTTGGATTATGAACTTACAAAGCAGTCGGGAATTTTAAACGTGACCTTGGACCTAACACGCCAGCGAGACTAATAAAACCATTGTTCGTCAGAGAAAAGTGCATCCAAATCCTGCACTCTGTAGAGAAAAAAAAGCTTTCCTCCAGAAGGCGCATGCAATATGGATTTCCTATTTCCGAAGTTTGCTGTCTTCTCCCCGTCAACGTTGACTTATTATCTGCAGTTGACTGTCTGCTCAATGTTTAACGGACACACACTGTGAAAATGTTCCACAGGCAATGCTCAACTTTGTACCGCTTAAAGATGAATTTTTCCCTTTTGCCTCTTCAGGAAGTTGGAGCCCACTCCCTTCCCTCCCTTACCACAGTAATTTGTTATAAAGATCTAGACCAGAAGCAGAGGGGGAAAGCAGGACCACGTTGTTGCAAGCCATTAGTTATGGAAACTGTTTGGTGAACATTATAATGCAAACCAACCCAGAAAAAGAGAGTGGAAGACAGCCTGGGGAGAGAGATTTAAATATGTAATAAACTAATATTTCATTTATTTCTCTCACATGGGAACCTGACCATTTAGCTGCAGCATACTCATATCAGAGCCCCTCTCCTTTAATGAGTGAAGCTGGCAATTACACACATCTTGGAAAAAATTTGAAAATAGATCTGAAGTAGCAACAATATTTTCACTATACAAGTCACTATTAGTATTTCACTTGTCATGTATTTCTGTTGTGTGCATGTTGAGTGCTATGGTTTTCTTTATGGCTTTTTGTTGTGGTCAAATTCCTAATCATATTCTAACTTCAAAATTGCAGTCAAAATAAAAAGTGATATAAAAAGTTATCTATTTTGCTCTGTATTTTCCGATTTCTTTTGCCCTCATTCCTTCATTCACAGCATTTCTCTGAGCTTCGGTTGTCCCTGTTACAGATGCACTGTGGATGCCTGTGTTTTATTATCTGATTTCCCCCCGTCTTTTCTGCTCCGTGTAGAATACAATGGCATTCATTCTTGATGAGGTTGCTGTCACTTTTAATTTCTGTTAGTTCGGGTAAAATGAATGACAGTTGGCCTTGTAATAAATATAACATGCGCTGCATTAATTTTTCAGAGAACAATAATGGGGGGGGGGGGGCTCCCGTTACTATATCCTTTTCAAATGTTTAGATTCGTGGCTTTCTCAATGAGTGCATCTTTCTCAAAACTCTGTGGCAGAAATATATTTCCATCTCATTAATGAGCAATTAAGGAAAGAAGAGAGTACACAGTCAGAATCTCCATACTAAAGGACATGTCTTTGATGAGTCTGCATGGCTGTGTGTGTGTGTGTGTGTGTGTGTGTGTGTGTGTGTGTGTGTGTGTCTGTGTATATCCACTCATTTCTGTTTCACTCATGTAAAATATTTACAGTTTTTTAATATAAACACATATTTAGCTTCCTTAGCAGACACTGCATATGAGCGATGTTTGTACACATGAGTCCATCATGAGGGGTGCAGGGTGTGTGTGTGTGTGTGTTCCCACCTCCCCAGATAGATTCTAATTACAGTTGACTCTTATCCCTGAGTTTGCACTGTTCCTGCTGTCTGGATATCATCATTGACAGTTCTGCTCAACTCACCCTCAGACAGTAAGGAAAAGCCTCAAAATCACCGCAGCTTGTAACCACATCAGCAAAAAAAGATCCAGGACATAATGGTGCTTCTCAGTCGACGTGTTCAACCCAAAGTGAGCATCATCACCCTGAATTAGTTTGTGTTGAGTCCCTACTTTATGGCAAAAAAACAGATTTAAAAAAAATGAGAGAGATGAAAACGTTCGGATATGCTCAAAAGAAGTCCTCTCTCAAAGGCAGTGCATCCTCAAAGAAGTTGGGGGAATCTGATATTCTTTTTAATGTCTGGAAAGCTGTTGAAGACATGAGCTACTGTATGTCCTTGTAGTGGCTCCACCATGATGATACATTACACGGGTCCAGGTTATCCCTGCAGAGCACATAAAAGTGACATATTGGACTAAATGCATGCTCATTTTCATTGTTTAAGCGGGAAATGGATATTGCAACATATGAAATTAGACGATTGTTAGCAACTACACCGCAGCATGGTGAGATTTGTCAAAGATATTTTGTTTTTTATGTACAAATGACAAGGTGGAGTTCACTCCTATGCTGTACACTGAAGTAATATAAACTTGCTATACCGACAATATGCAGACCGTAGTACAGATATACTGCTTTATGAAAGCCATATTCACACTGTAACACAGTTGACTTGAGGCTATGCAGTTTGTATGAGGAGTTGTAGTTATGGCAATATTTTAGTTATAGGTTTGAAAATACCACAAAAATGCCAGGATGTTATGAAGAAGAGGAATCTGGTTCATATTCAGGTGCATCAACTGTGGTTATAATGGCTATACAACATTTTTAATACACTACCGTTCAAAAGTTTGGGGTCATCCAGACAATTTCGTGTCTTCTATGAATACTCACTTTTATTTATCAAATGAATTGAAAATTGAATAGAAAATATAATTAAGACATTGACAAGGTTTGAAATAATGATTAATATTTGAAGTATTAATTTTGTTCTTCAAACTTCAAGCTCAAAGGAAGGCCAGTTGTATAGCTTATATCACCAGCATAACTGTTTTCAGCTGTGCTAACATAATTGCACAAGGGTTTTCTAATCAGATATTAGTCTTCTAAGGCGATTAGCAAACACAATGTACCATTAGAACACTGGAGTGATAGTTGATGGAAATTGGCCTCTATACACCTATGGAGATATTTCATTAGAAACCAGACGTTTCCACCTTGAATAGTCATTTACCACATTAACAATGTATAGCGTGTATTTTTGATTCATGTTATCTTTATTGAAAAAACAGTGCTTTTCTTTGAAAAATAAAGAAATTTCTAAGTGACCCCAAACTTTTGAACGGTAGTGTATATATATATTAAGCCTAAATCAGAAAAAGGGGATCATAATAAGAGGAATGAAATCAGTGGCAATCCAATTTCCATCCAGCCTCTTCTTGGAGTAAATGTCATTCATATTTCAACCCTTATTAGGAAGGTCTGCTTCCAAGTCTCTGAATTACATTTTCAGGATTTACCCTCATCTCGGAAGACAAATCATTTAAATTCTAAAGACGGCAGACATTGACAGAGAAGAGACGGAGTGAAAATATATATAAAGATAGTTTTTCTTCCGGGCTTTTTTAATGAGCTAAAATCCCCACTTCTTGCCATTTCCCTGCCTTAATTGATGATTATGTTGTTACACAGTAGAACCACTTCCCTCTCTCCTCCCAGTCATTATGGTATGAACAGGCGGCTCTTGAAGCTTCAAAGGCAGGATGGAGTGATTTAAGCTCAATTCAGCCATCCCCTGGCCCACAGGTAAAAACCCTTGTAAACAGTGAATGCTAATTGCTAATTAGCCCTGTGGCTGAATCACACAATTTCTGTTTGAGCTGACCGCTGTTACGGTCCTGCTTAAGGGCATGTTGTATCTCTTTTGACGGCCCAATTAGAAATTCAGCTGCAGAACCATAAGGCAACCTCGTCATGAATATTTAAAACGACTGCCACAGACGAGCACGAAGGGGGCACTGAACCGCATGTCATGGAGGGAATATCCGGCGAGTAACCACAATCAATAGTCTCTTGATGTTCTCCATATCAACGCCATGATTGCTGTTTTTCTCGGGCCTTTAATAGAGGAAGACTACAGGTCACGCGATGAGGGGGATCGAGTAATAAGGGTCAGGTTCACACCGCCGAATGTCCAAATTAAATCTCCGGTGGATAAGATCCTATCCGACTCAAAACATAGTCGGCCGTCAGGAATCAAACTCCAGCCTCTGTGGTTCAACTCAATCTGAAGGGATTGGCAGGTCTGTGCCAGTGCCAAGGAATAATTAGGCTACTGTCCTTCGCAATATGTCAGGCTAACTGACTGAGAAAAAATGCCGCGTGCTCTCGCTGCACTCTGTCGCTGCACGGCGAGGTCTGAATACAGAGGTGTGCTGACTCAGTGTTGTATCAGGATATTGTGGAACATTTACCGTGACGAATGCAGTCACGTAAACGCAAAGGGCATGAAAGCTATACCATTATCATTGCCGCACAGGTGGAGAGCGCTGCACTCCATATTGCCAGGCAAGATGCCAATCTGCTGCTCTCGTGCGTTTCGTCAACTTCCCTTTTTTTTTTTTTTTGTTCACTGATTTTTTTGCGCTAATCTGTTTTGCATACATCAGGCATTTCCTTTGAAAGACATAATAAGTGTATTAGGGAATATTGCGCTCCCACTTCCTGTTCCTACAATCATTATGACGCTAGTGTCAAGCATACGTTGGGTGTTATTGGGCTAATTGGTATTTTAATGCACTACCTGCAACACCTCCAATTGATTCTTTCGATTTCAATAACACTGTAAAACAGCGTGCCGCCTTGCATAATTATTTCTGTGAATATGAAAAGTGTCTGTTTCAACTTTATTCACCGTCACCTATTCTTCTTCACGCAGAGCTGTGAAACAGCTTCCAGAATTAAAAAAAGAGAAATTCTGGCAGTGCATCAACAGTATTGTGTTGCCTGTCTCTGCATTACAGAGGGTTAAAACACCTTTCTCAAAGAACCAAGGTAAACATGTTTTTTAGGCCTGGGGGCAATTGAATGAATTAGCATTCCTCATCATTTCCTTATACTGGCATGCTATATGTTTTACGGAGGATATATATGTTTCTATCTCTCATTTTTTGCTCTAAAGGGTGATATCTCCAGTTTACCTCAATGAATGTATCCTATCCACCGCAACATACGGATACAAGTTTCTTTTCCTGCTTTGCTTTTTAACATGAGAGCATCATTTTAATGAGTGGAAAACAACAAGTGTAAAACCTCTCACCCTCCACTCACTTACCCCATATCACTCCAGGCAAATAGTTTTTACTCTGGACCCCACGACAGCAACTAAAGACCCACCTGCTCATCCAATAACAGCAAATCAAATCACATAGGCTTCCTCCTCTTGGACATTCTTTAAGTTGATTCTTTTCATTTAATTCCTGCAAAGGGGATAGAGCACACCACGTCCCCCCCCACCCCCCACGCTCGCCCTTTATCTGCTCGTGAGAGTGGGGGAAGAAACAGAGGATTATCGATTTGCACTCAAACAGTGGGCCAACCTAAAAAGCCCCAATGAATTGTCACTCATTATTGAAATTATCAGGCACTAATTAAACTGGCAACCCTAAGCCCCCTGGGCTGTGCTCATCTCCAACTGAATTTCAGCTCCTCAGACAGTAATAGGGAGGCAGCATTAGCCGCCACTGGATGCTAATGAGACCTGGAAGCTGTCTCTCCCTCTTAGGGTTTCGCAGAAGCAACTGCACCACAACTACAGCGCAGCGCTGTTTGTGAGCATTTGATTGGCAGAAGAAGAGCGAGAGAGAGCGAGAGAGAGTGAGAGCGACTGTATGAAACTGGATGGTCCTCCGAGTACAGCGTCAACAGTTACATGCAGCAATAATTCTAGTACATGGGTTTGAAAGATTTGAGGCTTTTTGCTCATAATACCTTCCCCCTCAGTTGTTGCGCTTCATATTTCCGCCTCGCTCTGCATCTCTCGTAGCGCTGCTCTGAAGTTGTTGACTTTCTCCTCGTCTCCTCTATGCGAATCAACAGACACGGCACCAGTGAGAGTCTGACTGACTTCATCACATGGTACACCGCTTGTTAATAACTTCCTCTGACAATTCCTCCTCATCTTCGCTGATGACCAGAGGGACAGCCGTGATTGTCATGTTTGTAGGGGAAGAGAGACTCTAAACAATGATGTCACGTCAGCCTCTCTATTAAAAGACTTCATATTTTGAGCGGCATAATTAATACTCTTGGGCACGTCGCTTCCAAGTTGGCACTCCAGGCAAAGGGCTGCCACTCACCTGATAATTATTTTTGGAAAATGGAGCCCAAATTACAGTGATTGACAAATGCAACAAAGCAGAGACAGCCTGGAGCATTCGAGAAGAAAGAAATGAGAAGAACAGTTAAGTGGTTAATGCACTTTCACAGTGGATTTTAAGTTTAAATCGCTTGTCTCAAATGTAACTTTGGCTCGGGTCAGACCATTTAGCCCCTGCTTCCTCTTGAAGGAACACACTAAACGGCCTCTGCGGGAGTAATTAACACTTTCATCATTTCTGTGGGGGAAATTAAAACAAGTATTTTCGTGCTATTTGGATAGTGGCCTTTTTGCTCTGTT
This sequence comes from Pseudoliparis swirei, assembly GCF_029220125.1. Taxonomy (NCBI): domain Eukaryota; kingdom Metazoa; phylum Chordata; class Actinopteri; order Perciformes; family Liparidae; genus Pseudoliparis; species Pseudoliparis swirei. The sequence goes on from NC_079404.1 coordinate 20,030,751, forward strand.
GAATTCCGGGCGACAAACTGCCGTTAGCCAACTGACTGCTCTGGTGTCAACAATCCCTTCACAAATCACAGTCAGCAATTCATATGCATCCAAGTGTGTCCTCACTTCACAGTTGTCTGGGAGAAAAAAGGCAAACAGTTGTTAGCCCGTCGGGTTGCATCCGTTAGATGGTGGATGGAGAAAAGCGGCATGCCTCCATGCTTTTTACACCTCTCGCCATGCGTAAATCAGCCGCTCTGTCATTCCACTCAGAAGAGAGGGGGAGGAATTATGTCAAGTTATTTGTTTTGTACCAGAATGAAATATTTATCGGGAGTGAACACCTACCAGGAACAGACGATGGGCTAGGGTGCTTCATCTTCTCAGACTCATATTTGGCTTCCACCTCCGCAAAGGCCAAACCATGTCCTGAGGGTTTTCAGTGATTCACGGAAGTCCGCTAGCTTTGAATCCACATTTCAAAGCCCGTGTTGAACTGGAGGACCGTGCTGGAACTGGAAGAAGACATGTGTACACACACTCGAAGCAATTATATGGTGATCTCCTCGGATTCTCCCTGTGTTCGATGAGCACGGGACAAATAACTTCACGCCTCCTTTATTTTCCATGTTTCCATATAAGTTCTGAAATATGGCGTGAGGTTGATGTACGCCTTCGCAGTGAGGATGTTAAGTTCCTGTCATCAGGGGTTATTTCCTTCACAACACCCTAAACGCACACCATTTGCCATAATTTAAGCTTGAAATACTGGTTTGAAGGAGGAAAATAGAGATATTGATGGAAAGCAGTGAAGAAAAAAGTTGAAGGTGGAAACCTTAAATCCTCTTGGTAAATTCAAAGTGTAGGTCTATTTAACAGGTTTGCAAAAAGAGCACTCAAAACTAATTCCTTCACATCGGAGCTCATTGGATAAAATACTCTTCACAGTGGGAGAAAGGGAAGTATTATTTGCCTAAATTCCAAGCGGACCACTTAAAGAGTTATATTATTGATAGTGGCAATAATGTGGACCTACGCTCTCCGTCCTTCGGTACGTCATTAACCATGTTTCAACAAAAGCTTCCACTCTGCCTCTTCGCTGGGAAATCCATTACAGACACAGAACGCTAAATGGATTAACAGAAAAGGTTTGGAGAGCAAAAAGAGAGACTCGTTGTACCTTTGTCCAAACCCATTACAACACTGACCCCTCTGACTTCAAAGTAACAATGATTGAGTTGGTGTCATCACAGGCCCAGACTGCCCCGCCAGTCGGCCTACCCGGAAAACTCCTTTTCGGAGAGAGGGCTCTCGTTTGATCATGCATGCGGGCGACGCATGTCAAGCTGGGTTATTCCCACAGTTAATATTCTTTCATAACCCTCCATGCGAGCTGAACTTGATTATTTTGGCACCTGGGCAAACAGCTCCAGCTTTCAGGTGGTGCATACAGTATCAGAGACCCTGGTCACAAGGGTGATCTATTCGCTGAAAAGGCAGGGTTCTGGCAAAAGACTCAGCACCTCGGAATAATGAAGCCAGCCCGACTCTGTGAGCATGGGCAGGACAGGTTACATTAGAAATGCATGAAGGCCAATAGGTGGTTACCTTCGCACTGCTCCGACCCATTTATATTCCATCAACTGATATCAAAGCGGGAAAATGTTTTTGGAGAGGGGGAATCGCGGTGAGCAGAGAGGTATATTGAAACGTCTGTGTATCAACAAAAACATGCACACAAAAAAATCTGTCAAATAGCACCGGGCGTGTGAAAAACCTGCAGTCGTGTCCGACGTGATGGTTAGCACAGAAGGCAAGAGGCGTTTCTTTTGGAAGCCTCAACTATGGCTTGGATAAAGCCTGGCTTGGATAATGAAGCTTTCCTTTAACAACACTTTAAAAAAAATGCACCATGATTGTTACTTTGCTGTCTCATTACCAGTGTCCACTTGGCAGAAGCAGGAGACTGTTGTGCCCAGAATTAAGACTTGAACCTGGGCAACTTTCCTGCTGTCCACCCACCCTCTCTGCTTTTGCTTTCCCTCTCAGAGACTCGGTGCTTACTTAATCATGATTAATCGCTGCCTGGATAATCAGATACAACATCAAAAGGTTGGAGATGACAGTCCAAGGACGCTTGGGAGGAAACAAGGTATACCAGGCATTCATTAGCTTTGGCATGGCAGTCATACATTAGCCCATAACCCTTTATTGTCCTAATTAGGCTGGAGAGGGGCTGTGAGCATTAACATTACCAATATTATACGTGTACGGTAGATACATAGCAATAGAGTTTACTTCAACTTTTGGCCACATAGTGTAACGCTCACATGAAAGACTCTTTATGTCCTGGGGTTTTATTATTATTTTATTTTATTTCCCTTTTCTGCCCAGGTAGCGGTTTGTCCATAGAGTGTATTATGTTAGCTCACATCCACCCACTAAGCTGGGCACTGTTTTTGATTTACAATCACTTTTCTCGGGACCAACATAAGACAGGCTTCCCCTTCCTCCATTATTTTGCTCATCTCACTTCACACTGTGAGGTGCAACCCTATACTGTATATTTCATTTCTTTTTTTCCCCTCCTTCCCCTGTTTTAAGTCTCCCTGGATGGAGCCTGGCTTGCGGTGCACCATTTTCCCAGCTACAGTAGCAGTGGTGCTGGGCCCTGTTCAACCCCATTATTTCTGGGAGCCAAATTCCCATGGTCCCAGGAACAGGCGTGCCAGCTCTGCCTTCTTGGCTCTCTTCCCTGGTATTGTTTCCTTTGTTACATCCAGAGCTGCATTTCAGTCCGTTAATGTTTGCGCTGGGAGGTCCAAATTCCCAGTGTTCAGCTTTAGAAAAGGTAACTTGAAGTTCAGAATGCAACCGCTTTTTTTTCTTTTCTCCAGCAAATTATGTGCTTTTTTTCTTCGCTTTTATTTCTTCCATTTTTGTTCTTTGTTGTGATATAGTATATACAGTGAAAAACAACACTATAAACTTGTTCAAGATAAAATGCTTGCATACAAAGCAAATCATAAAACCCATTCTCCAGCAAATTCTTTAGCCAGGTGTCTATTCTGTGTTTTTTATTACCTAAGCTCAATTAAAAATATTTTCTAACCACGTAGGGAATTTACCTCTCTAAAGCAAAGGTTATTTTACAGTTTATACATTATTGTACGATAAAATGTTCCACCTAATGAAATGTGAAATATCTCCTCCCCTAACAACATGGCACTATCTCACGACGACACCAGGGCGATCGCCAAGCAGCGTCTCGCCATCATTAAAATTTTGAGTCTGACTTACTATCCAAGCATGATGACATTTCCCAATCTGTAATCCACTTTATCACCCATCATTCCAGCCTCAGCACCCTAACTCCTTTTCTCTGATGTCAACTCATGTAGCCATCACGGCAGCTCACACATGGGATTAAATGCAGGGTTTGTTGGCTCAGCGCAGCATGGAGGGAGCATTTCCGACTGATGTTGGCTGTTCCACTCCGAGCCACAGCACTCGTCTCCCAGAGCGCAGACACGACGGTGTCAGGTAATTCTCTGAGGAAGAGCCACACGCCCCTGCAGAGAGCAGTGGGGGAGCCCGTATCACATCTCAGGAGTTGTAATAGCAGCTTTGAAGACTCCAGTCCACTAATCCCACATCATGTGATCATGTGTCTAATAGACCGGTTCCTAATTCACAGCATTGTGGGGGATTTTTTAGCTGTCACTTGCGCCGGCAGAGGTTTACAGTGGGAGTGTGTTTTGCGAAAACAGATATAAGAGTCTCCTGCGCATGGCTACACGTGGACACACATACACTCAAACACACACACACACACACACACACATATATAAAGAATTATAAAAGTGAAGGCAGACGTTTTGCTCCATTTTGAACAAAAGTAAGAAGAGAAACGATTTCGCGTTTCGAAAGTCATAAGAAGTGAGGTCCACTGTGAAATGAAACGATCAACAATGAATACTCTTTGTGCAGGACCAAAGCTGTTCCTTAATAAACAGTTAACAGAATTTATATTAGGTCGGAATATGATCAATAATAGTATCTCTGGTGACTCCGCAGACAGAATGATCATACATCACAGAGGATATTCCTTGTAAAAAATATTTGAATCAAATACCTTGAAGACTAGTTTCATACAGTGGAAATTGTCTACTCCAGTCATAAGCTGTCAAATCTTAGAAAAGAGAAAAATGCAACAAGACCCTCTGAGTATCGTGTGTGATCGTTGCAGAAGCCCAGGTCTGTCGAGGTTTGTGTGACATTTTTAAGTCCTTTTTGAGTGATTATCTCTAAGGTACTATATGCACATTAAATGGCTGAGTTAACCTTAACACATGTAAAACCATTAGGCCTATTGACGACAGCAGTGTGTAATCCTGCTTTGCAGTTTGATATTGACACTCATGATCAAATGCTAAGCTCCGCTAGCAGATAGGTTGTCCCTCTCTGGGGGACTGAAAGACAGGCAAATGAAGCAGCACCAGATTGATGAGAAATGAGTGCTCTGTAAATTGTGTGTGTGTGTGTGTGTGTGTGTGTGTGTGTGTGTGTGTGTGTGTGTGTGTGTGTGTGTGTGTGTGTGTGGATGGGTGGGTGGGTGGAGAGCATGTGTGTGTACTCTTCTCCTGTAAGGGATACTGCAAAGCCAATCAATTAATACTTAAAGTGGAACCAATTCTTGTTTCACTTGGGAACTTACCGAGGGCTTTGCCCCTTCATTTTAATACTGAGGTCTGCATTCCTAATTATGAGCAGTGCAAATGGATGTTAAGCCATGCCAAATTAAATCTTAGTTCATTAGATATAAGCTCTTTAAAGATTGAAAGAAAATATTTGAATTTTTAAAAAAGTTTCAATATGCAGTGTCCCATTTTTAATGAGGACGCTGCAATGTGAGGGAGGAAAAAAGGGAAATGTCTTTGTGTGGATGAATAATCTAACCAATATGAAATATTAAGTCACTGTTTTACCCAGTGTTTCTCCTCAGGCTGCAGTGTTAGACTGGATAATAGAAGATTTTCCTTTGGTGAGGTTCTGCTTTGAATAAAATACAGAGGTGCATGAAGGGGAAGCTCAACTGTCTAGAGGCAACTGGAGTTCTGAATTACATTGTAAATATATTCATTATTCCTCAAAAATAGGCATTGTTGACAGACGTCAATTTCATCATTAGAAGTGTTCCGAGTCCGACAGTAAATAAGTAAACTCATTTTATTTTCTGCAGGAAAATGCATGAAACGTCAGAATTTAAATTGTTAACAATGTTTGCTGGCTGGATGAACCTAGTTATCATAATGTTGACTTAATCTATATTGAATGTGCAGGCTTACAACGGCACGAAGGCTTACCTGTAGCTTTTTATGTGCTCTCTGGCTCGGCTTGTAATGGAGAAAGCAGATGTACTAGCTGACATCCTAACTCGGCTCTCCCACATGCACCACGTGAGGAGAGTGGAAGGAAAATCCATAGAAAGTTTCACACTAGTGCTACGAAGGGAACATTTCTTCACAGCCACTCACTGCCTCCTGAACACCGCATCAAAAAGAGAACAATGTAACACACTGTTTGCATTATAGATAAGCACCAATTACTTTGTCTTGTTCTTTTCTTTGCTCTAATATCTTTCTGTTATTTGTCTGTCGTTGACTTCCTTACAGAGACAGATCTAGTTCTAAAACGGGAAGCTCCGAGGCCCCGTCGTCGTAAGAGCTTTACACAGTGTTCATTGTGTAACAGCTGTAAAACACAGACCAGATTATTATTAACTCCGCATGCTGCTCCGCCTCTGATAAAGTGGAATCCCAGAACGACCTTTGGATTTTGGCCAATAACCTTGGAGGGAGATGGTGATTGAAAACAGTCGTATGAATCCAGGTCAGTCATTATGTCTCCACGGCGAAGACAAAGATGCAAGACTGAGCTCAGGGTGTGGTGATGCCGTTTTATCCATGAAGGAAAATGAGGGAAAGTGAAGATTGCATCCATCTTTGTTCGACTAAGATTTTGTAAAAAATAAAAAAATAAAAATAAAAAGGTAACGTAAAAAAAAAAGAGAGTTGTTACATTTGAACATGATTGGATTTCCAAAAAGGAAAACTCCCGCTAAGAATTTCCAACCTCCTCTAATTTCACAATCCTTCGCCTTTTTGATTCTCACTTTACCTGTTGGGACAGACGGAAATGTCGGATTTACTCTCGCATCTTTCATCAGGATATGACACCCAAAACCCAGGAGTGACGGTGTCTCTTTACCCGCAGGAGAAACAAGGAAGATGATTTGTTGAGGGGCCCCGGGGAACGACTGCGCCTTGAAAACAGGTGGCGCAACATCGCACTGCAGCGTGCCTTCGGGGAATATTTGTAGATATTCAGGAAATGCACAAAAACAAAACATTCCCCTCCGACAGAAGCAGACGCCACCTACAGCACAACACAAAATAAGGAAGTGATTATCTCGGCTCCTGACATGTTTCCCCTGATGTCATTTCCTCAGACTTGAATGAATTTTTTTGGAAGTAATTTAGAGTTTTTCATGATGATGAATGCTTTGTTGTGACTTTGGCTCTCATATATTCGACACGAGCGGCTGTTAGCATGAGGAATATGCCGCTCGTCTCGTCGAGTCTCACCAACTGAGTCACTCACAGCTGAGCGAGATAGGTCAGCAAGAACAATTTCTTCATTTTGACAAATCACTCCAAAATGTATTAGCAGAGAGGCCGACTGTCAATCCAGCTGCCCAAAGGTCCTTACAGGGCCTTTTGGTGGGTCTGAAAAATGATGTAATCAGCCCGTCCTTCCTTCTTATCGGGGCTCCATCCATCCTCTCTAAAGGCCCGGTCCCCGTGGCCTCGCTCTGGATCAAGTCCCCATAAGGCCCCCTGACCCCGTTAGAGGCGCATGATGGGCGGCCCTGTCACTTCAAATGGCTGCCCAGGTCCGGTCTGAGAGTAACCCCTCACTGTGAGTAAACCTCCACGTTATTTCTGTTTTATAGGTCTACGGGTGGATAACTGCGTGGAATAGATGTGGACAACTTAGTTATTGTCACTCAGGGCGAGGGAGTGAATGTCGTTACTGGGTTGCGAACGGGAGTCGATTGAAAGGTATGAAAAGTTGTGTGGTGTAGTTTCAGTGTGAGGAAAAAGTAAGTCGCATTTCTGACACTGAGTTCACCGTGGCGGGGGGAGTCTGGGAGCCACCGTGTTGTCTTCCACGAACGTTCCACATTGCAGTGATCGCGGAATTACATATTTGGCCACAACTTACCGAAGACAGTGTTCAAAGGAGTTCATTTAAATTTCAAGGAAGATGAATGACTCATATGTGATGTGTATTTTCACTTCTGGAGAGCTGTGCCTTTGATGGCGAGAGGGGAAGACGTGGGTTTGTTATTGAAGTAAAGAATAATAAGGCCACTGCATGTTGGCCGACTCTACGAAGACCTTGATATGAATCCAATGCACTATGCATGCCCCTTAGAACAAGCGGGGATACAGGAAAGCACATGGCTTTTGATCCTGCTTTCCTTCTGTTGTCTTTCATCTGACCCATCCTCCAAAATTGCCACCAGAACTCATGCAGAAGACAGAGCACAGCTCTGCTAATCTAACCCTCAGGGGCGACACTGTTTTTCTCGCTCACTTCCACTTTTTCGAACGCTCCTGGACATTTCGAGTCATTAACTAGCACAGGACTGCGCCTTAAGTCTTAACAACCTTCCACTCTGTGCATTGTGTGAAACACACAACTGAAACACAACTCGGTTTTTTGATCCCGGCATGTTTCGTTACCTTTGGAAAAGAAATCTCCTCTTGCGTGAGCAAACTGTGTTGGATCTTTGAAGAGGTGCCAGGTTAGCTTCAGTATCAGCTCTGTATCGTTCGCCTTAGAGGTAGAGAGAGAGCATTTCTCCCAAGTCTCTGCGTGGTGAACATGTCAGCGAATTACACACCGTGAACAACTGATTGAGGCTATGAAGAGGGGGGCATACCAAAAGATAATATGTTTGGTTTGGAGCCGATACGCTGAACATACATTTTTCTCCCACATAAATTTCCCTGGTCCGCCCTCCATAGCCGATTATCCCCCCCTGACACACAGTAGCAGCCGACTTAAATTCTCAGCATTCAGCATTTCGACTTTATAAACTTCATCCCTTTTACCTGAGGGTAGCATTTATAATCAGAAATGTAAGTTAATATGTAGAGTAAATGAGGCATTTGAAAGTTTTAGTGTTTCCATAGCACATAGGCCGTCGTGGCTCTGCTAGTTTGGGAGGAGCCACCTCCAGATAGTTATGGTCAGAAACATGGGCTTACATTTCTGGTGGTTGCATGAACCGGCCTGTGAAACAAACCGTGACATTTGGCAAATTGAACAACGATAATAATCGGGGGGAAAAAAGTTTTCCTCTGAAGATAAAACTTTTTTCAGTTTTTTTGCATCAAAGTCTTTCTGGATTTTGTCCGTCATGGTAACAACTGAGGACCGCTGTGAATTATCCAATACAAATAAAACATGGACTTTCATTGTGAAGTGCAATAACCCATAAAGGCTATTATGCCATGCAGTCTTCCACATTGATTTTAAGGCAACCTCGCCACTTCCTTGGTAACAACAAGGTATTCATATGGTAATAATCATAATATGTCAAGTATCTCCAGCCATCAGAGATGCTAGTCTCAGTTTAATGATTCTGGGAAATTGAGGATTACCCAGGATATGAGAGCAAGCCTACAGTTTTCATATGGTGTGGGAGGTTGCAGGGCTCTGTATTAGTAATCACAGGGGAGATCCGAGAGGTGGGAGAGAAAATCTGCTTCTTCTCTTCTCTCATTCATCATAGCAGTCCTCTGGTGAGGAAACATGGCAAATGGCCAAATGAATGCACTTCATAAAGCGCAAATGTCTCCTCTGATGTGCCTCTCACTGAGGATCTGGAGAGAGGGGGAAAGATTTCCACAGATATATTATTGTCAAACTCTGCTGCCCCCGCTTCCAAGTGTTATTATGATATTGTAGGAGATCTTACAATAAGATTTGGTGACTTCACTCAAGCAGTTACCATAACAATGTTACAATGATGGCAGCAGTATTCAATAGCCGCCTAAACCGAATGAAGAATATTGTCAGACCGGATGATAAGTTTTCAAAAAGAAGCACTCTGTTTTAATGTTTCATTATGTTGTAATTTAACAGGGTAATCTTAAAATGGAAAGAAAATTCTCAGTGGGTAGATAAAAATGACTATAAGTCGAGGAGATGTAAGATAAGATATTGAGAGAGGAACCAATTCACACCACACACAATGAGATGGTCAGCACCACAGGGAGGTGCTAGGGATCTGTATCCCCTATCACACGCTGCACGTACACTTTAATGCATGAATTACCGAGAGTGTAACACTTTCAACATCTTCAAAATCAGTTTTTACACATTTTGGTGCACACATTTAACAAAAACACTCATATGATTCAAAGTGGGATATTATTTTGAAGCAGGATTAAAAGGTAAAGCTGTCGACCTTTGGGTAAAATTTCCACAGTGAAGTCAAAGTAAAATAGGTAAAAAGACAATAAGCAAAAATGAGAAATTCTTAAAACATAATAACAGATTCATAGATTGTAGCGGGTTATAATACCAATCAAGCCATGACCACAATTCTCTTTTTATAAGATTGCATTGTTCTTTGTGTATTTTTATAAAAATGTAAATTACTTTAGATAAATAAATAGATAGATAGATAGATAGATGCATGGATGGATGGATAGATAGATACATAGACACATTGGTCATAGGAGAAAATGAATGGTCAATTTAGGAAACATGAAAATCCAGCCCTCTGCTCTGCACTGAGTATAATAAGAATAATGTTGACGATAACAATAACAATAACAATAAGGTTAGTTTGAAACGGCTGTGGACAGAATACAATTATTTTATACAAGGTTTAAAACAGTATGACTCATATTTAAACAGAAAATATGTATCAAATATGAACATACATATACAATTGCAATAAATGTAAACATATAAATAGCGATCCTCAAAAGAGCTTCTAAATATACCTCCTTGTCTCGTATGCATGTGTTTACTGTCTCTTTGTGATAAAAGCAATTAAACCGCTTTATGTGTAGCCCCTCATTGTATCACTGTTTTATGAACAGTATTGATTAAATTCAACACCTAATGCCCAAAAAACATAAATCATATTTCCCCACTTAATTGTGTGTTTGAACTAATTAACAGCAGAGCTGAAGCTGCTGTCGTAGAAAAAAAAATGTGTAGGATTGTTATTTATTATTTATTCCCTGGGCTGTCATGAAGGAATCCTAACGTGATTAAACTGTGTGTACATGCTTATGTATACATTTATATATTTATATATAAATATTAACATATTTATACATAGACACACACTTTTCTTTCAACTATGAAGATATCAATTGTGGAAACATGTCACTGTATCTATTGTTTACATGTATATATAGTGAAGAAAGCCTTTCAGTAAGATGATGGATCTGAATATATATATATATATATTTAAATGGATGCCTCTTCAAATTAAATCTCTATTGTACAATCGCTCATTCCTAACAATACTGTACAGTTGCCAATCATGTTATTGTACTGCAGCCTTGCTGCCTTCATCATGCCAATTTACACTTACATTTGGACATCTAAAGTGAGACTGTAAGGAAACGAGTGGCACGAGAGGGCAAAGGAGGCGGGAGAAAGAGATCCAAGAAGGCTTGGCTTGTATAATTACACTCTCAAGATGGCATATTTACCGTCTCTGCCAGCGAGGTCATGCCTTCTGTCGTAGTAAACGTAGTGAAGTATGAAAGAGCCAATTACAGCACACTGGGTGACCTTTTAACAACTATTACCACATCCCATCAACACATTATCATGATGGAGATTGTGATTCCACGAGAATTACAACATTATCCTGTCACATCCGGCCCGAGACGGGCTTGTTGTGTGATGGCGGTGACAGCACGGCTTTGAAGAATCAGCGCAATAAAGGAAGACAAGTGAAATGAAAAAAAGGAGAGTGAGACAGAGAGAGATATGGAGCTAGGATGAGATGGGGGTTAGAACAATAGCCCTGTACAGTACATTAGCTGTGGATGTCAAGCACCCCAGTCATTCCCAATGAAAAGCACAACAAATAAGACGTTGGCCTGTTTGTATTCATTATCAGTCAGCACATGCCCCGGCTCCTGCATTAAACATTAGACTGCCTCTGATGTCTGCTTAACAGTTTAATTCCCTCCCCGCCGCTCAGCCTGTCATAATAAACCCAGCGAAGCACACACAAAGTCAAATAAGAGTGTGAGGGGGCCGCCTTTGTGTGTATGTGTGTGTGTGTTTGCATGGCTGTCCTCGTGTTTGTTACCGCGTGTGTGTGTGTTTATGCATGTGTGTTGAGCAACGTACAGATCATTCATAATAGCCTGTGCCCTCTATTGCCGGGCTTGCCTTTATTGTAGTTTATCTGATCATAGATTAAGTAGATTTTAGAGTGACAGGCCTGTCTGCCCACGAGTCCATGTGTGTGCGTGTGTAGTACGTGTGTGCGGGTGTGTGTGTCTCTATTTATATCTGTGTATACATCATAGTTACAAGTGCATTTGAGAGTTTATGTGAACACTGTTTTTTTGTTACGTGTGTGTTTAATGTGTTCTGCCTCTCTGTGTGTGTGTGTGTGTGTGTGTTTTTTTTTCTTCTTCTCTTTCGCTCCCTATCTCCCCGCCGCAGCCAGAGGTTGGCACGAGCACCACATGGTCATAACAGTCTCCTTGAGAAGGGAACCAGCCTCTGAGGCTGGCAGGCTGGCAGCCTGGCACAAAGACGCCAATCTCAGAAAGGAGGAGACCAACGGGCACAGCATCCCTATTCAAAAGAGATGATTGGATTAATGAGATAAATCCACTGTATCCAATGCAATTGTGTGTTGTCCAGAAATATGTTGATGTTATTGGTAAAGGTATGGCCTCTGACATGAGTGTTCACACAGTAACACTGGCATAAGGGTGACCATCTGCTCCCTAATCTGACGGCGCTGTAAATTTCAAGTCCTTCACTTCCAATGAACATTTGTATTATTAGATTTTTTTTTTCTCCACTCTGATCATTTAATCCACTTGTGAATTTATTCAGTGTAGCTGGCTGTGCTAATCACTGGCTATGAAAACATTGCAACAATAGCTGTCTTCTAATATTAATAAATCACAAGCAGTGGTACACTGTAAATATGTTTCAGCAACATTATCAAAGAAGGGGAGGGTTTCTCTTATTTCTCTCTCTCTTAGGGAAAATAGTGTAATTACCTCTTGGCGTTGCAAGAGAGCAAAACATTTTCGGGTTTTACTTTTTCATGACATTTGAACAAAGATATAACATTTGAAGAGAAAAAAACATTGGTTGTCTTTTATTCATATGCTAATGTTTACTCCCCGAAAAGGGTGTGACATTAGGAATTCAACACACTATTATTGTATTGGGGTTCTTTTTGTCCTGCTGGAAAGCCTTTATGTGTCCTGTAAACGAGAGAAGAGTAATACAATACATGTATATCTTTTAAAAGACATGTTTAGCCAGCAGAATGTTAACTAAGGTAAGCAGTGTTGTTTTAGCCCCTCAGTAACCACGCCAATTATCTGTAAACTTATTTTTTTCGACTTCCATGCATACTTAATGCTTCCCCTGTTTCCCTCTCGCCATCTGCCCCCTCCCCCCCTATCCACCTCCCCACCCCCACCCCTCCCTCCTCCTCCCCCTCCCACCCACCCCTACCCTCCCCCTTCCACCCCCCTCTCCAACACTCTGGAATTTTTATGAGATAGGACAAAAATGGGCACTTCCCTTATTAACATCTCACAGTGGAAATCAAATATGCAAGGAAAGTAGTGTATCTACTAATTAGTGCTGAATTCATAATTACTGTGCTCATTGATGGAGATACATTTGAATACGTTCATTTCCTTAGGGAGAGAGGCAGGCTGTCCGGGATAGACTGGGAGAAGAAGAAAAAAATCCCCTTCAGCCCCCCCTCCCTTTTCTTTTGGAAATTAGGGATCCGTGGCACATGGTGATACTACCAGACTAAGATCCGAAGTGCCCGCAATTTTCTTCAGATATAATTAATCAAGTGAAGCATGTAACCTAATGAATGTGTTTGATATCCGCTCCTATTCAAATATGGGCTTTATCGCGATGTGCGCCGGAATTGCTTAGAGCGATGCACAGACAGTGACATTGCTTGCAAATGTTCTTCAACAGTTTCCCTTTGCGTGTAAACAATATCCATGCTTGTCAAGGCATGAAAAAAACAGACAGAGAGACACATTTTAATTGCAGTAAATTAATAACAATTAAGCCGCAGGATGCTGGGTATCTTGACAGTGCTTTGTTGTTGCCCTGGAGATAATTTCACAGAGTGCCTCGCAAGTCTGACAAGCAGGTGAAAAGGTAGAAAATAGAAGAATTGTGACATTTTCACAGATACGTGTAGAACAAGGAAATAAATCTGGACTGGATCCTCTTTTTTTTTACAGTGGATTAAAGAAACACAGACCGATATTAACCAAAACTTGACTTTGGGAGTTGCCGAATTATTTCAAGACTTTTTCCATGAAAGTTGACGGACGAGCTCGACACTGAATCGAAGAACCGTCCGATATGCGCACCAGAATAAATGAAAAATTGCGAAAGCGAACACACTCGCGGAGCAATGCGAGGAGACAGATAGACAAACGGACGTAGCGGGAGGAAGATCCATAAGTCCTTTCTGTGACCTCAGAGTGTCAGACCAGCGGAGTCACGTGACGGACAAAGGCTCTCTAATTAACAGAGAGGACTCTGGAAAGCCGCTCTGTAATGAGGCACCATGCTGGACGGGCCTCCACTGAGGCACCCGGCCCATATGCAAGGCCAGCATTGCAGGAATTTACATACTGCAGGTCAATTGAACATATGCACACTCAAAACTGACTAATGACTTCCACTAGCACTCTGATTCTATTTCACAGCCTGCTCTGAGGATGAACATAGGATAGAACACTAATGAGGACAACATTGGGAGGCGTACGACTGCAAACATTAATATATGTATTCAGACACGGGTTCAATATTAAATCTGGTTGCTGGGGAAATGGGCACAAGCACAACATTCGCAGGGGTGCGACTTCAAGCTGAAACCTCGTGCACAGAGGAAGAGACGGCGTTTCAAAGTGCGTCTGCTCATCGGGGAGCGAAAGGCAATGTCCAGTAAAGTGCCCATGCTTGTCTTTTTGCCGCACATTTACTCTGACAGCTGATGCCCAGTAGCTCTAAGGCCACCCATTCACTATTAAACTCTTCCCCCAGCACCCCACAGTTCGGACAGTTTGGGCGCTCGGCAGGGGTGTGTGTGTCCATCTGTGTGCGGCCGCGTGTGCGTGTGCTTGACGGCTTGTGCGTGCGTGCAGCCTGCATGCATGTGTATGTATGTGCATGAGAGAGGGGGGTTCATCTTGAGGGGGTGGCGGCGGCGAGGAGTTGGAAGGTGTTAAAAGAAGGAGTGCTGGTGGTGGTGGTGGTGGTGGGGGGGGGGGGGGCTGACTCTTATTTGGCTGGGTGTAAAAAAATGCCCCCAGGTCTCCTGATGGAAGAGACAGGTATTAGCTCTGAGACCTCCATAGTCCCAGCTTGCCATTAGTTTCCTCTCCAGCTGCAACCAGGATCCGGACTATGAATCTGCCATGGCTGGTCATTCATCAGTTTCACAGTCCGCACCAGCACACACACACATTCCAATAACAACACTGTGAAATAGTGAGTGAGTGAAAAAGAGACACAGCGAGAGAGAGAGCGAAAGATGGACGGAGAGAGAGTAAAAGTGTGAGAAAAATATCTTGTCATCCGGAGACTTTTACTTCAGGAAGTATGTGTGGCCACTACATACTGTACTGTGACTCAAATGGAGGGAACATTACCAGTCCATAGAGAGGGAGTGTGTGTCTGTGTGTGTGTGTGTGTGTGTGTGTGTGTATGTGTGTGTGTCCACACAAGCATGCATGACCAAAAAAGCCCCGCGCTCGTCAAATGTTTGTCTCTGCCAGATTGTGTACATGTGTGGGTGAAGTCTTCCACGTAAAGGTGATGAGACATGATATAAATTAACTGCGGGTTCTGCACGCTGCCGTTTCGCACAGTTGAGCACAAGCACTGGTCCCAAAGAGTGATGTGGAACTTCCTGTCAAACAGGAAGCATTTAAATGTTGGCTGGAGAGTTGTGGAATTGCCTGTGGAAACATATTTGGAGAGGTCAAACACAGAGGTCAGCACTCCAAGACTTTCCACGCCGAGGTCCTCTCTCTCGGCAGACCCTTCGAGTTGTTCCAGTTCTGCTGGTTTGTTTTAATTGTAACGTTCCGCGATTGTAAATCAAGCCGTGCAAAAACATCAGCTGACTGCAACTCTCCTACACCTGAACTTTTGCAACTCAAACAACTTCTCGTTGACACGGTAGGCCTGCAGTCTTTCTTTTTTTCCCGAAAGTGTGCCGAAACAAACAAATCAATGAAAGTATTCCGTTTCATCCAGACGACCTGTCGTACCAAAAGAACCGCCTTTTTTTTGTTTTTTTTGTTGCTGCCCCGAGTGAGTGAAGGCCACAAGCACTGTTATGTAGTGTATATGCTAACTCAAAAGGAAGGACAGGTCCTAGCGATTCGGTCGCTTGGGTTGATGTGACCAGGACATGGCCATGGCAGCAGTGAAAGCCCGGTCGAGCCACAGTGACACGTCGTCTCCATCCATCTTCAGTCTGAAACATTTTACGCTAACTGACAGAGCGTGGCGCTTGCTTACCCGCCTCCCAGAGGAAATAGTCCAGACTGGTGTCTTCTTGACATGCACTAAAGAGTGAGCAGTCCAGAGGTCCAGAGGGGCATTGTGTATTCAGTCCAAGACGAAAAGGTTAGATCCTCTGAAAGGAAAGAGTAGTTCAGTATATATTGTTGAAAGTGACAATGACTTTTTTTTGTTTTTTTTGGTGTGTTATTCAAGCAAATAAACAATTCAGTCAGTCCTTCCAGATTTTCTCTTTTTTTTTGTTGCTCTCCTTGTTGTTGTGCAGAGGCACTGTGTGCAGGTGTCACGTATGTGTGAGTGTGAGTGTGCGCGTTTCGTTTATAACGTGGCTCCAAAAGGACGGCACGTTCAATCTACCGACGGAATACCCGGGCTGAATTACCAAAATATAAATCCTGAAATACAAATGTGTGAAAAATATAAATTAACATAACTTTGAAAAACACTAAGTTGCTGCCTTTTTTTCCCCTGCCTCATTCATCAAACACATTTTGGTCATTCAAACAAATAATTTAAATAGAAAAATAATGAAAATATCGCAACACAGATGTAACCTGCTCACTGAAAGTGCTGAATTTTGTTCATATCCTGTATCTCGGTCAGGTACCATAAGAAGGGGGGGAGGTAGAAAAGGAGAATTGAGCAGTGGCTGTAGTAATAAATCACAGGATCGCTGGTGACATTCATACAATACGGATACAGTGTTAACTCAATGAGTCGGACAGCCCTAGCCTGTTCCTCCATCCTGACCTTGCCTCCCTGTCGTAATCAATCATGTTGGCACGGCACACACGCTCCTTATTTATTATTACTCTGGCCCCGCATGTACAGTAAACAATGAGTAGAATACATTGGAAGGACTGAGAGAGTGGGCTGCTATTATGAGAGAGGAGGTAAAGGTCCAGTGGAATAACCGGGGGGTATATGTGTCCGGCTGGCTGTTTAAAAGACTACTGAACAGGATGGTGAGCAACCACCGAGGCCAATAGAAGGCTTTATTGTGCAGAAATCCCCTATACTAAGTGCTCATTGCAACACAAAGGTCACCATATTGTCACTAGTTACAATTTGCAAGTGCTACTGTTGATGTTATGAAACATCATGGTGTCGTGTTCACGGAGTGCCCTTTGTGTAGAGAGTGGTTACATTCTTGGATGTGACTCTATTCAAAGGGAGATGGTGTTAAAGCTGTTTTCTTCGTACCGCGAGATCAAATTAACAAACTGTCAGACAGATGTCATTTCATTCTTCGCCTTTTGGCTGTTTTCCTCTTCGAAAATATTGTAATTCTACTTCTGTTTTTCTCAGGTAGCAGGTGTATATCCTGAGTGACAAACAGTTTTCTTTGTAAAAACTAATAGCTTACAAAGTCAGTGTAAATTAACTATGACCCAATGTGAAGCCTTCTTAACACCAGCATAACAATCCACGAAAGCCGGGCCGAGCCAGACGTCACACGCGGTCCCATATGCAGCCGATGCAGGGGGCCTGTCTTGGCAACCAAACAGGGCCCCGATGTACAGCGGAAGGCCCCTGAACTCCTCATGAAGGATGGCTGGCTACGAGGAGGGCCGAGGGGGAGTCAGTTTAAAACACATACCATATGCAGTTAGGAAGAGCCTCATTTATCAGCCTCTGAAATTCCTGGGTTTTTACACCTCAGACCCCCCAGCACTTTCTCCCCTCCCCTTAGGGGTTAGCCACCTCCTAACTGTGCGCCACAGATGACAGGTCGCTGAGACCTGACTTTAACTGCAGACCACAACTCTGATTTGTCTCTCCATTGAAATAACAAGGAATTGATTATCTAGTGAGAGGCTGTTCAGCTGTAGGTATGCGATAAATACGCCATGAAAGGAATTGTGCTCATGTTGCTGGGATTTGTCGTCTACACGTGCGTCAGGCATCTTTTTCTGTGATTATTGTATTTTTTTTTTCATCGTTTTCTTGTAAAGTCCATCAACCTCTCCTGTCTCATTTGCCCTTCTCCTACCCTTCCTGTCCGAGCTCTTCTTCGCAGTTGGACGTCATCTGGCCCGTGAATGGCACATTGTTATGCTCGTTCCTCAGTGGCCGCGCGAGCAGATGCCGCGAGCAGCCGCGACACCGGTCCCTGCACGAGGCGGGTAGCCCCGCATTCAACACAAGGCCGTAAATTACATCCCGCGAACACACAAACACTCCGCGCTCAACTGAGTTTGGGCAGTTTAGAGCGCCATTGAAGGAGCAGAGCATGCCCTGATTTTGTTTGAGTGAAGACCGGTTTCAGGCAGCGGGGGGGAGGGGCCCCCGCGGCGCACGACTGCGGCTTAGACGAAGAGATCGCGCACGGACAGCTGGGCTTTGAACTTCTTACCCCTGCGTTCCCGGGGTCAACAGCTTGGTGGCCGCGAGGGTCAACCAGCAAGCAAGAGGCCGTCTTCCAGTGAACTGGCGGACTTGTTTTGTCTGGGTCCCCGTGGCACGATTACCCCGTGGCACGATTACCCCGTGGCGACTGGAGGTGATCCTCCTCGGAGGGATCAGGTGAAGCAAAGTTGAGAAATAACATTTGCATTGGAGGCCTGAGCGTGCACATTGCAGAGTGCACAGGGATGGGAAATGCTACAGATACCTTCTTGAATTGCAAAAAAAAAAATCTGTTCAATTTTAAGACCTTAAGACTTCAAAATGACTTGCCAAAAGTGGGAGCCCTCATCCGAACAAAACTTGGAGTTAAGCTCGCTCGAAGTACAGTAAATAACGCTATAGATCTAAGATGAGACACTATGAAGTATGATTTGTTGTGATCTTGGGAAATACATGGCTCAAAATCCAATCAAACATATCACCAAAGTGTGTTTGAGGAAGAATCATCCTTGTTGCGACTCGCTACAGACAATATTTACACACTCAAATCCCACGTCTAGTCAATGGATGCATCGTGGCTCGCTAAGATATATGGGTTACTTTATTCATAGCACTTCAATTACAAAATCATGTATTGGGGGAAGAATAAATTAATAATAAAACCCCCTATCTGAACTTTTAATATTTTGCTTGGCGAAGGGAAACGAATTACCCTTTTCAGAACTGATGATGTATTACTAGCGTTTGATCCTTGGAGGTTTCACCGTGCTCACATTCATTACTTTCAAGTGCTGAGGTGTATCTGCAATTAGAAGCACCTCGCAGTGGATTTCTGACACTCGTGCAGACTTGAAACACCAGATCATAGAATCATCCCGGCATTATTCTGCTGGAGAGGGGACGGTGTCTCCTTCGAAATGGAGGAGACGATGGGGGGTGGGCGTTCTTAATTTAACCATGTGCCGTAAGTGAGGGGAGCCGGTAAGCAAATGAGGACCTTTCATTAAACCAAAGGTGATTTTTGTTCTGCTAATGGGTGCCCCAAAAATCTAGTACAGCAGCAAATCATGTGATCATCCTCTGTGGAGCCGGCTATACTGCGACAGACCGGTCAGGGCTATTCTTATTACAGTATGCATAATGTAATGAGCATGCTTGTGGAATTTAATCACCCTGAGTGGACTATGTTAGTATATATTTGAAACGACAAAGCCATACAAGCATGTGGTTTGATAAAAAAAGGGAATAAATAATACAATCACTCACCCGGCTTGTACAGTTAATGCACTTGCTATTTCACAAATCGCAACCATTTACATAGTATAGTGAGTTCATCGTCTTTTTTCTCTTCCGGCACCAAGCTTTATTTTACATTTGAATACCCAACTCTCAAAATGTCTTGTGAATTATTGTCTTTTCAGAATCCTCAAGTCCTGCGCTGATTGGTCATGACGGGGCCGAAATGGCCACTGTGGCGAAACACCTCAGAGAAGCAAAGGAAGTTTCGCCAAAAAACACGCTGAGCCATTATGTTAAAGTAAACGACAGCACTTCCTAATGTCATTTGGCAGTGCTAGCGCTCAGCAATTAGGGTCTCTCTTAATGCGACGCTGAGAGCATTTCTCCTCAAGGTTAGCGCCTCATTTCCCTACGATGGGTCTGCCGGGCCGCACCAGATGCATTGTGGGAGCTGGGGGGCGCGAGTTAGGACAGGTGTCCGCCACCTTGGATATCTCCCCTCGCAGCTGGCACCAGCTGGCACCCCCAGTGCCCCATCCGGACGGTCTGCTCTCCCTTCTCCATGCAGGAAAAGGAGGAGGAGGAGGAGGAGGAGGAGGAGTAAGAGGCCGTGTGGGGGGGCATGTCAAGGGCAGACCTGGTACAAGCTCACTCACAGGGCACCCATGCCATGACATGACCTGGCCCCTAGGGGGCCTGCCAGCAGTGAGGGGTAGGAGTAATGTGGTGCAGCCGTGCCCGTTTGGAGACCTGCTCCAGCATTCCTAATGGACCGGCAATGATGAGGCCCAGCAGCGCCAGCGGGTCAGAGGCAGCTTCTGTGGAGGACGCTGCTCTTCCCACTGGAGAGCCGAGGATGTCATGTCTGAAGGTAGTCTCACTGGATGCAACGCAGCCATTTTGCCAAGAGGTAAATGGGAGACGCATCTTTAAATTACTAAATCACTCAGGTATGTTTATTCGCACATGCACAAATCCGTCCATGTTAACAACCAATGATTAAAGAATATATTTGGTTTTCTATGCCCAAGGCCAATTTAATATGTATATCTTTATTTTATATTTAAAAAGAAATATTTACTTTTTATAATTCACACAATTTGTTTTATGTTGGTTTAGTACCAAATATTGTTCTACTATTCATGACATTCCTGAATTGTTTAAATAATAATAACATATATATATATATATAATATCGACGACTGAATTGCCCCAAAAAAATACAATATAATATGATATTGACGTGGACATTTGTAACAAAACACAAACTCAATATTCATGTGTCACAAAACATATAAATCATACAGTGTACATTGCAAGAAAAATATTAGGAGTTCAGAAACATACATATTCTGAAATAATATGTTATATAAATGATTCTTATAGATTTATATGGATATTAAGGATCTCCTTGTCTGATTGTTTGTATAGTTTATTGTTATGTCATTTTTATTTATTCGTGGTTGTTTTTGATTGTCTGGTGTAACTTGTAAAAACTTACAATAAAATGATTGAAAGAAACATTTATATGGATAAATAAAATAGGAACATATTTGTGTCTGTGTAAAGCGCTGAATGCTGCAGGGTTAAAGTTAATAATTATAAATGTAAACTCACTGCCTTGTCTCCAGTCAGGACAAATCACTTCACATTATAAGTACATTATGTTCCAGGCAGTACCACACTGATTCCCTCCTCATGATGTGAGTTAATTCACTTAATATGTCTTTAATGGGGACCGGCTTTTCTTTGTATAAAATGGTTTCCACACTGACCATTATCTGAAATCAAGCCTAATGATGGCGCCGGTTTATGATAATGACCATTATCACACAGACCACCATCATGTCTGCCAAATGATCAAATGATCTTGCATTTCTTACTTGCGGTCTGAATTCGTTAGTCATGTAAATGTAAGCCCTTGATGAAGCTAACCCCCCGTTTCTCCTCACACCCTCCGGTATAATATTAGGCATCTGATGCTTTCGCTGCAGTATATATTGAACTACGGCTGCTTTTGAAGTCGATAACAACATATACGATATCATCGTTGCCCTCATCAGCCGTTAATAGGCTGAACAAATGGTAATAATAATAATGATAAAAACATGCAGGAATCTCCTCGTCTCCAGTCTCCAGCTTCAGCGTATAAAGGTGACTGTGAGGCAATAATAACCATTTGTAATAACACACACTAGCTCGTGGTTTCTGATGCCACATGAATCCTTTGAAGTGCAGACTGTTGATTACTGTAAATGAGAGCTGTTTCAGGGTGGATTGTGGGTAATTATATGCAGTGCACCCCAGGGAGCAGTGCTAGGACCCAGGGGACAACGGTTCCACAGGAGAGTGAAGCACAGACAGAGCAACACATGCTGGGCCACCGATTCCCAGCATGAAACAAGTCAACAGGCCTGTCTTTTATTTCTAATGTCTGTGATTTACATGAAAGAACCACTGTCACCCAACCGCAACAGTGTGTTGTATACCGCAGTTTGATTGACAGCATTTCATATTTCACATGTCCCTGCACCCCTTACTCCCTCCCTGAACAACGTGATGATGATTGCAGAATTATAACATAGAGCATATTGCCGGCGTAGCTACTGTGGGAAATGTGATTCTATATATATATCTAGCATGTCATATTGGATGGCAATTGTTATCTGTTACAATATGGCAAATGTGAAATGTAACATAAATAGGACATTTAAATCAAAAACATAAGAAGAAAAAAAGGTAAATAGGGAGATTTGTAAGTGCTTATAGTAACTATGTATCTGTTTATACAACAGCATGACCACTAGAGAGAGTTATAGCTGTTGTTGTTGTTGTTGTAAACTGCATGTGTATGTAAACATTTAATACATCATTTATATTACACAATTTTTTAGTTAATAATTATATTTGTGGTCATCCATAAGTGGCAGTTGTTGTATGAATAGAAAATGAATATGATTGTAAAAAACACATTTGATATAAGGTAATCTATGTCTTTATAGATTAAGCTATAATTGTTGACAAATATGGTGTAATTATAAACAACATATTTCCATGCATCTGCCTTTAACTACAGTGTATGTTATACACCATGTATTGCATGTTTATATATGGTATTATAAATGCTAAATAGGGGGGTTATAGTCAACAATTATTCTAAGTACACATTTTCTAATTGTCCTTATCTATCACAAATACATTGAAAATTGAATTCAAATTAGGATGCAATGTGAGGCAAAGTTTCCAATCATGCTGGGAGCCCCGCAATCTCTTTCTCTTCACTTGAGCTCATTTCTCCACTAATGACTTTGCCCTCTGATGCAAGCCAAGGGATCATCAAAGGTCCTTGAAACAAAAAGGGAAATATAGCAATTACTGGGACTTTCATCGGCAAGAAAGAGATTAAAAACCCTGTGGTTGTATAAGCACCCGGGAAGCAAACCGAGATCTGTTTCACTATTAAATGTATATTCAAGCACTTTGCTGCAGACGTTATTCATCATCAACGTGTTCTTCCTTTCACCATCTTCATTCATTTTTTTCGTCCATGCGTGATAATAGAATCAAATGTATTATGTATTACTAATCACATGATAAAGGCCTGTGGTGCTAGCAACGCATGTAGATCCCAAAATGCTGTGCATGTACAAGAAAAGTCATTGCCTTTTTAACAGTGGCCTGAGGGAATGAAATTGTCCCTTAGCCTCCATAACCATTGACACAAAAGGTCCCCAAACAATTTCAAATTACTGCTTTATTTCTCTCTCTTATATAATCCACCCACATTATTAAATCGACCACCTTCTGGGACTTTACTGATACAATAATATTACAGTGCTAAGATGTTTACATTCGAGACTGCTAGCTTTCCTTGTTATAAACATGTATGCCCTGAGGACTTGTACAATATGTATGCATACTACTTGGCCTAAATGAGGCAAAGGTCATTTTGTTTTTAAGAGGGGTCAATATTACCTCAAGCAAGGGGCCAAGGCCAACACCAGAACCTGACTGAGCAGAAAATGACTCCTGATACTCACAGATGAGATCTATTATATATTAAACATGCTTGTAAATATTCACTCGTCAGACCATTCAAATGGAAAATATGGTTTAGGTCAAAGGTCTATGAAAATATTGTCTCCAGAGGAAGTCCCCCAAGAATAGAGGCAATGATGATAACAGGGAGAAACACCCATAGGGGACTCGGGAGAACATTAAGAGTTGTTTTACATGTATGACTGTGGGACAGCGATGATACCAGGGAGATAAATGATGGGCACTTATCAGACTGGACTGACCTAGAGTTATGTACCGTGCCTAATGGTATGTAACACTCCCATCAATTACGCGCAGTCAGGTTGAATTACAATGAATTAATGTCCAATAAAGTTTTCTAAATAAGTGTGTCCGTGCATTTTTACCAGCGTAAAAGATAACAAATAATTTCACGGCGCAAATATCAGGAATAGCGCCAGAGCAGGTCGGCTTTGTGTACTCAACAATACTTATTGAAATCTATGAATAGCAAAGCACCGGCGATAGAGAATGATACGCGGACGTCAGTTTTATTAGCGGTGTGTCTCGCTGACAGGATCACATGGCTCGGAAATTATTTCATCATGTTCAAGTCCAACTGTGGGACTACGGTGTTATCTTCTATTTTTGTCTCTCTCGGCCGTATATTTCAGAGAGCAGGAACAATGTAGTCTGACAGACATATTCTTTATGAGGGGCTCGTGGCCTCTCTAATTTGACACAGTTGTCAGAGATAAAGCTCCTTAGAGAGTGTGGCCATGCTCTGGGTAAGAATGGGGATTAAATTAACACCCCCACCTTCACATCCTCTGACCCCAATACTGGAGAATAAAACATACATGGTGACTCCCTTCAACACCCCACATCTCCCTTCCAACTTCATCTCTGATGGGTGGATTTTATTGCGAAATAAAAAAACAATAATGCACTGCTCAGCTTCTTCTTTCACGGGGGGGGGGGGGGGGGGATTTTTTTTATTTCAAGACAGTTCTACAAATTAACCAAGAAGGAATGTAATTAAATAAAAATACAGAGACAATTTTGACAACTTCAATAAAATCGGATGCTCATATTTAAAAACGATCCCGTTCATCAACAAGCATCTTTACTGTAAATGTGGCCAGCGAGGGTAAAATGACACCCCGAGCAGCTTGCACAGTGTAACAATACACCCCCTCTCCATGGTAGTTTCCTATCAAATGACCCGAGCACGTAAAATCAAATCAACACTGGAATGGATCATATCAAATTCTAATGAAAACATAATGTGCTCTTAAAATGTGTGTTGGCCCGGCAGCCAGTCATCCAGAGAGTCTCCCCCAGATGACGTGATGAATAGGGAACACTGATGGAATATGCATCAAAGTCGAGCTCATGATTTATGTAATAGCAGTCACTTGGACACTGATTAGCTGCTCTGTCAAGCGTGTAATACGAGAGGCACAACCCCTGGTTTATCAGTCATTTATCTGAAGTGCGTCCCGATATTATCACTGGATCCTAATGTCATCATTATGCCGCACAGCATGTGCGGGCCAGTGTGTCGTGGTGCCGGCGACACTGCCTGTCAGGAGTTCAAGCCTCTTCATTTGCAAAGTGCTCAGACATTCATAGCACTATGTCAACAGTAAAATAGAGGAGCCACATCATATCAGAGATGGAGGGACAGAGGCACACAGGCACACTAAATAAGTGGGCACTAGAGGGTACAGAGACATTTTGTCATGTTTTTGTGAATGCGGCATTGCTTATGTGATGATCCGGCTAATTCTTTTGAGTGGAGTGGAATAACAAAGTGTCAAAGTAAAAAGAAGCAAATAACAGGTTGCCTTTTTCATGCCTGCTTCATGGTTTGATTTGGAGGAGCAGACATGACATCTACTGTACACTGGGTATTCACAGTGAGAACGCCCAGACCTCCTCGAAGTGCAATGTGAGGCCCGCAGAGCCATTTCTCCTGATTAAAATGCACACTCACACACGCCGCTGTGTGAGAGGATGGCGGTTGTTCAGTCTGTCAGGACATTCCTGCTCTCCTAGAGAATATCTGATATCATAAATGACTTCAACTCCTCCCACGCCAACATGAGAGTGAGATTGCGAACACAGGAAAAGAGAGCAAGACACAGACAGGCAGTCTATGACTGAGCTCTGACAATCATACGTTACCGGATGGACAAAACTGCTAATAAACAAGTTCTGTCATTTTGACCAAAAGGTTATGGTTGTTATTCTCACAAACATCTGGTGCTGTACACTAAAAGGAAACTGTGCAACATATAAGTCTATCAACACCTCACGCGAACAAAAATAGTGCGGGGAAACTGAACAGGAAAAAGAGCTCTTTGAGTCTCAAACAAAAGATATCAGCCCGGCTGCCAACACAGACAGGGCACCACACCTTGGCCATGATGCCGCTCACAATCAAAGGAACAGTCGTCATCAGCGCAGCAGTGTTTTTAAAGGATATCTTAAAAAGATTAAAAATATGTGTCATTATGGAAAACAATCGAGGCTGGAACCTTTCGTATACCAGGTTGTTATGTCACTCACACGCACTTCAGGCTGTTTATTTCAACACGGCATGCCGAAGTATTTCCTCCTTTTTAAAATAAATTATTTGCACACATCAGAATAAATATACATGATTGTACAAACAAAATATTAAATGTGCAAAACAGCTTTCATGTGCCAGCAGAAATTGAAATGAATATACAATAAATATAGGATGACAGAAAGTAAAAGTCGTCTTTAAATTATTTTACATTTGCACATTTTAAACTTTTTTTCCCCACTAAATGATACAAAGCAAAGGCAGAAACCTCCACTGTGACTGCCACATTCGATAATTGTCTGGCCACTGCAGCTTTTTAAATGATTTCAAACAGTATGGCTCAGAAGATCCAGCAGAGGGGGCTGCTTACTGCAATCATATGCTGATTAATTGGGCTTGATTCTCCCCATGCTGAGAACATAAGTTGTCCCACACTGTAGGCTACATGTTGGTATGTGGGTAAAGGTTACAAGGCTTTATGGAAGTCACCTTTTACCACAGGTAGCCCTTTACACCGTCTTTTATGAACGTTAAGAAAACAGTGATTTTCTGATCATGCTTCATCAAGCCCATATCAAACTAGGTTATGTTCATTTGTATTAATCGTGCATGTTTCTCTCTAATTAGCTAATGAGAGACAAAAAGCAGGTTTAGAGCAGAAAAATGCAAATGACTCTTAGAAAATAGCACAAAAAAGTAAATGGCAAGGCTGAGAATCATCCTTCATTGAAATGTCAGAGATAAATGGCTCAAATGTCACATCAATTAAAACGGGGGACAGTTAGTAGTTCATTAAAGAGAGAGCCATATTGCACCGTCGGGTACCGTTGCCAACCCTTACTATCTGGGGCAGACTGGCAGCGGGTCCAGATGGCACGGAAATCCTCACAGATTTCAAAATGGTCTCTGCAGGGGTGACGTTTTCTCCCCCGCTCCTACCCTCACCGCTGAGATGGGGTGTGGGCCACAGGCCCACGCCGGCCTACACATTCCAAACGGAGGCATGCAGAGAGCTGAAGGCACCAGAAAAAAAATAAAAAC
Organism: Pseudoliparis swirei; assembly: GCF_029220125.1. Lineage (NCBI taxonomy): Eukaryota > Metazoa > Chordata > Actinopteri > Perciformes > Liparidae > Pseudoliparis > Pseudoliparis swirei. The sequence goes on from NC_079404.1 coordinate 20,057,833, forward strand.
AAAGCTGCAGAGGACAACAGACACTTTTAAACAATACATGACTGATGCCACACACTTAAGTCCTAATGACTGAAATATATCCTTCACTTAAATCTATGACTGCTCCAGGCAACATAAGGCAACTTAAAACTGCATTAAACTTGAATAAAAGAATGCTGCCCCATGTGTTGTTCATACTAACACGGTGACTTTATTAGTCGGTAGCCAAATGTTATTGGTTAATAGCATTACATCGGTGGTTTTCATCCACAAATGTTATGCTTGGGACCCTGAATACCTCACTGTCACTGGAGGTACATAATTGGATACATGTGAGGAGAGATAACAGTGTTTGACATTAATGTTCGACATATTGTTTTTCCTGCTGTAAAAATATAAAGCAAATCAAATATCTAAATCACTATCATTTCTAGTCTTCTGTGTACTGAGGCCCCTAAAGAACCCCAAATCCCATCTTGAGACCTATAAGACAAGCCTTCCGCGTCTGTCCCGGGCAGGGGGCGGGGCGGAGACTTTATAACGGCCAATTACAGCGCAATGGTTCACTTTCTCCTCTTGTGATTGGCCGACTAGACCACGCAGTCTGGAGAAACAGGAAGAGAAACGTTTGTTTTGCTTGTGGAAGAGAAGCGGACGCCTCGCGGATGCACAAGGCTTCGTTGTAAGCTTAATTTACAGTGTCAACATTGGTTTTACCAAAGCCTGACATAATCTGCAGTTCAATTGGTATCCGTGTTCTCTCATGCAGGGTAATCTGTTTGAGAAAGTTCCTGCCTTCAGTTACGAACCTCCCGTCAATCTTTTGAAATTCGTGCTTAATTTTAAAATATATATATATATATATTTCACCAAGTGTAATGACACTTCACTCAAATAATTGCACCGGCGGTCATTGCCCATGTTCCCGGCGTTAATTTCCTTAAATGTAAATGCCCTACAATAAGCACACGTGTTGCTTTTGCGCAGCCACAGCGCGCTTTCTACTCGATTAGGTCTGACCAGGAACTCGTGAGATGAGAAACGAGTCAAATGATGGACGAGCACGAGGCTGCTGCCAGTGATTTTTAACAACACAAGCTGCTTATTGTTTGTTGTTCCTCACCGTGAAGCGGTGGGTAAACACCCTAGCATTCAAGTAGTCACTTAGACCAGTGTACTGCACCGAAAACGGCACAAAACATGATGGCGCTATTTTTAATCAGCATAGACTATTAGCCAGGGCCATTATTGCCCAAGTCCATTTATTCTATCTATGAGTCTATTACCAGTTTACTAAATGGCAGCCAGTGTGTTCAGCGCTTATCCAAAGTGCACTGTACCATTGTTTGGCTCTGAAAATGCTCGCCTTTATTGTCAGTTCAGGCAAACCCCCGATGAATACAGTGAGAGCTGCAAGAGTAGAAACAAGAAAGTTGAAGCAGACGCATTTGTGATCGCATACCATGACAGATGTGGTGGGGTGTGTATGTGAAGAGGGGGCAACACAGTCTAAATGAAATACTGTAAATGCATGACTACTTTTTATCGCATAACCTTTGTTTAATCTAATATATATATATATATATATATATATATATATAAGTACAGGCTGCATTGAGCAGTGTAGTATTTCTTTGTTGTATTTGTTGTGCTTCGGGCGCTTCAACTAAGATTATTTGAATTATAGATTGCTCTATAAAATATCAGAGGGAGTTTTTAAATGACTTCACAATTTCCTCATGGTGACACTTATTTTATCTAACAGCCGCAGACCCTCACTTTTCCATCACACGAGACAAAGAAAAGCAACAATTCCTCACCTTTGAGAAGCTGCACCTCGGAAATGTCTTTTTTTTTTTTTTTTACTAGAATAAATGAATATAATGATGAATTGATTACGAGTTGCCAGATTGTGATTAATTGGTTAATTATCATGTAGTTTGTTTTTTGTTGCCTGATTAAGTAACTAGTCTACAATACTGCATCTAGTTTACAGTTCATTTTAAAACTGCTTTTAATATCTGTGTAGAGCCTCTCAAATTTGAGGATGTTCTACCTTTTAATGTTTAGTAATTTGTAAACTAAATATATTTCATTCTCGCAGTGCTGGTCGGACAAAACAACACTTGTGAAAATTACCAGCTTGGACTCAGTAAACTTGTTATGGACATTGTTCTCTATTGACAGTTTATAGATGAAACAATGTTTATTAATCCAGAAAATAATCAGCAGAATAATGGATAATAAGAATAATCATTAGTTGAGGCACATCACACAGCGAACATATGAGTTGAAATATATGGATGTGGATAACATGCACTATTAAACAATGAAAAAGACAGAGAGAGATATTGTGTTTGTACCCTTTAGACACTTTCTAGATCAAGGTTTCTGGAAGGAAAGGTTTCCTTGGTTGAAACTCTTACAATCAATGTGACCTTTATTTATTATAACCCCCATCTCTCAAAAACTCACATATAACATAGTCAATCATCTCTCCTTCCCTCAAAGTAAAAATAAAAAAGGAACTGCTGTCTGGTTATTGCCAGTATCCATCTCAGTCGTCAGAAAAGCTGCACGTTTTTGCTGTTGTTAAGGGCTGGAAACCAGAATCCCATCGGAGTTGCACCCTGAGGAACAAATTTAATGCTAGAAAAACATCCCGACCATCAACCAAAAATGACGGATTGAAAATAATGTCGAGCTATCTTGGGAATCCCCCACCAGACAAGGGAACAGACTGCATTGTTTTTCTCATTTATGTGATATATAGAACCGAAAGAGGGGAAAAAATGGGCGATTTATTGGTTAGATAGGCGTATTCTTTTCCATGCACAAAAGAAATATTGGATAGTAATGTTGGGATCAAGTCACATCATGACATTGTTTGGAGGCTAGGTGTTCAAATATGTAAGTCATCATCCGTTGGTGGCCTGCTCGCTTTTCAATAGATCATTCAATGCAAATGTGTGTGGGAAATTGTGCAAGTTGCCACATGAATATGTCAATGAACGGAGTGTAATTTGTGCTTCCTTAGCAGGGCAGCGAGATGAAGAAGCAGAGGGAGAGCCAGTGCACTCAGAAGACCATCTCATTGCTGAGCCCCCTGGGGACGATCCAAGTCAGTGGATGTGAGAATGGTGTGCACACCATCCAGATCCTAATGGATGTCGCACCTGCTGAAAGGTACTGTACAACAGCCGGCCTGGTGACGTGATAAACAAAGGTGTGAGATTTACAGGCGGACAGAATCCACTCCGATGATGGAGTGCCACCATTCCTCATTGGAAGCAGGGCATTTTTGTAGATCCCACAAGAAATATCCGGGAGAAAGTTGGGCAAATATGAGCAGGCACGAGAAATATGAGGGGCACGAGAATACAGTTGGGCTTGAAATTAGATTTCTGATGGCATGCGGTTGTGATTCTTCCTGCAGTATATTTGAAATTTCGGAAAAATAACTTGTTTATTACCCACAAGGGAGATGATTATAGCTGATGTCTGGAGGGTCAGCAAAGGCCATTGGGAGCATGGACTGTTCGCTCCTGTTTATTTATGTTCCCTCCAAGTTGCATGCAGTCGTTCTGAGTGTCAACCGGCACTCGGAAATGTAATATGTGATTGCATTTCATGCCCAACCCATCCCTCAAAATTGGTAGAATGTTGCCAGTCTTACTGGAGCGATTGAAACTGATTAAACTCCGCGTTAATAAGTACTTATTCCTGAATTTTACAGGTCCACATCCTACATCTCAGATTAGTTTTGATTAGATTGAAATTAAATATCCATGTATCGCAGATTCGCATTTGATAAACTTGAATGGTTTGGGAAATTAAACCATTTCCAAATGCACCCGGATAGGAAGTTAGGAGGAAAATGTATGTTTAAATTCTAATTTATGGAAACCCATTAATGACCTTGTATATTATACCTCAACATGTGTCTCCTTCTTGACTGTATGCTATTTCCTCAAATTCATCAAGCAGTAAAAAAATTCCACTTGTTGTTAATGAGTTGAAGTGAGAAAATTAATAATATGGAATTTTGATTATGGAAGATGTCCTGTAACCATGCGCAAGCACCTTTCTCCGTCTCCTTGTGAACAGGGTTTAATTTGTGTGTTCGGGTTCAGTAGGAATATGCAAATTAATTTAATGATTCGCATCACTAGATCATTTCTCAGTTTAATATCATTTGCTATGTCGGTCATAAGCGACGCTTCCATCACATCGCTGTCTGTACGTTCTCGGAGGTAAAGAGAAATCATTAAACTAAATGTTTAGATTTTATCTCGACCAGTTGAAGACGACGTTATTGTCATACGGGGAACTAGAGCCACCGCAGATATATGGTGCACCACAATGTAAACAGGCATTAAGGGAGGCAAGATAAAGTGACAAAATATAGGCTTATCTTTGCAACCGGCTTTACATGTAGATCTCACAAAAGCCTGCTTGTAGCAGTAATAGTTCAAATCAGCCATTTCCATTGATTTATTTATGACATACTAAACAAGGCTCTCTCCAGCTTTGGATGTGGTGTGGTACAGGCTTAGGAAGTCAGTGTGATAAATGATCTCTAAGAGCATATTTTGGATACGGGAAATAGATAACATCTATGCATAACATAAAGTAAAACCTACAGGAGTATATTTGTGAGCGAGTCACAGCTTTGCCGGCTTATGCAACTCTGTTTGCTTTCTTTGTTGTTGTTGTTTTTTTTATTCACTATATTGGTTGGCGTTGAACAGCCGGTGGAGCGACACGAGCATATGTGGCACTGATAGATAGTTATTGATAAATGCCATTATAGCTACATAAACGCCCTTGAAGCATTGCTTACGCACCATGACCGTCAGCTCCTTCTAATAGAAACGTCTCAAGCCCCTTTTGCTTCCTAACTGATCTTAGGAACATTTCCTAAAACCAACCTCCTCTGCCAGTCTAACGACAGCCCTGAAGGCACCATCAGATGAACAAATTCATTACATCTCAACAACCCCTGTTGGGGCCCTATACGCACCAGCCTCCTTGTTAACCAGCTTTCCCCCCTTTTTTAGTTTTTAGCATGGCCTCAGCATTCACAGAGAAATGATACGTATTTTGTTTACAGGAGATTACTATTATCTGAAATATGATGCTTCTTGCCTATTTCACACAGAACACAGACACGTAATACAGAGGAAATCATAGAGTACTTTTTTTATTAGGGTGAAAAATGAAAAAAAGGGCTGGACTCCTGCCCCGAGACATTTTGTGAGCATATTATTTTACAATGCTTTGATCAATTTGTCTGTCAAGCTGGCTGAGATGTGGGGGAGCGGGGAAAAAGCAATTTAGCTTGTGAGGTCCTCAATAGAAATGTACTACAGGAGCCTGTGTATGACATGTTGCATTAGAACCTGAGTAGCCTTTATTGCCTGATAATGTCGCAAGGCAATGCTGATATCAATCACACTTTAACAGCCAGTATGATGTGGTTTATGAAAAGAAGAAGAAAAAAATAAAATAATGCACGAAGCATTTCTTGGAAAATAATTGATTTAATTCTGAGCGGAGGGAGTTCTACTTTTAACAACAGAAAGAGAAGAAAAAAAATCCAGGCGCAAAATGTGCTAGAAGCTAAAATTGTTAAGAACACGCTCTTTTGCATATGCTCCTATAGAAAATTGTAATTAATTTTACACGGATAAACATTCTCATTCTCAGTCTCATTTGCATATAGATATAAACAATATATTTGTGCATCTGAATTCCCAACACACTTGAGTCACGTGCTCTGCCTAAAATCCTAAGTGGCTAAAACCCAAAATTATCATTATATTTCCCAGGCCATAAATCCCCCTTTTTTTTCTCTGACACAAAGCCTTATAAATCTGTGTCTGATTTTTCACATTGCACATTGTTTTTAGTTAATGATTTTCATCTGTTTGTTGTTGCTGTGATAGTGCCATATGCTCCGGCAAAAGACAAATGATTAGCAAATGCAATTCTGGACAGCTGTCTGACTGAAAGCGTTTGGTTGATAGCATTCTGCTACCATAATTAGCTTAAGCTCTGGGTTAATTAACTTTCTACCTGGATATGCATAATAATAGCATTCTGCAGAAAGCCGAGCAGCTTCCAGTCTATCAGCAGCAAAGGCTGGCTTGTTATTTTGTATTTCGGCTGCATATTTCAATTCCAAGAGGCGATTTAGCTCGGGAGCGTCTTCAAATATTGTAGATTTTACTCCCCAAGCCAGATAATTCTGAAACAATAGAAGTGTATTATGTGGCAGAAATGCCATTTCTGAATGTAATTAAAGCGGATGAAAGCAATCACCGATTTTTAAACGCTTTTGTCTAGCATGAGGCCTACTTGTAAAAAAAATACCCATCAAGAGGAGAAAAGAGGCAAGAGAACCCCCAAGTCCTTATATAAGAGGCCTTTGAGACTGAAGTGAAGTACAACAGTAATTAGTCTTTTGTATGAATTTTGCTGGCCATGCTGATGATTAGTTAAGCATATGAGAGGACTGCAGGACTGCATTGGTCTTAAGGAGGAGGGTGTTAAAGTCTATTTATCACCAGTTATCCTCACAGCTTTCCATTATCACTGACAACACTGGATGGGGCCTGAGAACAGCCTAATTGTTCTGAGGTGGAGTGTTTTTGTGTCAAACCCGTCACCTCAGTCACATTGGCATTCATAAGCAGCCAGACATTTTCCATCTATCTAGCCCTAATACCCAAGCTGTCACAACAGCTTTTACACACTACCAACGCCAGTGTGAAATATCTGAGGTGATGCATTTATCGTTTTTCTCACACTCGTGTAGTGTTGTGAATCAATGTCCTGGATCACACTGAATAGCTTTATGGTAAATGTGTTCCCTGTTTGGGGCCTGTTTACATGATGTGCTCACACACCGGGAACCGTATCAACAACTTGTTTATTTTTTTCTCCTCCATCATTTCTCTCTCTCTCTCTCTCTCACACGTCAGTTTAATTAATTACAATTATTATTTCGCTACGTGTATATAGACAAGGCTGCGTGCGAAATAAATAAACCGCTCGCATTTGTGACTAAAATGCGTTGTCACACAAACGGCGATCTGCCGAGATACTGAATGAAATCGTCAATAAAGCAGGGGAGAGACTTTTTGACGTGGTCCCTTTAGAAATGGTGTGAATAATTTATCGTGTAATGATATTCAGATCATTTCTGTTCTCTTTTTTTCTTTTTTTTTATCGCGGCCTTAGAATATTGTTTTGCATGTTGTGAAGTGTAGTACTCAGCTGCGTATTCATTAAGGTGCTGCTCCCACTGGCCCTTGGACCCATCTGCGCTCTACGTTTATGCCTCGGTCTCTCGGGACCGTCCCAATCAGGCTGCATGTGCCATTTCCTGTGTAAACCAACACCTGTGTAACACACTACCTGTAAACCGCCCCACGCAGACGAGGCGCTGACATTCGCTCGGGTGAAAATCTGCAAATGTTGTGCTTTCTCCGGCAGATCCTCCAGGGTGAGCGCGGGAGCCGAGCGAGAGTTAGATGCCGTAGAGATGCAGCTGAAAGCGGTTCCTGCTGTTCTTTTTTCTCCTTCTTCTTCTTTCCTCCCTGCTGTCGACCGGGACGTTTTTTTCTCTTCCCCGGCACGAGGGTTGCGCCGGTTTGTTTTTCGAACTTGATTGGATTCTCTATCTGCGACATGCAGAAGTGTACAGCCTGTGACATACCGAGGCAATATGCGGAAAGATGATTCCGCTCTGACGTCTTGGAGAGGAGTACGAGTCAATTATGCCCGAGTGTTGTTCTTGCTTATCTTCCTGCGGCACCAAACAAGGATTTAGTCAAGGATTTAGGGGTGAGGGGGCGGCGGTGGGGATCATGGTAAGCGGTTCACAACAAAACACTCAAAACTCCTGGGAGCGGGCACTGATTTAAAAATAAATTACAGAAGACGAAGCGCTAACACTCAAGGGCCCTCAGCAGTGCTGGCGTACACAGGTGAAGATTAGCCTCCTCGCTAATCAGAGGAACAAGGCAGTAATTTGCTCTGAACACAGACAGTAATTAGGACTTGGTGACACTGGATTCCCATAATGCCTTTGTGCTTGACGTGGTCAGATTTGGACAGAGGCTATCCATGCAGGGTCACTGTCCCTCCAGTCTCTCGGCCCTCTTCAGTTGAGGCTCTAAAAGGTCCCTGCAGTTACAGGGGATCCCTAATGTACTTTATGCCTCCCTCACTGGCTCCTTACCATTCGGGTAATTGGAATCTCTTACTATGGCACTTGAGAATAGAGGCTAAAAACACAATTTGGAACCGCTCTGTAGTCTGTTGTAGATAAACATCGCCGCGTCGGGGTGCGTGGATACACGACATAATGGAGTAAGAGTTAAGGCTCTGGTAACCGACTCCCGCGGCGAGCCGGTCGGGAGAAGACCTAATTGTTGTGTGCTTTGTTGCCGACTCTGCAGTATTTCTTTTACCTCCGCCTTTTATGTATTGGATCGAGTGTCGCGGCCTCTTCGGCGGACGTTCGCTAATAAGAGCGGTCGGATATCCAGAGAGCGGTTTATCCGGCCGAGTTGTTTTTTTTATTTTCGTAAACGGCAGAGCAACAAAACGCGCGCGCCCCGGCCGTGGAATAGGAAGCTTTCCCTCACAGCTTACCGCTCCAAAAGCTCTCGACTTTAGCGCCGCAGTCGCGAGATAGGCATCTGAATGATCTTCAAATGGTCGAACGAGCTGCATCGAGCGAGTGGCTTACAATTGTATCACAGCCTTTGGCTCAGAGACCATCAGGATCTTGACATTCATAGAGACATGCTGTATTTTTTTCCCCCCCCCTTTTTAGACAGTCATTTTAGGCTTTTTTCACGCTCTCTTGAGTCTTTGACGTCTCTGAGTTAAGTATCTGCAGCTATAAGGCCGAGGAAAATATTGGACTGCTCTTGGCCTATTCTATTTCATCCTCTGACCCGCCGTGTTACCCATGATCGGTGAAGGAGAACTCTGGCAGGCTGTGTCAAAAGTGACAGCCGATCGAGTTAGGATGAGCGCCATCACGCTTCACAGGATGGAGGCATGAGTTCTGAGTTTTTCCCCTTTTTGTGCAATATACCATTACACCCTTCGCAAGATTCCTTTCAATTAGATCCTGCGGTTAACCTGTTTCATTCTTACGTCTGCAGCCGAGAGAAAAAGTCTTAGTGAAGTCTTGTGCAACTACAGATACAGAATATGCCGAAGGAAATTGACAAATTTAATATCGGCTCTTCTCCTTTTGTTTTGTTCCTTTGTCTCCTTTGATTGTTTCCTCTAGGATGAACGAAATAACCCCCGACATTATATAAATGCTCAATTCATTCTTTATATTAGAGTTGGAAAATAGGTAAAACTCCAAATGACTCCCACTTTACGCAGCAATGATTTATGGTAATTGGAAATTGATTGTGACAGGAGCACAATATTAGACATTTTCTCAAATCACAATCTTCTACCAAGGGAAATATTCTTTTTAGTGCAGCAGATCTTGGCTAGTTTGGAATTAGTTTCTTATTTCCGTACCTGTGATGAAATAGTAATCGCTTTAAGGACGTCGGGAACAAAAAATACGATTTGAACTCGTCAAAAGATAATAAATAACAACTTAGCTTTAACCAAATTTGAACTGTTATTTACAGTTATTGAAATATTGTGTCTGATCACCATTCATTATAATGATTGTTTTTTAGACAGCAGATGGCAAGTACTTGAAAACAATATAAAGATCGCTTCACTTTTTGGGAGTTTCTTTGGAATAAGCCCGACATTTATCACACATCTCTAATCTAAGATCGTACGATTGATTTGTAATTCAGTGAAGCGACTGGAAATGTTGCAAGCGCGGGAGCTACATCTCCACTGCCCACATGCTCTTTAAAAACAATCCCCCCTTGCACCTAGAGGTGACAGACTTCAGCTTCGACAGTTGTTGCTCCACTTTTATTTATTTATTTTGGTGTTGTTTACCGGCCATAACATGTCCTGCATTGCATTAACTTTTACTCCTGTCAATGTTGTATCACTCAAAAACACCTTTGAAGCCGGCACATCCGTAACGGAGGGGTTGAGGTGGAGACGGAAATTAGCCACGGTGACAAGTGTGAAGTGTGAGCCGGAGGTCAAAAGGTGGCGAGCCTTAAGCAAAGGTGCTCTAGCCTTTGTCCGGTAGATTGTAAGGGCCTGCGGGTCCAACAGGAACATTTCCACACACAATATCCCCGAGCTGTCAGTGTGCAGCGGCTGGAACATCCTCTCAGAGAGAAAAGAGGGGCTGTGGTGGGGTGGGGTAGAGGAGGAGGAGGAGCTGGTGCTGGTGGTGGTGGTGGGAGGAGGGGAGGTGGGAGGGGGGTTAGAGAGGAAACAGTGGCCTGAAGATCCTAGCAGAGAGAAAGAGAGGTGGGGGGGGGGGGTGTCTGGGGGTGGAGGTGGTGCGGAGCCAAAAGAGCTGGAGTGGGAGGATAGAGAAATAGAGAGGGGGAAATGAGGAGGGAGAGAGGGGGGGGGGGGGGAGGGGAGGGATAGAAAGGAGAGACAATGACAAGTAGGGGCTGGCTGGGCACTCACCCATGCCGACAGAGATTGCCATGAGCCACGGCCATTGTTTGAGCGGGTCTCAGCACAGGACCCGCCGGTGGGTCTGCGAGTTTTCGCCGCGCAACTCTAAACCGCTGTGTGGTTTATTTAGAAATGAGAGTATTTACACCTTTTTACTGTATTATTCACCCACAGTTAAACGGCACCCGGGAGATTTTCATCGCACGGCCACAAACTAGCCGGCAGAGCGGCTCCCTGCAAACTGACCCGCTCATAACACTCCAGCAAACCTCCGTTTCGCATGTCCAATATAAAACGTTGCTCAAACTGTGACCTGCAGAAGTGTAAAAACACTTTAGGGCCGCGTTGTTACGGGCGGGCAGGAGAGAGACGGTCTGTGTGTTTAACAAAGTAAATGTCTATTATTAATACCATACAGGATAAGCCAATTTTGAGAAAAAAAGGGGGGCACTTAAATGGTGATATTATTTATTTATAAGTCCTGTACACCAGTTAATGGAATTGGCGGCCTGCTTTAGATCCACAACACAGCTTGAGGTCCACTTTGCAGTAATGCACATGCTAAGAGAGGACCTTCCCAGTAGGGTCTTTAAGTGTCAAATATGGGTCAGTCTGCTTGCGTTGACCTGGGGGGTGGTCAGCAGCGGAGAGAAATTCAGCTGTTAAGTGATGCCAACTCAACCGTCGGCAAGTTCCTCCAAGCATCTACTCATGCTAAGATGTGTCGTGCTTTGCTGGCCAGCACCGCTCTGGTCAAAAAAAAAATCAATTTATTCTTGTCATGAACTATAAGCTAGACCCAAGCAGAGATGAAACTGTTGTGAACGCTGTGTTCGTAACTTTTTTTTTTCATAAGAGCTGCGAGACTTTTGAAAACTTTTTTTTATTTTTTAAATTCAGAAAGGGGTTCTGCTTCCTTACAGTTGTTTGACATAATCTGTTCGCGCCGTTCCTTATGACCTGACAATGTTTCCTTTTATACTCTATCATTCTGGCCTTAAATAAATAAATATACACTACCTTTCAAAAGTTTGGGGTCACTTAGAAATGTCTTTATTTTTCAAAGAAAAGCACTGTTTTTTCAATGAAGATAACATTAATCAAAAATACACACTATACATTGTTAATGTGGTAAATGACTATTCTAGGTGGAAACGTCTGGTTTCTAATGAAATATCTCCATAGGTGTATAGAGGCCCATTTCCATCAACGATCACTCCAGTGTTCTAATGGTACATTGTGTTTGCTAATCGCCTTAGAAGACTAATATCTGATTAGAAAACCCTTGTGCAATTATGTTAGCACAGCTGAAAACAGTTATGCTGGTGATATAAGCTATACAACTGGCCTTCCTTTGAGCTTGAAGTTTGAAGAACAAAATGAATACTTCAAATATTAATCATTATTTCTAACCTTGTCAATGTCTTGACCAATGTTCCCTCTAAGCTGCGCGCCTGTGCAATCGCGCACTGCTCGCACATTCTCAGCGCACAAGAAAATCTATGCAGCGCATAAAATAAAATTCACCATAAAAGTATTAATTAATATCTAATATTAGATCTAATCTAAGTAATTAAACCAATAATGTGTTTTTTGTACCATTTTTCAATGTAACACAGTGAGTGACAGGTGTCCAGCCAATGATACGATACGGTTTACTTACGCTACGCAGCCAATCAAAGCATTGATAGTGCTTGCTTATGTGCCCTGCCCATACGCACCATGCAGGTTAGCTAGCTAACAACAATACGGCGGGGTTATGAGATGCAACCCCTTATCATGGCGAAACGAACGGGCAGCGCCGGCGACACGTCCACTCACCAAGCCAAAGTAAAAAAGAAATGCGGTTCTTTTAGGATGGAATGGCTGTCGGAGTATGTGCAAATAGAAGAACAAGCGGTGAAACTGGGTGAGATTTTGTCTTTTTCGAGTGAGAAAGGTCTACTCTGCAAAACATGCAGCGAAGCCAAAGTAGCAAATGAGCTTTCAGCGGTAACATTGTGGACTGAATGGGAGTTGGACTACCTCAAGCGTCACATTCAGCAGAAAAGTCATTTGAAAGCTGTTGGAATTGTACGAAGACTCAAGGTGGGACAGGGGATTGGTTCATTATTGCGGGAGAGCGCAAACGACAGAGAGAAAAGGAACGAGCTGTCACGCAAAACAAAATCTGACCCCAAGCAAGGTAAAGTTCTCGTTGACAATATTTTACTTGCCATCAAAATGAATGCATCAATGCTGTCAGTTCAACAAATCCACAATCACATGGCAAAGTATGTGAGTCCTTGAAGTGGCACATTTGGACCAGCTGATGCGCATAAAGTCAAAGCAAAAAGCAGACGAAGCCATCAACCTGGACAAAGTGTACAACCGTTGGAGAAGTGAGAAGGACAGACGTGAAAAATAAGGTCACATTTAAGTCAAAATGTGTGCATATTCTAGTGACATTAAGATTTTTTATTTATGGATATTTATCATTAAATGCTGTGACTACTAGATAATTTATGGGTAGTAGAAATGCTAATAAAAAAACGGTGTAATTAGATATTTTACAGACAAAGAGTTACAGGAATTTACACTGTATCACAAGCTACAGCACATGTCATTGAGCAAAATGCGAATGTTTTAATGTGAACAAAATGTTATGTCTGAAAGGTGTACAGGACTGTCTCAGAAAATTAGAATATTGTGATAAAGTTCTTTATTTTCTGTAATGCAATTAAAAAAACAAAAATGTCATGCATTCTGGATTCATTACAAATCAACTGAAATATTGCAAGCCTTTTATTCTTTTAATATTGCTGATTATGGCTTACAGCTTAAGAAAACTCTAAAATCCTATCTCATAAAATTTTAATATTTCCTCAGACCAAGTAAAAAAAAAGATTTATAACAGCTGAGTGTTTGTCAAGGCTCAGGAAACCCTTGCAGGTGTTTCGAGTTAATTAGACAATTCAAGTGATTTGTTTAATACCCTACTAGTATACTTTTTCATGATATTCTAATATTTAGAGATAGGATATTTGAGTTTTCTTAAGCTGTAAGCCATAATCAGCAATATTAAAAGAATAAAAGGCTTGCAATATTTCAGTTGATTTGTAATGAATCCAGAATGCATGACGTTTTTGTTTTTTTAATTGCATTACAGAAAATAAAGAACTTCATCACAATATTCTAATTTTCTGAGACAGTCCTGTATATGTCTCATTTCTTCCAGAACAGGACCCTCAGCCAGGCCACAACTGGACCACAGCCAGGCCAAAGCAGGACTCTTCCCATGGCCAAAGCAGGACTCTCGCATATATAACATACTATACATCTCATGAACAACAAGATTTTTGTCTTTTTCATCTTAAGTGGGCCAAATCGCTAATATCAAAAGTAAACTAATGAAAATTGCTGCTGTAATTTGTTTCTTTTAATAAGCCATGTAACTTGCTGTGATCCAAGGTTTTGAACAGGTGTGATACTGGTGTGTGGCCACAGCGTGCACATCTGATGTTGCTCACAGTGGTCCTCAGTGTGCTCAGGGAGCGTGTGTGTATGCCCAGACACATGCAAAATTAGAGGGAACATTGGTCTTGACTATATTTTCTATTCAATTTTCAATTCATTTGACAAATAAAAGTGAGTTTTCATGGAAGACACGAAATTGTCTGGATGACCCCAAACTTTTGAACGGTAGTGTATATCTACCGTACAAAATGCCTGGATTACTGTCTTAATATTTTCTGGAGCTTTCTGTCTTTCACCGCTCGGATATTTGTCACAGGAGCGACCCGAAAAATGTGGAACTTTACATTTTAAACACGTTCTGATTAACAACTTTATAGTTTTCACTCTGCAAATCGTGCCATCTTGCATCTGTGTCACCTCCGGCATGTTATTACACTCTTGCGACACATCTTAGCACTATTCAAGCAAGAACTGGGTATTATGATTGCTCCTCTGATCCCCACCTCAACTCCCCATCCTGCCTCATATCCCCGCCCCCCCCGCAGGAGCAGTGAGGCCCCCCTGAGCTGTGTGGTCAACGATAGCCTGGCAGAAATGAGCCCCGAGTTGCAGCGCTGCGTCGAATGGCTCCAGGCGTACTTCAGCGAGCCGCGGACCACTGGGAGTCTCCCGCTCCCTGCCTTTCACCACCCCGCCCTGCAAGGAGGTCTGTCATGGATAAATATTTGCAGAGCCATGACTGGGATCGGGCTTTCACTCTTAATTGTCAGTTACATCACTTACACTCACTGGCTCACTGTGTTATAATGAAGTATTTTATGGCTGAGAGAGGGAGAGAAAGAGAGCGGCTGGGCGAGCGAGAGGAGAGCGAACAGAACACAGAGCTGTAACTTGGTTCAGTAATCTGTGGCAGCTCTTACCACGCGTGTTAGTCTTGGCAAGCGTTTCTATGATTCTTGGCACATTCTTTGAAACTGATCGAATTCCACTCTTGACATTTTTAGACAGGAAGCTTCTCTTTTTCTTTTTCTTTTTTTTCTCTCTCAATGACAACATGTGAATGGTAGTAAAGTTTGAATGAGCTTATTGTTGACTTGACCAGCCACCTAGGGCGAGTAAAATGGAAGCGACCCGAAAAAATGGACAATTAGTGTTCTTTCAACTGGTCGTTGTGGCTGAATGATTGAGGGCGCCGCGGAAAAAAAATAAGGAATTAATTATCCCTGGCGCTTTTGTTTTTCGAGGAAACAAAAACAATTCTCGCTGCCTGACAACTCACTTTTGAAATCGCAAACTTATCGCACCACTGCCGTTCTTTCAAACAATTACAGGCTATTTCTTTGTCACCTAAAGATTTTCAGAAATGCTCATTTAGAAGCACACCTACACAGGAGGGAAAAAAATTGCTCTAATATATGCATTTAACAATTGTGCCTCTCTTCCCTTGCAATCAGGCCTCAGTTGCTCTCTAATTTCATGCAGATCTGCAGTGCTTGAGTGATGGCATTTTCAATGAGCAGGTACTCCATCGAGACCCTGTATACAGCTATGAGTCCCACACTCCCGCAAAGGCAATGCAGAAATACATCAGGACCAATTACGATATCAACTTTCAGTGTGATTCCCTTCGCCACCGAGTGCTTGTGTACCAGCCCCAGGCTCTTTCAAATCGCATCTCATCTGAAGTCTTTGGGGTTTTAATTAAATTTCAGGATAGATGGAATTCTTCATTAGTACCTGATCTGAATAGGTGATTGTGCTGTGTTCCACCTCTCTCCCTCGTCTGTTGTTTTGGGTCTCAGTAAATACAGGGTTTAGGCTTGGATTGCTCTCAGTAGTCGGAACCATAGGCCATGCCAGTATAACAATGTTAAATGTTAGCATCGAGAGTATTTGTCTTCGGAGGGAGGAAAAATAGACGGTTTCTTTTTTTTCTCCTTTTATTTCTTTTTTCCCCCCCTGCTTGTTAACTCACAAATATTACGGATTCGTTTCGGCCCTACCGCTGTTCAAACTCCGACTCGATCTCGTCACGCAGCCGCCGCCTGCCTGGGAAAAAGAATACAAGTTTAATCAGGTCATTACAATCTGTGACAACCAACTTTTTGTTTGCTCGGTTATCTTGTGGGAGAACCCGAACGCGACGGCGCTCTCACAGCACTTGTCGTGTAATATTGAGTTGTGACCTTCACTTGAAGTGTTGCCATGTTTATTTACACATTTCTGACAAAACAAGCCACTTTTCATATTAGCTGTCACGATATACCTGAGCAGCGGAGGGGACATGAAAGGAGATGCGAGGTGCACTTTTATATACCGTCTGATTGTCATGTGAAACATCACACGGCGGTCGGGTCGTTAGAGGTAGAGGAAAAGAGCTTGTGTGTGTGTGTGTGTGCGCACGCTCTTGCATTTTCCCCCCTCAGAAAAAAAAACGCAGACACCATCATGGGTTCTCAAAGCGATGCATATTCTTATCTCATTAATTATACATCCATATGTAACAGACGAGAGGATCTTAGTCTCGGTAAGCGGCGCAGGGAATATGCAGGGAGGGGGCCGGGCGAAGGGGGGGAAGGGCGCTCTTCAAAGCCCAAATGACTGTGTTCCTGCAGGAGGCTGAACCTCCCCCTGTGCACAGCGCAGGGCGAGATGAGACACTCACCGGGACTCGCCCCTGTGATGTGGAGAGGAATTAGGGAAATGAACGTTTTCAGAATATCGAATAATCAGAGAATCATCGGCACCCCGTCAGCCTTCAAAAGTATGGATCCCTCAAGACTCGAGAGACACTTTGACTGGGAGTCAAAGTCTTTCCTCCCATTAGACACAAAGGATAATGAGGGAGCTGCGTCTCCACCGTTGTCTTCTTACTGTCACAGTCGTATAAGAGGTGACTGACAAGCTGAAATTCAGCTCCCCAAATCTATCATTAGCTGGGCTGATGGAATTCAGTTTATTTCCATTGTTTATTTCGTCTTTCAAATTGCTGCTCATATACCGAATGATGAGCAAATCAATCATATGTGCCAATACAGTCATAATCACTAGATCTGTTCGATTTCACTGCGGGTCAGTGTGCCCGTGCCTCTGCAGCGGTCCCATCACCTGGCCTCGCGGTAGGTAATGACCTGTGACATAATTATGGGATGTCTGTAAACGTGTAAGTGCTACCTCTCAACTTTTATTTAAACAATTGACATCACTGCACCCCGATCTAAAGAGGGTCCTGACCCCAGACACACCGTATTAGGCTCTTTATGAAGTATGGGGCTCGGGGACTGCTCTCCTATCATTGCTGGTCACCTCGAGTGACCCGCATGAAGTCTCTGTCACTAACACTGATGAGGGCAAAGTTCTTTAACCTCTGGAGCGACAGATAAAAAGCGCAGACACTCCAGAACTGTTGTGAGATGTGAAACCTTCCAGGAGGAAGAAGAAGAAAAACGCTGCTCGGGATTTATAGAAGTATAAACGGCCCCGTTTGCTCGGTCTGCTCGAAGGCGCTCAGCGGTGTCTGCCGGCTTGACACTGACTTTAGTTGTTTTGTCAATAACGTTTGCATCAACAGGGATTTGTCACCGCCGTCGCCCGGGCAAGTTGTCATCTGCCCACCGGAGACGGAGTGATATCAATATGTACCACGCACATCACGTGGCCAAATCCAAAGCTTTATGAGGGAGAATAATGCATAAAAGAAATTCCAGGGGTGTATCTTATCCCCTCATAATATTAAGTCTGTCTGCGTATAAGAGCCCGTCATCTCGTTGACAGCGTGATTATTACCTGAAAAATTATTAAACAGTACCTACGGGCCTTGTTCAAGACAAAGAACTCACATGGGTGCGCATCAATCAAATATATCCCCTTTAGGTTTTACACTTATTCCCCCCAGTTTAGGCAAATTGCCTTGTTCGCGTGGCTTTGTGTGGCGGAGAGTGACTATAAGGTAGCGAGGGAGCCTGGGGAGCAAAGGATGTTCACTCTGTAGAAGAGAGACAGGGGTGTGACATGTTTTCACACAATGCCAATTTAGAGGGATTTCTCATAGATCACTTGTCATGTGCTCTCTTAGACCATATAAATGAGAGAGAATGGGAGATCACTAATTGAATTTTCATGACTGAGTACATGTATGTACTTGAAGAATTGTTCACCCCCTCTTGATAACGAGACCATTGTTCCCCATCTTGTTCTCTGTGCAAAAAAAAAGAAAGAAAGTGTTTTTTTCACTTTCGACAAAAGCTCACCGCATCGATGTCTAAAGGTTGTCTTAAGGTCACGAGATGCTTCGAATACTTTTTTTCTTCTTTTTCAGCAATCAGAACTTGACAAACATGCTTTTCAGTCACTGCCTGGTAATCCCCCCAGAAAAAGATAATGCTAGTGCTAAAGTGCTAATGAAATCAGAGCCGTTAATGTGGTCGGTTAAGCTGCGGATGATTTGAAGAATTCCGCCATTTAAGTGAAGATGATATAATGAATCTACTCTGAATAGAAAGCAATTAAAAGGACAAATTGGTCTGATTAACCTCAAAGTCATCCCACTGCCACAAATGGTGTGCAACATTCAAATTATTATTATTACAAATCTGGAGCAGATTTGCAGTCTTTTTGGCCTCTCTTAATCCTTTTAAATGAAGGAGCGAACTTTTTTAATTTTAGCTGTGACCTTTCATAGCATAACCTAGATTTGTCTGCCATAGCAATAGTTTTCTTACATCAGCTTCTGTGGCATGTTAATACCAGTCCTAAGGTCAAATTGAGGGACTTTAGTTGTTAATGAGTATTGTAAAGTCCTAAAGAGCTCCTTGGAGGAAGACTTGGGCCTTGAACCTGCACTCTGACATGATGAAAAACCATTAAGTTGATCAAGAATGATGTCTCAAGGTTTTGATTGACATTCAAATCGCCATCTTATTTCAAAGGAGTCAAATCGTCGTTGTGCTAAAGTGTTGTCTTGTTGTCGGCAGCCTCTCGGGCAGCTGTCTGATTAAACGAGGGACTCCTTGTTCCTCTGTTCTCTCCGTCTGCCTCTCGCTCTTCCTCTCTGTCCTTTGTGGCGAAGATGCGTTCAGCAGCCGCGTGTTGCAGGTACTTCTGAAGGAGGTGAAGTTTGGAGAGACGGTCTCGTACAAGCGCCTCGCTGAGATGGCGGGAAACCCCAGAGCGGCGCGGGCAGTGGGAGGGGCCATGAGGAGGAACCCGGTGAGTGTGGCTGCCATTGATTGACAGGCTTCTCTCTGACTTAATCCGATAGGGAAACTCAGAATTTTTAATCAAATCTTCTTCTTTTTTTGACTTTGTGAACGTGCATTGTGTAAGCTGCCTATAGTCAAAGGTTAATTAGTCATTTTACAAGGGTAGTAAATCAAGAATTTGACAAGTAACACCGGAGACACCATGACATCACTGAAAAATAGAGCTACAATAATTAGGTTATACATTTGCAACTATTTTAATAATAATAGTTGCTGTTGAGTCACTTTTCAGCAAATTACTAAATTTTCTTGTCAATTAAAGGTACTAAAATGTGAAGATGTGCTTTTCTCTGTTTAAGGTCAATGTGAAATTGTCACCATGGAAACTGTTAGGGGTATTTTTCAGCGTTTTCTGATGTTTTATCGACGTAATCATTAATCTATAAAATAGATAAAGCGATAATTAATCTAATAATCAGGTGCGGCTCCAATTAAATATTCATAAATATTTGGATTATGTGTAACAACAACACATGATTTGCAATGTATTTTACGTCAATGTTTTATTGTAATAATGCTGCATTTATCAGTATACAAACAGAAACAAATACATAAATATATATATATATGTAATCTATTCTGGTATTCTAAATTATTGAGAACTTGTTTACATGTCTTGATGACCACCGCCTACAACAAAGTACTATTGTACACCACTTGAGTTTTCAAATATAATACATTTTATGAAAAATCTTCGTGACACCGGATATGTATTCTCGACTGTAGGCGTGTTCGGATATGAGCAGCGGCGGAATGAACGCCTCCCTCCGAGCGCGCCGGAGAAGAACAAGTCGACCTCCAGCACAGTTTTAAGCCCACACCTTTTGTTCCCGCTCTCTCAAATCTGTACCGTAGATGTGCGCCGCGAATCTCGGATTCTTGCCGTAAAAAAACCCGGCCCGCATCATTTTGCCCGTGAATCCACTGCGTACCAGATGGAGGGCTAGAGGGCAAGTGGTGCGTCTTCTTTTGATCAAACCCTTTGATCAAAGCCCCGTTTAGCTCTGCCCATGTAGTGCTGTGGGCACCACCGGTGTGCTCTGCGAGGCGGAGAACACTTCTTGTGCAGAGATGCAGCCGGCGAGACGCCCTCCCTCGCATGCGCTGTGAAACGGCTCGTGCGCATCCTCGTCTTAGCTCCGTGCGTTTTCCTCTCGACACCGTGAAAATCATTTTCCGATCATTACGTTTCATTTGAAACACATAATAAATGCAACTAAAGCACACACACAAAAACAAGCACTATTTAGTGAAATAGGCTTTACATGAGCCACTGGCGTTGCTTTTGGTTGGCTGTATAAAAAACGTCTCAGTCTCGTGTTTTACAGACATTTCCGTCCTTTTGTCAGGGAGCCTGGGAGCCTGAGCCCTCAGCTCCTGATACAGATCCAGAGTCAGATTGTCAGTGTCAATTACTTGTCAGGAGCGCTGCTCCACTCAGGCTTCAACTGTGAAAAGCTCAGTGTGCTCAATCGATCCTCTCCGTGGCACTTCTTCGTCTTCTTCTTCTTCTTCTTCTTCTTCACCAGGATTTGAGTATTGATAAGCCCGCCGTAGTGCTCTTTCCCCCTCAAGTGAAGAGGCAGATCCGCAGGCCTTGAGGGTACCCTCCTCTGCCTCCAAACCCGGGGAACAGTATTGATCCGAATACTCTGGCAGTATTTCTCTGTCTGCAAGGTTAATCTGGGGCTCGGAAAGTTTTATTGCCGTTGATATGGGAGCAGGTCTACTGATGGATTTGAACTGAAACACACTGCATGTCCAACTTTTATATAAAAAGCTGGAGGTGCAGCAGTCAAGTCAGGATCACTTGGTTCAATCGGAGAACCACTCTTCCCGTTCTGAATCCACAATGATCGAATTGTTTTAGGCTTGCTTGTTTCATCTTTCTCCAGCCATTTAGTTTACAAAGAACTCGGCACCCCCCCTGGCAGTCTTCTGCAACAAGAGTAAACGCTCCACCGACTTCCTCTTTTTAATGATCACAGGGTTATCAGATCTTAATGTTGACACCCTCTCGATTGAATATTCATCCTGCTGGTGTTTTTGCCCATTAATTTTTGATTGCTTCTTTGCTTTACACTATAACAGAGTAAAAAAACATTTATACCCAAAGACTGAGCCGTCACCCCGAATGCGGATTTGTGCAGGATCAAACCCGACACTTTCGGTGTGACACTTTGTTTTCATGCAGTGCATGAACATAAAAAGCAAAGGGAGGAGAAAAAAAGTGCAGATTCATATTTCCTGCACGTCAGTTTCTCTTAAATCGCATCGTTTATGTGGAAAATCAGAGATTTTTTTTTCTTCATACATAATACATATCCACTATCAACATCTCCAACTCTGGCGTTGCCGTGACAATACATGTCAACCAGAGAAAGCAGCAAACATTTTCTCCAAACATTAGTTTGTTAGTAACGGAGCATAGTGTGTATGGTAACAGTGCTGATCCTCCATGGGATTTAGATTTTTTTTAAAGTTTAAAATGTTTCTCTCCACTTCCTTTTTGAATTCATAAATTGGAAGAATAAAAAAAAGTTTCTTTTTTTTATTTTAAAGAAAAAGTAGAAGCAAACTTTTTTAAAGTTTCCCTGTTTGCATGTACAATTGCTCTGGTGTAATATCTGCAGAACTTCGACATGTTTATTTCCTCGGAGTTTGATTTCTCTCTCTGTGTCCCTCTGTCGCGTCCAGGTTCCTCTGCTCGTCCCCTGCCATCGAGTCATCTCTAGCAGTGGACAGAGCGGGCCGTACATGAGCGGCAAGGGCAACCATCTCAAACAATGGCTGCTCACCCATGAGAGGCACGGAAGCGAAGGCTAAAGCATGACAGGGGCCAACTGTCCTTCATTCACTACACACACACACACACACACACACAAGGCCAGGATTTTTTTTTTGTAAGAACGCAAAACAGGGCCATAAAGTTTAGCGTGCTTGTCTCTCTCGGTGGAACAACTGGAGCTTCTTGTGGATATTCAGTGTATTCTTCTTTTTTGTACATCTAAGAATAGAGATGCTGCATTGTTAATGTGATACAGAGTTGTTGCAGAATTAGAATGTACAAAAATAACTTAAACAGAGAACAGTAGGAATTACAAACATATGCTCCCGTGGGTCTCCGTTGCGTTTGCCAGATAGTGCTGGAATGGTTTTTCTAAAGAATTATTATTCCCTTAAAAATATGTCTCTTGCATTGTTGTTGTTGTTGGGTTTTTTTCCCAAGCAGAATTAGTCTTTGTAGCGCTCGTTGGTTTTTTAATTTCCTGCCAAGTGAATGCTTTGTTCAACATCCAGTGATAAAGGCTCTGGATTTTACCGCTACAAAGCTTTGTAGTGAAGCATTTGTTTTGTCTTCATTTAGATCTCATTGTTTGCTCTCGTCTTATAATGCACCTAGAAAGGAGACGTCTTATGCATTATATAAATAAATACTTCTCAAAATGACAATTCCTTGCTTTTCATCATTTTAATTGCATTTAATTTAAAAATTGATTCCATGTAGTGTTCACTCAGTTCAGCTCATAATTAATTATGCTCTATGTCTTCTCCTCACTGCAGCTCCGGATGTCAGAGCTCCTTTTTCATTTCCGAGGAGTGTTTTCCATTAGAGGGCAGTACAGAACGGGAAACAGAAATCAACATTTCAACCTTGAATTCATCCTGCACATTTAATCTGTAACTTAAATGTTTATATGCTATTTTTTATTTTCATCGCAACCCACTTTAATCCCTTTGGGATAAATGTTTCTCTCTTGACACGGCCATATGGAGAGGGCAGCGGTGGCGGTGTGTGTGTTTAGAAATAGAAGCTGTTTTAATTGAATATGTCCTTTCCTTTCATTTTCTACATTTTCTCCCGATGATCCGTTGCAACATTGACAGTTTAGTTTTTTCCCCCCTAAATTCTTGAACAGCCTAGTGCAGCCCCAGGGTGACCCTCACTTGCCCGTAGTTATTCCTTTTTCCGTTCAGCCCAGGTAGCCAAATAATCCACTCTCCAAAATAACCCCGACTCCAACCTTTACGGAACCAACTCAAGTGGCCCGCTCGCTGAATACATTTGAACTTTTGCTGCATTTCTGAATTCCTTATCCGATCAGCCCCTCGCGGTCGTCTTGCCGTGCCGCTGGACTCGCTTCCTCTGCCGTCGGAGCGCCGTCGCTCGCGAAGACGTCGAGGCAGCAGACGGGCAGATGAAGAATGAGACTCAGTCTGTGGTTTCACAGAGGGCTAATGATGCCTGTGGTGACTACAGGCTACAGTCAGCCCCCTAACGAAGGGAGCTGTGACACAGCCACAAGGGGTCCCATTTAAGCCCGGCGCACTCTGAAGTGCACTGTAAGCACCCTCCTTTTCTTTTCTTTTTTCTTCTCGTGGATAAGTAAATTCTATGGAATGCTGTGAATTTCGCAGATGGAGAAACTGATGTCTGTAGAGGTCTGAGGCTGATGTTAAAAAACAAGTCCAGCGTCAGAGCTTCAAACACGCGGCCAGTAATTGGCCATGTAATTGCTTAGCTACCCGAGGAATCTCTTCAAGATGATTCAAACCTTTTTTCTTTTTTCTTTTCTCAATTTTTACATTTCCATGGCAATTTAATATTTATCAGCATTAGTAGCAGTCTTCTTCTTAGTATTATTATTATTGTTATTACGTCCGTATTTTGCGGGAGGATTTTCAACGTGCGTAGTACCACTTCCGTATCACGCTGGCTCGGAGATAAAAAAGGAATTGGATTAAAAGAGGCCGAGACGATCTCATCATCCGCACTGTTAATCTCTGCGAAACCTTTAATTTTGGCCTAATATCTGCCTCCATTTCGGAAGAGAGAGCGAGCGAGACTCCACCGGCGCATGTGCTCGCATGCTCGTGAGCGCGTGTCTGTGTTTGAGCATGTGGCCATGCGTGTTGGTGTGTGCACATGTGCACGTCCATATGTGTGTGGGTGAAGTGGATGATATTGAGTCTGACTTCATAAATCACCCAGACACTGATAAACTCCCCATGCACCCACACACCGCTAATGGGCAACCCTTAAGGAGTGTGAGTGTCTCGTGCGGCGTTTGATTCAACATTTATTAACCCCCTCACACACACACGCACACACACACGCACACTCCCCTCACATACAACACACACACACACACACACTCATTTGAGCCCCAGAAAGAGCGACGATATGGTCGGTGGCATCCGGAGCGTTAGTGCGGGGTTTTGACCTGGCCGGGCCGTATTAATCACGGCCGATAGAAACAAGATACATCTTTTTGGCTCGTACAGTTGCAACAACAACAACCTCTGCATTTCCCAACATTACTTTCCTTCTCAATAACTTATATCCTGTCTCCAACTCCCCACTCCCCAGCTCATATCCCGGCATCCCTCCTCATTATAGAGCAATTTTCTGCCCCCACATCAAATACAAACACTCTGCGCTTCCGTCTCGTGCTCCTCGTACACGTCGGCTCGTAATTTCTCACGTTATCGCGACCCGCACCCCTCGGTACGAGTCGCGGGGAAGACCCTGTGCCGGTGAATCCCGCAGCTACATCAGTGATTTCGTAAATACACTACCGTTCAAAAGTTTGGGGTCACTTAGAAATGTCTTTATTTTTCAAAGAAAAGCACTGTTTTTTCAATAAAGATAACATTAATCAAAAATACACAATATACATTGTTAATGTGGTCAATGACTATTCTCGGTGGAAACGTCTGGTTTCTAATGAAATATCTCCATAGGTGTATAGAGGCCCATTTCCATCAACGATCACTCCAGTGTTCTAATGGTACATTGTGTTTGCTAATCGCCTTAGAAGACTAATATCTGATTACCCTTGTGCAATTATGTTAGCACAGCTGAAAACAGTTATGCTGGTGATATAAGCTATACAACTGGCCTTCCTTTGAGCTTGAAGTTTGTAGAACAAAATTAATACTTCAAATATTAATCATTATTTCTAACCTTGTCAATGTCTTGACTATATTTTCTATTCAATTTTCAATTAATTTGATAAATAAAAGTGAGTTTTCATGGAAGACACGAAATTGTCTGGATGACCCCAAACTTTTGAACGGTAGTGTAAGCTGCTTTTTATTTCTTCCCCGAGAAGTTTGTAGTCATAAAAAAAAAAAAGGAGAACTTTTTGGAACGTATTAACTCAGGCTGCAAGCGGTTGCACTGCTGCCTCGGAGCCAGAGGGGTTGTCCGGCATGCAGATGGGCGGTGTCCAGCAGTCGGTCAGACGGATAGACACAGGAATAGATAGCTGGATAGGCAGACATTAGACTGGGGCTTGGCTGCACTATCAGGTTTCCTCCCCCTCTGTCTACCGGGACAGCCCGGCCTCAGAGGCCCTGACACGGAGGCACCGCGCAGCCAGCCACGACAGCTGCCACAGCGGCATCTAACACCAACACAGTCCGCGCTACAAAGAGAAATATCATTTCAAAACGTGGCATACTTTGATGCTCTTGTAACGATCTCTGTGTTTCGAGCGGTGGAAAGCGGGAAAACGGAGGATTCGTACGGTGCCTTTTTCCTTTCTTTCTTTTTTTTGGTGGTTTCTTTAGAACAAAGAGACCCCCCCCCCCCCCCCCACTCCACATGAGCAAGTTTAGGGCAGTGGCCGATGAGACAGAGCAGGATTAAGCCAGAAAGTAGAAGGAAACCCTGCGAGGTATCAGCATGCGAGTGTGTGCGTTAGTAACCTCGTATCAGTGTGTCGGTGTGACCTTGTGAACTCAACTGTTGGTCCGGGGGTCTCTAATTAGGAACGGCTGATGAACGGCCATACGTTACGTGAGAGCGGGTGCCTGTGAGTGCGTATCCCGGCATGTATCAATCTGTAACTATGCAGCGTGGTTGTCAGTGTGGTAAGGAGAGTGTCTCAGCCTGGAGAAAGTGCAGGTCTAGCCTTGGTCATGTTGACGGAGGGGCGGCACTTCAGAGGCTCCAGGACCCCATGGCACCAGTCTCCCCAGTCCCCCAGACAGACTGGGAGCATCTGGGCTCTGTCAGCGCCTCTGGCCCCCGCGGATCCGATCTATATGACGGGGGAGGGGGGGGGGGGGATTGGATCAGGGAGAGGGAAAATATGAGCCAGATTCCTCGGCCTTGTGCAAAACGCATGCTTTGCCAGAGAGCGTGTTATGTGAGTGTGCGGCTGCATCGAGGCCCGATAACAGGTCAGAGTGATTCATTTTGTATGATGTGAGATAGGGGTTATTGATTCGTGGAAAAGTTCTCTGTAAATCGTCCAATTAGGCATTAATTAAAAGTGTGCGGCGAAAAAATATGCAAAGCCCGTTCTGAGCAAAAACATCAAGACGAGACCGACAGATATCAGTCCAGAGTTTCCTTCTGAAAGCGAGCGGTTATTTGATGGTGTGGATATAGCTCCTCAGCTCCGGCACATGGAAACTGATACACACACACACACACACAAGACTAATTAATCCATACACTAAATTAGGAATATAAATTGTGGTCCCAATTTAACAAGGTCAGTTTTAACTTCTCCCTTTCACTTTATTTAACTGTTGCAGAGAAGAAGAAAAAAAAAAAAAGAAGGAGCCCTATCAATGTGCTTCGCTTATTATGATTGACGATTGATGATTAAGTCCTCCAGCTGACACACACCACCAAAGCCGGTGAGTTGGAATTGGATGTGACACATACACAGTTCTGCGTGTTAGGTAATTCGTTGACGAGGGGCCAAATTCATTTATGGAACAGCGGTATTGGCAGGCATGGACACTCTCTGCAAAAACAACGATAATCACAGAGGTTTGGCGCGGCGTGACAAGGACTCTTCAGGGAGGGACCCTTACACGCTGCTTTGTTGGCCGTTCCTCCCTAAGACGGAGGGAAACATCCGCCACTGTTCTTAAGATGAGAGACGCTCCGAGCCCGAGGAGAGACCTTTACGTGAGGTGTGGATGATGGTTAGAGGGCTTGATTAGCACTTACTGGGTCTGTTTTGATGGAATAGCTTGTGGTTCATTACAATATCTAGAATGTTTAGATACAAAAAATAAAAATAAACTTACTTTTTGGGTGGAAGCAATAAACGATTTTTGGGTGGAATTGATGAAATAAAGGCTCTGATAAATCCTCTGTGATGAAACATGAGGGGCATTCTGTCTCAAACCATTTAATCTCTTCGCATTCTCCATTTTTTCTGCTAATGAGCCTTATTGACAATCAAACAGAAGCTGTCATCCCCCAGGATGCAACACTCCCAGCCCCTGCGTGTTTGTCATAGTGTCCTGGCAATCAGAGCCGCCTGCAAGACCAGGCTGGCAGTTAGTGGTTCTCACAGCAGCACTGCCTGAAAATGGCACACTTCCTGTAGAGTTGCAGCTGCCACCTCTGCTACTTCCATTACTTTCTATAGCATGCAGATGTTGTATCAACATTCCCTGCCAAGGGGACTGCAATAACTGTGAGATTCATGCCATGTTTCAGAGGCACGTCAATTTCTCAAGTGGCACGATTAAAGAGGGAAATACAGTACCAGGTTTTTCACAGGCGCTGAAATCAGAATAGGGCTTTTTTTCACTTTTTCTTCCAGAGCGGGGGCTGTTTCATAAAGGTTCAAAAATCCACCCGATTTTTACTGCCCTTTTCCTGAGTTGAGCTGCTCTGTGAGCCTTTGTGCAGCAGACCTGTCGTGACCCACAGCGGATATGGAAA
The DNA here is from genome assembly GCF_029220125.1 of Pseudoliparis swirei. Taxonomy (NCBI): domain Eukaryota; kingdom Metazoa; phylum Chordata; class Actinopteri; order Perciformes; family Liparidae; genus Pseudoliparis; species Pseudoliparis swirei. The sequence continues at coordinate 20,085,823 of NC_079404.1, forward strand.
TGGGGCTAAGGTTTTATGGGCCAAACGGATTGGACACAGTCAAGCTCAGGGGGCATGAATATTGGATGTTATTTCTGCTCCCTTTTTATGTAATCCATTGCCAATACATTATTAATAGATGATATCATATCCAGAACTACTGGACAAAGCACTACAGAGGGTTACTATGAAAGGGGCTCTATGTGGTGGAGACTGTAGCAGAAAATACAGTTCAAGTGATATTATTTTATCACCATAGCCTTAACACTGCCTGACCAGGCAATTTTAACAGTGTGATTTTTGGACTAAGTGTTCTAAGTTTATCGGAGGAAAGTATAATGAACGCTGTATTCTCACCAGAGGTAAATCCTGCATTTGTGGGTTTGAAATGCACTGAAACATTGATGACGTATCAAATGACACCCAAATACGAGTTTAATGGATTCTGAAGCACCGGGATACTTTGCTCATCCTCCTTGACTTGCAGTGAGTGAAGTGGAAATCTTTGCGAGGATCTAGAGTTTTCCTGACTCCCAGTGTACAGTAGCGGGGGATCAGGGACTTATCTGATGTAGCGATTCGCAGACGGGGAGACCGCGCTAATGCGGGACTGTTTAAAAAGAGAAAAAGAGAAATAACTGGATTCCCCTGTTTTCATTAAAATGTGGAATTGTACAAAGAAAGGTCAGACTTCTTATTTTTATTCATTGCCATCTCAAAGTTATGATCTCGGCAGTCCCGGCAGCGGCACCCTGCTCGCGTATAAACTTCACCAGAGTTGTGGTCGCTTTTCTTCCCCCCCCCCCCCCTCGCAAAACGCAGCGGTCGCACACATCGAGCGGATAAACGACCGTCCGCCTTTTTAGTCGTGCGGCCTTGTTTGTACACTACCGTTCAAAAGTTTGGGGTCATCCAGACAATTTCGTGTCTTCCATGAAAACTCACTTTTATTTATCAAATGAATTGAAAATTGAAAAGAAAATATAGTCAAGACATTGACAAGGTTAGAAATAGTGATTAATATTTGAAGTATTAATTTTGTTCTTCAAACTTCAAGCTCAAAGGAAGGCCAGTTGTATAGCTTATATCACCAGCATAACTGTTTTCAGCTGTGCTAACATAATTTCACAAGGGTTTTCTAATCAGACATTAGTCTTCTAAGGCGATTAGCAAACACAACGTACCATTAGAACACAGGAGTGATAGTTGATGGAAATGGGCCTCTATACACCTATGGAGATATTTCATTAGAAACCAGACGTTTCCACCTAGAATAGTCATTTACCACATTAACAATGTATAGTGTGTATTTTTGATTAATGTTATCTTTATTGAAAAAACAGTGCTTTTCTTTGAAAAATAAAGACATTTCTAAGTGACCCCAAACTTTTGAACGGTCGTGTATACTGTACACATATTGGCACAAACTTATGATCACATCTGTGTCCATTAAAAGCGAATGTATAAACGCCCTCAACGAGCTGCATATAGGGAGTGGATGCGTAAGGTAATATTCTCTTTTTAAGGTCAGTTTGAATTGTTTTTTCTCATGGGAAGCGGCAGATTGATAAAGAGCAAACAAAACCTCTTTCCTGAATGCTTGTCCTCCATGGCCTCAATGAAGGTTTCATTCCTTTATATCGTCCAGCCCAATTCCCAGCATGCACGGCCATTGTGGCGCTTTCAACTGGAGCTCTCCATTGACTGGTTCATTGTCCGGCCGCTCTTTTGTGCGCGCTATCACCGGAGCACAATCTTTCACCTGAACGGCACAAGGAGCGCAGCCGGGGGACGTGGTCACGCCAACGCCACCGGGTCGCCCGCGTAGACGCCGGGCTGCGGAATTAACCCGGCGCTAATTACGAAAACGCTCGGCGCGTCGGTGCAACTTTAAAAAAATAATAAATAAAATAAAAACCTCCGGTGATGCTTGTTAATAACGTGGTTATTAGTCGTGCGCCGGCAGCCCGCGTGAACAGAGATGTTCAATAATACCACGCAGGCTTATATTATTGAGAGGAGGTGTTTTTTGAAATATAACAATGCACGAGCAGATGTTTGAAGCGGGGCCCTCGGCAACACAAGGCTAGTTAAGATCGATATTGCTTTCAATATTTCTTTCCTTTGACAGATAACCAGTACTGAGGAAAGTCTTGATAAGAGTGGCAACATATGGATGCGGCGAGCCTCGCTCTCTTTTGATTGCATGACCCCTCGACCTTTGCCTGCGTTTGAGAGGGAGGCAGCCACATGGTACGGTGGGGGTCTGTCAGGCTCTGGTTATGGGGCATTATTGACCCAGGATTTATAAATATTTAATGCACACATTAAGATCACGGTGGAGGGTGGCCATTAGAGTTCTCCAATAAAGAGGCTCTCACAATGATTGAGTGGTGTGGCAGAGCGAGGGGCTGGTCGTTGGGTACAGAGAAACCTGCTGAGACAATACTGTACCTCCAGCCTGCCTGCCAGGCTCCAGAGCTCTTAAAACTGGCAACAACTGAGCAAGCTTGTCGTTTTTTTGATTGCACTTTTACCCTCCGAATCGTTCTTTTTGTGCCTTTTTTTTTTTTTCCTCCTCCTTTTTTTTTTCTTCTACTTCTTTCTGTTGGTTATTGTTTCTGCGATGAGAGACAGTTTCCTTTGGTTTTTCGTTTTTTTTCACGTAAACACCGAACGAATGTAGAGTTTGCGCGACATTGAATAACGGAAAGCGAGGCGAGAGATCCAAACCCGCGTACGCATATCTGAAACAGATAACGCGATGTCAGGAAGCAGATGTGTGGCAATTGTTATCAGACACATCGGATTATCGAGGGAATGATTCGAAGCACGAGGCGATCGCAGCTGAAAATTTTAATGGCTCTTTTGAGCGCGTCTGTCCTTTTAGCGCTATCGGCAGCTCGCCGACTATCTCCCCGACAGTCGCCGTGCGATCTGTGCATGCCGCCTGACATAATAAGCTGCGATATGCTGATTGCCACTCAGGTTCGCCGTGGTTTAATTGTGCATTAAAGACATAGAGGTGGCCTCGGACAATGTTGCCTTGATGAGAAATTGACATTTTGTGACCTGCTCTCCGCGACCACTCGGGATGCAAGATAAGATGCTCAGTTGTTTTTAAGGAGAACCGCCATTCTTCCCTCATACACTTCTATCCTTCTGTTTGACCCACTTGATGAGTATAGATTTCACAGCGCCCCCCCTCCCCCCCCCCCCTTTCAGCGCTCAAACTATAAGAGGTTCAAAACGATACCGGCCCTTATAGACAAAGGATAACCTTGCTCTTTCAATGTATTGATTCTTTATTAACTAGGTGGCTTAATGCAATGAAATGAGGGATTTGAATGAGCCCCATTTGGGGTGCTTTGAATAAAAAGCTTGCACTGTTTATGAATGACTACAATGAACCTTTGAAGCGCCACAGATGCAGGATATGCTGATACAAAGACCAGTAGGAATATGTCACAATGTCAGAGTGCTTTGCTGAAAGAATATGAGTAAAGAGCAGTTTTCATCTTTTATGGATGTTACACTTTTCCACAGGTTTCAAACAGTTATCTCTATGGCAAAGTCTAAACACTACAACTTACAGACGAATCACAGGTTTTGTCTTCAGAAGTTTCTACTGTCTCTTTTCTTGGTTCTGATTGTCAGTTTGTCTGCCAGCCAAACTGTACTTAAAACTGAAGAAGTCCACAGTTGAGGAGCTATTGTGTTTTACTGAAAATTTTAATAAAACATCACTTATTCATTTCTGTTTCCATTCCAAATGTTGACATTTTTCAATTTCCTTCCCTGTAAACACATGTAAGCTATGTGGCAGAGTCATAAGTGGTGAGTAAAAATGACTTCTATACATTCTACAAAACAGAAAAAAATACAACCACAAATGGAGTGTTTTTTTTTTATCTCCAAGGTTGTCCCTCATGCACATTAGTATTGGATCTTAACAACTATCATATGGGTCACAAACAATTTATTTGACAATACAACCAACAAAGTTTTCTCCAAAATGGTCTGTATAGATAATTTAAAATCAATATAAAAATAAACAATGAAGTTTGACTTCCCCTTTAAAAAAAAAAATGGACAGAGAGTCTTGACGGAGTAACACAAATTTTTGAGGATATACATGAAATATATGCACATTGCATTTCATCAAATACAAAAAGAAAACAAATGAAGGCAACAGTTCTTGGCTGAATTATCTGTGCTGCATCACTATATTAAGGGCATGACGATTAATACATACATAATGAAAAGCAATATACAAAATTTCAGAGATAAATACATTATTTATAGTTGATATGTTACAAAATTTCCCTCAGTGAGCGCAAGTGTGTATTTGAACAGAAATATGACGATGAACTACTATACTCCTACATTCTCAATGGATTTTAATTTTGTTTTTTAAATGTTTTTTTGTTGATCTAAAAGAACATGAAAAAGACATGTATAAATATTTAGCACAAGTTTGGCAATATCACAATAGTCTACAATTTTTAACCACATATAAAACACAGAAGGGAGTTGGAGCTAGAAGGGGGAGACTGCTCCTCATCAACAAGAAACAGACTTCACAGTAGCCTAGGAATGCATTAATACAGTGCTAGCAAAAAAGTTGAAAAACATGGCAAAACACACTTGCTTAAAAGGAAGCTCTAGACATGGAAGTACATCATATTCATCAACAGAGCAGTGTTTTGTACACGTCAGTGTGCTTGTTGCATCAAAGAGGATTTTTTTTTTTTACTTTTGAAGATGATTTCTAGCTACAATAAATTACAAAATTTAAGTTAAAATGCAGGAATGAAACATGATACAACCTTACCCACCCAGCCCCACCCTTTTTATTCGTATCTGTTGTACTTTTTAAGATCAATTCTACATTATATATCTCATATATTTTCCAGTTGAAATTCAAACTGTCTTGGCCCCTGTGTATTTTTCTCACACATAAAAATACAAAAAAGTCACATTATAAAGACACACAACTGTTGTGAATCTATTAAAAGAGAGTTGGAACAGAACAACTATTTCTGAAGTTCATTGGCAAATGTACTGTACATCAGTGTTTTTACTTTACAACCAGATGGTGAGTCCACAGAGTCCCTTCCAGTATTGAATGTGTGGTTGATTGGTGAGATCCAAGGCCGAAGCACAACCCGACAGGTGTACAAAATAAACCCTTCATCATCCTGTGTCCTCTTCAAGGGTGATCAAATGGGAAGGGGAAAAAAAGAAAAGTCCCACAGAAGAAAAGAAAAAGATATTTCTCGTGAAATCCTTTTTTTTCTGCAGGGTTTTGCGAAAGTCATCGAAAAGAAAAGAAAAAATCATTTCTTTTTTTTTTGTCTTCATCTTTAAAAACAGAACGGGCATTTTGACTATACATTACACCAGCGTTTTTGCTGTGTGCTCCTGTGAAGTGGTAATGTGTAGACTGGTGCTTGAGATGATGAAAGTGCATTTTACATTGGAGGGACAACCAGACCGGACATGGCTGGAAAAAAAAAATGAAGGAAAAGGAAGATTAGTCTATTTGCCTAAAAACAGTTCTGGATATAAATATAAAACATTTATGAACATTGTGTGTGTGTGTGTATATGGATGCCTGTGTGTGTGTGTGTGTGTCCAGCCAATCTGACTGCGTGAATGTATGCTTTAATGTGCCTGTTTGCGTATGTGCCGGTGAGTGTTTGCCGTGTCCGCCAGCCGGCTGCTGCGCGTCCTCCTTACGGGGAGACTTTTGAAAACCTCCCTCCTGCTCTGACATTTCAGCCCCCAGCATGCCAGTCTTGCTATGTGTGATATTTCTCCTGGCGTTGGGGTAATGGCAAACAGTGGCCCAGACTCCCAGGAGACGCGGCCGCGGTGACGGCGGAGCAACAACACGGTCACTTCCCACAATGCCACAGCGCTACACTACCAGACACTCGTCAGACTCCCCTCAGATTGCTTCTATCGCTTCCTCCCCTCGTCTCTTCACCCCCCCACTCTCTCTAACGCTGTACAGCGCATTAGTCCTACATTTCCACATTCCCCAAGTCGTGCCGCCGCGTCATTATCTAAGAGAGATTGGGCGCGATCAAAGGTAGCTTCCGTTATTCTACGAAGACCATCTGCTTAGGATATCATTAGCAACTGTACCTCACCGTGCGAGTTTATATATTCGGTACTTTCACACGTTTTAACAATTAGGCGACTGGTGGAGTGCTGGGATGATATATTATTATATTGCTCAGAGTGTATTTGTAGAGTCATGGTTGAAATGCTTTTAAGTTTGCCAGCGCAGATGATGGCAAGGCATTGCTCATTAATTTCTGCACAACATGTATTAATAAGTATGAACGTGTAGCAAGATGAACTTTAATTTCCCACTTCATTAAGCCCAATGTTATTAATCTTGGGGCACACACTACGGCTAAGCTTGTTTTCAAAGTAATCATGTTGGTCGTGACACATGCGCAAAACCTAATAAACATAATTACTAAAACAATTCTGGGAAGGTCTTTTCCTGCGACATCAGAGGGGATCATTTGTATGAAAGGGCAACAAGGATGCATGTTTGCAGACGCGCGTGTGTGTGTATGTAAGTGTGTACTGAAAGGTGTAAATTGGCCTGTCAAAATGCATATATTTGTAATGATTAATCCCTCACCAAACCGGACAGAGGCCTGAGCAGCGGTATCTGACCAGTAGTCCGTGGGGAAGGGATGAGGGGGTGAGGGGGGCTCACCTTGCAGTCCGTTGCCGTTGGCGCTGGTGCAGGAGGGGGGTGGGGAGGCCTGGGGTCGGACCACAGGGGCGAAGGCGCTCTTTTGTTTAACTGCAGAGACGGAAAAAAGAAAGGAGAGGGGGGGGGAGAGGGAGAGAGAGAGAGAGAAAACGTGCTGTGAGTAGTGCCGGAGAAGGAGAGGGCAGTTAAGGTAAGGCTAGGATAGCATTACTGCCAGGGGGGGATACACGATCAGTAGCCTACTCACAGGGCCCTACCATCAACATCTTGTCCGGTTGAAGAAATACAGGTGGCACACGGTGAAATCACACATAAAAAACTATATCCCCCGCTACTCTTGAGCTACCCGTGTGTTCTCCGAAGTGCTAAAAACTAAACAAGCCCCTGTGAATGAATCGTAATATATTTTCACCATCAATAATGTTATAACCCTGTCAGGAGTGATTCATAGACGTGAAAACGAATGTGGGAGCTGGAATTAAATCAGCAGCAGCTTAGTGCTACGACAGCGCGCGATAGTGGCAAGCTACTCACTTCCATATGGGGAGTTGGCAGAGGATCCGTTGAGGAACCCAGGGGAGCTCGGCACTCCCAGGTTCATGCCGGCGTTGCCGTAGCCATTCATGCTGTTGCTAACGGAGTTGTAGCCCGACTGCTGCGGGGTGCTGCTGGAGATGTAGCCCCGGGGGGACACGCTGCTGGTGTTCCGGCTGTAGCCCACTAAAAAAAAAAAAACAGGGGTGTGCAGAGAGAAATGTGTAAGTTCATTCATTTACTTTCCTTGGGCATGCAGAGTTTACCAGAGAAACGTGAGCCGATGACACAAGATGATAACGGGGATTTACTGCTGCGGTCAAACAATTAAATATCTGCACATCCTGCAGAAGCAACTTTAATAAGAAAAATATATGGCATTTAATTGGACTTTTTAACTACCTGTATTATGGGTGAGCATGGGCTAGTGAACCCGGTGTTAAAAAAAACATAATTTCGATCCCTTTCCTCATTTTAATGAGTGAAATGTAACTATTTCTCATTGTGGCCTTAAAACAACACCTGGAATCCCCTCAAGGACGCCAGCAGGGTCCCTGGACCCCACTTTTGAGAACCACTGAGTTATGGGGCTGTACCCTAAACACATACCTTGGTCATTCCCTTGTGACTCAGACACATTGACTGCTAGCTGGCTGCTGAAGGAGTTGACTCCCATCATGCCGTGGGAGGCTGTGTTAGCGAGAGAGGGGATCTGGTTGTGGTTGCGGGGAACGCTGTACAGGGCCTCGGCGATGTCAGCTGCCCTCTTCAGAATGATCTCCTGGAAAGCGAAGAAAAGGCAGAGGTGTTGTTATTTATATTGCTTTGATGCATGTTCCGTGGCTATGTGGTTAACTCACAAAGCATGTAGGCTACATTGTCCCAGATATAGGGATGCAAATACCCTTTGGTTAAAGTATGTATACTATTATACTGGTAGGTTTCAATGGTTTCTTATTTAGCAGAGCTGTGTGGATACCGACCTGATTGTTGTGGGGCATTCCATACAGGGCTTCAACGAGATCAGCCGCCCTCTTCAGTAGCACCTCCTGACGATGGGGAACAGGAAGAGTGAACGTTAAGACCCACACCGATTATGTTCGAGACCCCAGCGGTCCGTTCTGTAACAGTTTAGCTCCACGCCTTCCTTTTTGTATTAGTTGTTTTCATCCGGTCACTAACTATCATGTCATTCCAGATCCTGCTTCCCATCTCGTCAGTCCAACTCCCCTCACCTGCCTCTGATCACCTCGTTAGTCCCTCATTCCCTTCACCTGGTCCTCACGCCCATCTCACCTGCAGCCCATCCCCTCGTTAGTCCCTCATTACCTTCACCTGGTCCTCACGCCCTTCTCACCTGCAGCCCATCCCCTCATTAGTCCCTCACTATTTAGCTGCCTCACTTCCACTTGTCCTCTGCCAGATTGTCTTGTGTTTTTCCGACCAAACCCTCGAGCGTTCCATAGTTTGATTATTCTATCTGTTCCGATCTTGCTGACGCTTACAGTAAAGAATCTTTATTTGAATTATCTGTCTCCTAAATTGTGCATTTGGGTTCACCCTAATCCCATCGTGACACGTACGGCAACAAACAATATAAAAAACAACTTCACACGGCAGCGTCGTGGAGCGCTTTCGAGATGTTTGCATGAAAAAGAAAAAAAGCCACCCTGATTTAAGAGGCACCGGTGCTGAATTTATACGGCCGCTACCACTTTGCTCCTTCCAACCATGCGGAGCTGTGAATAATGTTCCCTATCTTAATTAAACTGGCACAGTGCTTTAAAAACAACACCTCAACCCTGATTCTGGGCTCCACGTTTGCTCTGGAGTTCAGCGCCGAGTCCCCTCTCCTCAGAACAATAAAGTGAATTAGCTCTGGGTTAATCTAGTTCTGTTGTAATGACATTAAGGAATTTTTCAATTAACCTCTTTGACTGGCTGTTGCAAAGGACTTCACAAATGACTTCCCATCCAGCAAGAGCTGGGTGCTTGTGCCTTGGGGACACGGATGCTCAGGATGTGGTCTTATCCATGTCTGCATGCTTGCCCCCGCTTGACAATGCGGATTAGCTGTGTTGCTTTGGCTTTAACACTGAAAATGAGTTGGCCCCGGATCCCGTTCCCCCCACTGTTTGGGGGCTTCCAGCTAGGTGGGGTTTGGCCCGTTCGTGTGTCTTTATCTGCTCTCTGAATTCAGCACTTACAATTAAATCCCTCTCAAGCAACCAGACTGCTCCCTTTGTTTTCCATCATACAGGGGGGCAATATGCTCCATGAAAACCCTCATCTCCTTTTTCGAGTGCATTTAATCTGACAAAGGCAAACCGCAGACACGACTGTTGCGTGTGTTTTTTAAAATGCTCGCGTGTCCTCACCTGCTTGTAGAGCGGAGATTTGTCGACTGCGCTGTTAGAACCCTGGTTAAAAGCAATGCAAATCTGTCACCAGAAAACATCTCAGATGGCGCTTGTTTTCTTCCCACATTCGCCGTGTTTTCTTTTGTGGGCCTCGGTAATTTGTCTGAAGTGTTCCATCACTTGGCAATAGCGGTGCGGGATTAAGACGGCAGCTGCCGTAAATGAATGTAAACACAGCCTTCGCGCCTTCAAACAGCGGCCTCCAAGACTTGGCCTGCGCTTCCAAGGCACAGCGTATGTAGTGTTTACGGAGTGTGTGCATGGGCCCTTTCATCCTGAGGAGCATATCTACCATAGTCCTTGATTTATCAAGATGAATCACTGTAGAAGCCACTTCCAGCGTATGCCATGCTCTCTTATAGAAACATATCGCTTAATCCACCCCAAGTTACCGGATGGGTGGCTCTTAGAATGGGCATTTACCTCTGAAATTGGTGTGTATGCTCAACGTTGCATGCATCTAGTTTGCATACAAATAAAGAATTATGGTTGTCGTGAGGCAGGTAGACTAAATGAGAGGACCAGCTGTCTTGATGTGTTCTCATCAGGCAGAACAGATTTCTCTCTCTCTCTCTCTTGCTGAGTGAGATAAAGTGGTTTTCTTTCTTTTTGTCTGCAGTTAATAATTACCAATAATCTATTCTATCATATTTCAAGATCTACTACATGGCTCTCAATTTTAAACAACAATTAAAGCAATTAAGACTGTCGCGTATGCAAGCCATGTTTCATTCTCCGTGAAACGTCCTCTCCCTCCTTGTCCATATGGTACTTTGCAGCAGTGACATAAGGACTGCTTGGAAAAAGGAGGAGAGAAAACGATATTGCCTCTCATCCTTAATCTGTCGTTTACCGCGTGGTGTCTTAACTAACCAAGCTGACTCGCAAGGCTATGCTTAAGTGCAACCTAGTCATATCCGGGGATGATGAGAAGAGCTGCACCCAATCAAGGAAGAAGTTTGTTTTCTTGTGACGAGACGCTTTCATGCATATCGGCTCACGCTGTGAATACGATTAACACGGAATCGTGTTCTGAGGGCATTTCCATGTAAATCTCAATACTACTCCAGCATAAGTGTAATTGGCTTTCTTGTCATGGAGACATATCAGAACGCACCATGTTAAATTGAAACAATTAAAGGCCTCAAATGATTTCTGTTGTTCTGTGACAAATGCGTGACAGATTTCTGCTATTGTTTGCCTTGCTTTGCATAAAGGTCTCGTGTTCAACAACTGTTTAAATGGGGCTGCTCAAATGACAAATCACCTCAGATTTAGAGGCTTGGTTTTTTTTTTCTGGTTTTTTTCCGGTCAATGCCGAGAAAAAAGTGAAAGGAGGCCATAACAAATGGTGTGTTCTAAAGAATATCTTAACAATGGGGCGGAGTGGTGTAAAACGGATTCTTCAAGCACTAGATTAACATGGATGTTGTATTTATATTATCACAGTTAATAAAAGAGGGCCTAGGTTATGTAGCTCGGAGTGCTAATGCCATTATAAAACTGTAAGGCAATTACTCTGTTAGCTCTAGCCTGAGGTAATGAATGCATTTAGAAGCATAGGGCCATTAGATGAAGGTACTTCAAAGAGCACAGGAAGAGGGATTCATTTAAATACATGGGTAATTGCTTGACATGAACACATTTGTAATATTTTCTCCTTGTGGATTACGCAAAAAAATTGGAAAAGAATGGGTTTATGCTCATTTTGGGAGGAAAGAAAGGAATCCAAAGCAATCAGCTTAATAATAAAACAATATTGAGTTTCACTTTTAATTTCATAATGAATCTAATTTGTTACAGAAGAGAGAAATTGAGTGTGATATAATGTGATATTCAGTCTATTTGTCCATTACTGCCAGAGGGCACAAAATGGTATTATAAATTGTCTTTTTTATATTATGAATAGAAAATTGTTTTATAACAAGATCTTAAAAAGGAGGGTGAATTCCAAAGTCTCTCTTCACTTAACGCGATGCCCGCAAACCAATCTCCTTTCTCATCACTTGACTGCTCACACTTATTACTTTCATATTCACCCTGGACTTTGCATTGAATTTTTATATCTCCACTCCTCCCACAGGGTCAGACTGTCATCTACGATGTTGTCTTAGAATTACGAGGTAAACTTCAATCAGAGGCAGCTTCCCCCCCTTTTTTTTCCCTCTGTGTAGCAACAATATTAGCGTGCATCCCTTGCTATCCATGAGCACTCCCATATTGGCTTTCTGTCTCCTTACAATTACCACGTGTCTTACTGGTCCCAGGGAGAAGGCTGGTGGAAATCAATATAGCGCAGTAATATTATCAACTGGAGGGTGAAGTCATGGGAGGGAGGGTTAGAGGCGGTGAGTGGACTTGGTGTCGATTTGCCTTTCTGCTAATGCACACCGCGCGTCCTCCAGCTTCATCTTCTTTTTATAGAGTCTCCCTACCTCACCTGCACCCTGTAATGGCTGTTCTCTATATGCTGTTTCTGTTCTCATTCCGAATGTACATGCAAGCGTCAGCTCGCCGCGGGGCTGTTTTATTGGGAATGTGCTTTTGACCCCGTGAGCTGACCCTCAGATGGCAAGCTTAACAATGACGAATCACTTGGTGGGATCATTTACATGCCCCCCTGAACCCCATATTTGGGTCCATTAGAGAGCAAATCAAATATTTATGTTGTTTATTGGAAGTGCAGGGTTTCATCTCACTCTGTGATTGTTTCATGCAAAGGCCGGGAGAGCGCGGTATATTAAGTATATGCACACCCGGGAAACTAATCTTGGGTTCAGCGTCACGATCTGCTCTCGCGGCGCTCTGTATTCAAGGAAAGAAGTCGCTGTGTTTAACATTGTTGCTCTCTTTGTTTCGGAGATGTGGCTTTCGCAAAGACGTGGCGACTTTATGAAATTGGAACAGTGTAGCTAGATTGACCGGCGATGCCTGCGGAGATGGTGAAAAGCCATGTGGATATTAAGGGCAAGTGTACTTTACCTTTTGGTCTACGTTTACAGTTGAAATTAGAGTAACATTTCATGTCTAGGTGTTGTTTCCTGTCTCCACGGGGACCGACTCTAATTGAAACACTTCATACACTGAACCAGGGACTCGCTGTGATGTTCCATTTCTCCACATTGCCTTGGTCAAACGTCTATGGCTACCACACAGTCTGTTCTTTATTAAATTGTCCGTTGGACGTTAATGATATTGCTGTGTTGCATGCTGGGATTTAATAGATAAGGTCTTAAAAGGTTTTACAGTATTATTAAAACTCTGAGGTGGCCACCACTTTACCACATGCCAAGGGGTTTTGAATGTAGTAATCAGTTATATTATTACACTTGACACATCTGGAACGTCAGTCACCGAAATGATTACTGGCAGGGTGGCAATTAGTGGAAACACACAGTTAGATTTTATCAATAGGAAATGGAGAGAGTAAGAGAACCAAAGGGATGAAAAAGTAAAAAGAATCAAAGAGTTTCTGCATGGGGAGGGGGAACAAATAAAAAAAACACATCCACACCTTAGTTTTCATGTGCGTCTAAAAGTGATGTGGCTTTCAACTCCTTCGCCCAGGTTCAAAAGAAAACAATAAGAGAGCCAAAGCATAATAACGTGCAGTCTTTGTCTATTAGCTGCGCTAAGACGGGGGCGGTTTACGGCACAGGGCTCTGTAAACAAAAGATTAAACCAAATCGAGCTGCAGAAAATGAAAGGAAAACATGAGTGGGGTAATGAGGGCGCAGACGTCGTCTCTGACCAGATTACCATCTCCACAGACGACTGGAGAGGAAAACGCCTGATAGAGCTATTTTACCACACAGAGAGTTTACGCCTCTCTCCACACACAAAACCAATACCATTACCACGCTGGTTAGAGGGTAAGCCACATATGTGAGGCAAAGCTGTTACGGTTTGGGGTCACCGTGCTCTGCCTTGATGGCGGTGTTGTTTTGTTTACTCGTCACATTCAGGGTATTAAGGCGCTCTCGCCCCAGAGTGCTCTGTCGCGTTGATGTTCTGCGCGTGCGTCTGCGCGGAGACCGTACTGACCTTTGGTAACCTCTCGGGATCGCCGGGGTGTCTGGGGATGACCTTCTGCAGCCTCTGGAAACCATAGTCGATGGTTGGCTCATTTAGGGCTGTAAGAAGAAAAAAAAGTGTGGGGGGGGGGGGGGGAGGAGGAGAAGGAGGTGAGGAATTAGAATAATTTCAGGGCTAATTTTTGCCAGAGACAGGGAGAAACTAATTGAGAAATCTGTTGGAGTTTACGGGAACAAAAGTCATTTCAGAATGCCTAATTTTAAAGAGACCTCTGGGGTGAGAGGATGTTTTATGAAACATCGGCAGGGGGGGCAAGTGATGGAGTCTGACATGGGTCCCACTGACACTTGTGTCACCAAGTGTCATTCCATTAACAGCCGTGATGACCTACATCACTCTGAGAATCCTTCAGAGGGACCCTCCCTCTTTCTATCTGCTTCGGAATATTGACTACAGCAAACTACATCGCGGGGGTCTTTTAATCTAACCGAGCTTTAATAATCTGTGAAAGGCCGTCCACACATTGATCTCGTGGAAGTTGCTGTCATTTCACCCTTCTGCACCAACTGTACTGCAACAGTGGGCCCGTGAAATACGGCGGCAGATCCCATGGAGCCATTAATCTCCTCCACCCCTCAAATAGTAATCTGGGGCGTGAGGCATATTGGGCGATGAATCAGAGGCACAAAGTAAATGAATCATAACCCAGACTTTGGTGAGAGCAAGGCGTTTTATGTCTGACAGTCCTAATGGGTAATTGAAGGCTTCCTTACAGCTCCGCCTGATTCTAAACAATCATGTGCACACTCATAGGCAGGCCGAGGCGAAGGGAGGGGGGGAGGGCAGAGGAGAGAAGGAGGGGAGGAGAGGAGGAGAGCAGCGTAAAGGGGGAAGGAACGACTTAATAGAGAACATCACTTCTCAATGTAGATATCATTTTCAGGAGAGTAACTCCGCCGAGCAAGGCGCTTCATAAATCAATGGCTTTCTATGGAGACTAATAAGAGCTGCCTGCCTCTATTCATTGTTCAGCCTGTAATTTGGCCCATCACTCATTACTCAGCATGTAATTTCAGCATTAACACCGCACAGCTCGCTGAACCTGCTGAACACCGGAGAATGTGAAAGGAAGCGAACCCCCCCCCCCACACACACACACACACACACACACACACAGGCAGGCAGGGCCACTGAAGCACGAGCCGGGGGAGACACGGCAGGAAAACGAACATTCATATGTCTCACTCTTTCTTTTGTTCCCTCACATCTAAATACAAGCAAGCATGCTCTCACACACACACACACAGACACACACACACACACACACACACACACAGAGGCATACTGTACCTACTCACGCATACATGCTGTGCAGCAGTCATGTACTAACACACACACATACAATCGAAAACACATGCACCACTTCTGCCAAAACCGGAATACAGTAATTGCCAGCGCGACCGTGATCAAACGGAGCAATTATGTGTTCAAGCGCGGACAATGCGAGGCGCTAATCGATAGCGAGGATCTAGCTTGCAAATGCGGTGGTATTCAGCCCTAATGGCGAGGCACACCTGAATAAACCCCCCACGCCACGACGACACACACTGCAGGAAATCTGATTTGACATGTCATCATGCGTCCCGGAACGACAAAGGTCCGCTTCGCAATGCGAGGGGGACGCCATCTTCTCCTTAATAAAGGATTGATCTGCCGTATTGATCGTACATGACAAGTCTGTAGCAAGGAATTTGCCCCCTTTCCTTTGTTATTTCCCACCCCCTTTCTTATCTATGCACTCTGGCAGTCCCGTACACAAGCAAACATGTATACGTGTGTGCGCGTGTGTGTGTGAGAGAGTGCACGTGCCCGGCTGAGAGAGTGTATGCGCAGGCAGCCCTGCCAGACCCCGCTGCTCAGTGTGATGTAAATTGTGTATGTGTAAAAAGCACTCCATAATCAGGCCATCCATCATCAGAGGCTGTCAGTGGGCTCTCTCAGGGTGATACATCACGCTCTCCTGTCCTCTGCCTCAGCTGGGGCCTACACAACCCGCCGGGCATGCTGGGAACACAGCCGGAGAGACGTACAGTACAGGACGAGACCTCGGTCGGGAGAGGTGCACTGTGTGATGTTCCTTTCCGATGATGATGATGATGATGCCCCCACTTTAAATGCGGACCTGCGAATTATTATGAATGTGATTTGGAGGGTAGGGCATCCTGTACCCTCAGAGAAGCGTTTTCAACTGCTTTTCTCTCCTGCGTTTTTCCACACGGCGATTAAACGCCTGCATATGGAGGAGTTTCAATGCGTCGTGGATTACATTTTTAAACCCGTCTCCGTGTAGGTTTAGCAGACGGCTCAATGTTCTGCCGCCGCAGTCCGAGCGTCGGGCGCGATCTCCACACGTCGACGCGTCGCCGTCTCATCTATCACGGAGATGATCTTTGTTACAACCCCGGCGTAATGAAATTGGTGACACAGACCGCCATCTGCTATTGATTTCATGCAAATGTTTTTGACAGCTGATGGAGACTTGCATTAGCGCTAAACGGTGCTGTCAGTTGATGAGTTGACAGTTTTGTAGTCGTCCCATGTACACTTGGTGCCGACAGACACAGACAATGTCAATAATCCTGTAAGAGCTGCTGATGATATATACTGAGCACTTATATTCAATCCGGACAATAAATGTGTTATGTGTGTATTCGGCGGATCGTTCTGCACGTTATTTCTTCCAGGCAAAGATTTCCTTTCATCTGCCGAGCTCTTCTGAGTCATTGGGACTTCTGCTCTCACTTTTTCTTATGCCACACACATTGACGGCAGCAGTTTCCCACGTTTCGATCTCCCCCCCCCCCCTCGCCACCCTACGTCTCTCTTAATCCTCGGTTCATCATTATGTGCCGACTTCACACCCTGTCGTGTACTTTCCGCTCTTCTAAAGCCGATAACAGGCCAAACTAGCCGCTCTGCCCTTGCATGACAACATTTGTTTGGCCCTCCTCGTCCTTCCAACACAATATGGTGAAAGGAGGGGGTGGGCGGAGGGGTGTGAGGGGGGAGGTGGAAGGAGCGTGTCCACCTCCCTTGGCCCTCCTGTAAGGGTCTCAGTCGCTGCAAGGAAACATGAAACCCTCCACACACATCCCATAAATCCTGCTCTGGGTGGGGAGTCTAGCCAAGGGGAGGAGGGACCGAGGAAGGTGGAGGGAACTGGGGGGGGGGGGGGAGGTATGATAGGGGTTGTTGGGGTTGGAGGAGAGGGGGGGGGGGGGTTGCACGTTCCAGTCACGCCCGCTTCCCGGCTCGCGGCCAATCAATACCACTTTCCTGTTTTAGAGGCGGGTAATTATGAGGTGGAGAGATTGTGTGACCTCTCACCCCTGCTGCATTACTCGCCTGATATTAAGATAAATTGCCTGATTTTGGGTAAACATATGCTGCAATTCAAACTGTCAGCACTGGTTTGCTCAGGGATAATTTGTATTGATCTCCTGGCTTCTTCCCCATTTTGCTTACTGACCTCATGGATAATTAGAGAAAAAGAGACACAGGGAGGTAAGGCAGGGCTTGCATTTGAATACTTTGCAGGAGAGATGAAGAGCACATGGGGAGGGGGGGGCCGAGGGAACATTATGGACTAATAGAATTTTCATTTTCTATAATTTTTTCCGTCCTGATTTAGACAGGTTGCATACTTTGTTCAATTACAACACTTATACCCCCGCTTGCGGTACATCTAAAGATATAATTGTTCCTATATTTTACTCCGTGGTGTTATTCCAGATATGATTAGCATTTAACGGAAGTAATGAGACAACAAAGTGACAGCAAATATGGGAGAAATTTGAACGGCTGTCAACTGAAAGAATTATTAAAAAAGGAGCACACAAACTGATTTCTTGACAAAGAAACAGACTTGCTCCCTCCGCATGGAGGTTCCGAAAATTTCTTTTATGAATATTTCAGTAATTTTCTCACTCCAGAGAGTCAATGATCATGTTTCAGAAAATGAAGAAATGGAATGCATGACTCGGTGTGCAGCTGTGACCATATCATTTCCAATTTTCAATACCACACATGCGCACATGCATCCATGGCAGGGCTTCAGTAGAATTCCTCTGCCTGGAATGTGTACTTCCCCGACGTTATTTTTGATGCCGTGATCTTTCCGTTCTTTCACGCTCCCATGACACATTTTCTCTGAGTGCTCCTTTTTAGCCGCCCCAGCTAGCCACTTCACTTAAAATGTAGAGTGGATGGCGTGTACATGGCATCTGAGTGTGGTCTGCTGCCCCTTCTCCGTGTTCTCTAGAAATAGGACATGAGTAACCGCTCTACGGGAACAGTGTAACATGGCCGACGTTGGCAGCCAGGAGTGCTTACGTGGCGATACACGACTGTGTGCCCGCGGTCTATATGGAACACGTGTATTGACTTACAGTATCTGGGTATAAACATGGGGAAATGTTTGAGCAAAGCAGTAAATTTAAGGGAAATTGTTCCTTGTTAAGTCTATGAGCCTGAATGGAAGCTTGCACCGACTACTAGCATTCCTGCCAGCCATTACAGCTTATTACGATAACTCTATCTTTCCAGGAGATAAAAACCTAGCCTTGTTGCCATTTGCCAGCTATTACTTTCGCTAATTATACTTAACTGCTTCGAGCTTATCTCCACTCCTCCTACACCATTGAGCAGTTATTTTTTTCTTTCCCCGTAACACAAATTAGAGGCGGAGTGGGAGTTGGAAAGGGGGAGACAGATAAACAGCACCCGCAGAAGTTCATTCAAGTGTTATTGCATTTGTGACTTGTCAAACAGTCTAACTGAAGCCTTCGAGGCACCTGTGGTCTCTTGAATGGATGCAGTTCACAACGGCACCGGCACATGACCTCTTCTCGGCGAAGAGACATTGAAAGAGTGAATATCTTCTCATGACTGTAAGGAGTTAAATATAATACCGTGCATACAGAGAAGGTAAGATATCCAGAGGTCATGCTGCCGCGCCATAGTCGATATGTTTCAGTGTTGAGAGAATAGAAAACACGCATGCAGATGTGGAGACCATCTTAAAAAAACCAAACCAAGCCAGATTGGAATTTCCACAGCAAACCCACGCAAAGCAAACCTCATCTGTTTTTACCACTGACCATATCATCTCCATCCACTGAAGCCAGTTACCACTGAGTGATTCCATCTCCAGCAGTCTCAAGATGAACAGGAAATTACAATTTCAAAGATCTGCAGTTAGGATAAATCAATAGAGACGGATCAATGTTCATTGAAATTTCATGAACTTTGAGCCAATACAGATGAGAAAAAAAAAACCTCGACAGTAACAGTCTCCAGCAGATATTGCTCCTGCAACAGATAAAATGTAATTAACACGGTTAAAAGGGAGCAATGTTACAGATTGCACATCCATAATTTCAGACTCCCTTCATATCGGCTGTGTTATTAGAAAGGGCCGAAGACACCTGTTCAATCCTCTTAGATGACATCTAAAGTATGTGTGCCACTTCTCTAAGGACGCCGGCGGACTTTCACACATTACTAGCCAACAGAAATCAAATGGGTTCCCTTCACAGCTGATTGCAAGCGCAAATTAATATTGTAAAATGAAGATCAATACATGGACGGGGCACAGATCGATGGCGGCTAAATTACGGCCGCGTTTTCCCCCTCATTCAAGATGAGTTGTGTTTTCCTCTCAAAGTCAATACCGTGCTGCCTCCCTCATTCATTTCTCAATAAACTTGCCGATGAATTTCAATCAAAAGGCGGCCGCGGAGGAGGAGGGGTGCGTGGAGTACTTTTAAAGCCCGTCGGGTGTGGATCGTACTGAAAATGGGGCAAGAAGAGGAGGTAGAGAAAGGAGGAGGAGGAGGAGGAGGGGAAAGATCCTCGTCTATCAAGAAATCCCCCTTCCCTCCCTCCTCTGTCTGTCTTTCCTGTGGCAAAGGACTGATGCTGTGACTTACTGAGGACAATCCATTTTAAGAGCCATTACAAAACAGACCTCTAACGATACTGTGGGACAAAAAGTGGGTCCAATTAAAAATAAATCAATGGATACCATCCTTACTCAGAGAAGCAGAGAGAAAAAACACAGCCATACTTTCATTTTTCTCTTGGAATATACACCCACAATACATTTCACGGAGAGGTGTAATGGAAGGAAAATACATGCTCAACTGCAAGTGCTTATTTCAATCAATTTCCCGGAGCTGGATTTCACAGGTCACTTTGCTTATAACACGCTGTGGAATAATGCCACAGTGTGCTTCTCAAAGCCTCCCTGACAAGCTGCCTGACAGTGGGGGAGTGCGAGCACGTGTCACGTCAGCCCTCTAATTGGACACAAGGACCTTCCTCCGTGGATCCTTGTCGCGCTCCACACAAGCTCACAAGGCCTTCAAACCAGGCCCATCGAACTTGGCAACGAGTGTCTGCTCCACTCCTGTGGAGCTGGTGCTAAATACCAGAGTTGTAATGAGACAGGCCGGTATGGGGATATGGCTCGTGGATAACATGCTTTGACACATGCTAAAACTGTTGTGCCAAACTGGTTACAACCCACTTGACTGTGGCGATGACATTTATAAATGCCTATTTCAGTGGGACTTTACGACACCCCCCCCAACAAAAAAAAAAGAATCTGCAGATGAATTTCAAAGCGTCTCCAATCCGAAGTGCCGTGTCGTAGGTTGAGTTACTTTAAATACACGATGCTTGTATGAAGCGTTTGGTGCGTGTTTGCGAGTCCTCCCCTAAAGCTGATCTGTTTACATACCTCTGAATTACTTTGATTGTCGCATATCTTTGCTGTAGGCCACACCCCATCACTGACCAGCAACCAACCGAGTACCAAACCCAACCCTGTAGAACAGGAAATGAAAAGGAAGCTCTCCATCTGATCAGCCTCTGAGTCTAGAACTTCAAAGTGACAGCAGGGCGTGGAGGAGACGTAAGGATCGGCCCGATTCACAGCCCCGACCGGCACAAGGCCCTATCTGATGTGCTCCGATAAAGACGTCTGTGTTTGTTTATTTCATTTTTGGAGGGAGAGGAGGCGAAGGCTCCACAACAGTTGTGTTCTCTCGTTCTGAGAGTGGAATAGGAAGTGAGTTTAATTTGAAAAAAACGGAATATCACTATCTGGATAGAATACCAACTTGCTGCCAGTTTCATTTGGGCAGACATGCACGTAAAGAAATAGAAATGAAGATTCTTTCTGACGTTCATGAAGTAAGAAATTGTAGTTGAAGCTTAACTAAAAAAAGGCCTTACTCCTGCACAATGAGCATCTTCCTTTTCCATCCCTTACAGGGCTGACATTTCTTGATCTCCACCGGTATTGAGTGAAGCACACATGACCCCTTTGTCCTTATGTTGATGAATGACTGCCTCATACCCATTTTGTCAGATTTTGGCGCAGTGGAGTCGATAGCGTCACCTTGACGAGGAAAGTTTGTGATCCATCAGCCCTCAAGGCTGTCTGGCCTCGACTAAGGCCTGGCAAGAGAGGCTCACTGTATGGGGCATGTACTCCATCCAAAACCCTTCACCCAGAATGCAGCTATCGTGTGAGGTCGAACGAGCGCCTCCTATTACCGCTGCTTTACAGTGAGGGGAGAAGAAGAAAAAAATAGAAAACACTTGACTTGTACTAATAGCTGGGAAGCCATGCTGGTCACCAAAGGTCTGAAGACGAAGCACCCTGTCAGTGCCCAGCTTGGGAAATTAGCAAATAATGTTCCCTTCCCCCTGACAAATGTGTGACAGCTCGCCTTCGCCAATCATTCTCTCCTAACGTTATGATGCATGTCCTGGATCCCCACTGGAGGATACAGGCGAAGTTTACTGACCCTCAATTTACCCATGACAAATGGGGTCCCGGTAAATGTGCGTTTTCTGGGGCGCGGAAGGGGTTCATTTTAAGCAATCCCGGTTATGTGGATGTCACTGATTAGGATAAATAGTGGCTGAGTGTGTTAGGACTGCTTGCAGAACCATATTACCAAGGGCCTGCATCGTTGCCCCTGGAGGGGAGCGCTCGTGGAAACTTGGCCAAGATAGAAAAGCAAAAGCTCTGATGCAATTAGGAGCTTAAATTGGATGAATTGTGCGGTGAACGTTTTTATTTATGATTTACCCTTTCATATAGCGCCGTAACAATGCAGTAAAAAGGTTAAGACGCTGCAAATGAGGCTGAAAATTGATACTTTTTTCTTTTTTCTGAAGAAATCATCCGATCAAACCAGCATGCACTGTTGTAGCGCACCGCTTAATATAGTGTAAAGTGTAATACAGTATTGACCTTAGGTACAGCCAGGAGTTCCTCTTGATTTTCTACAACCTTGCGGACAGTTGGACCAATGGATAACCAATAGATGGATTCAACAGAGGACAAGCTAGAAATCTCCAAGGGACTACATTTTGTGAGAAGGTAAAAGGTATAGACTGAGATATAGCAAAAAAAATAGCTGGCATGTCCTTCCTTTAAAAGTGTGCCAATAACAGGTAGAGAAGCAGTCAGTAAACTACAGCCTACTAAAGTTTTATATCGTATGCCTGTTGGTCTCATTAGTGTTTTGAACATTCACTAGTCAATGCCAACAGGATTATTTGACATACATTACAGGGTGCTCTCTTTCTGAGAATGGATTGTGAGTTTTGGAGCCGTTCCAGGGCACTAACCCGAGTGAGGACGTGTCCCTCTCCGCCGTTCCAATTGGCTGCAGTCTCCTCTGTGTTGACTCTCGGTAATTTGTGATAATTTCTTAAATTGAGCGAGTTAAATCTCCACAATTAGGGTAGGGGTGCAAGAAGAGTCGAGATGAAAAGAAGGGGGGAAAGAGCACTCGTCAAGTCGGGCTTGAAGCCTCACGCTTTGATAACTACCCCTTTTATTATTTACTTGTTGCTCTTCGATATGACACCGGAACAATGTGTGTCTTTTAAGATAGCGCTGTGTCTTTACTACATGCCCACTTCAGTTCCAGGTAATTTGCTATTGCGACTGCGGGTCATTTCAAACCCATTTGCTCGTGTCGTGCAGCGACACAGAAGGAAAAGCTCCGGTTTGAAACGAGCTGGTTCGCTCTTAAATACACGATCCACTCTCTGGCGCTCGATGCATCGCGATGCCCGTTCTCATTTTACTGTCGGAGAGAAGTAGCTCACATCGTTTCACCTTCGCAATTACCGTACATATGGAATCCGCGGTATCTAATTGTGGCGTTCTGCGTTCTGCTCTCTTTTAACGCTTCCGTTCTCTCAAAGCGTCAACCCTTGTACAATCAGGGTGAGCCACACGGGGAATAGCGGAGCGGAGGAGCCGGACCTGTCTTATTCGTGACTTTCTCTTTTAATTCAGCACACTAATCAATTGTACCACCGTCGCCTCCAGGGGTGATTGTATCTTCATACTAACTGGAAGTGAGTAGGAACCCAGAGAAGACAGGGAGGAAGAATGGGCATGGGGGGGAGTTGAAAAATCAACAAAGATAGAGAGAAGGGGACACGTTTCCCCAGTAAAACCTGATGGTAATCATCCCAATCCGCTTAGCCTCTGTGACTAATGGGGTCTGTTCTTAAGGGACCTGGTACTTTCACCAGGGTGCTATAGAAGCCATTAATGTCTTAACTTATACACCTTCTCTGTGCTGTGTAGCACATGTACTCACACACACACACACACACTCACTCACACACACACTATTTCCCCTCGCGCTCGCTCTCACAGTCTCGCACAAACAGACGCACATACACTTACGCAGCCACACTACACTCCTGTTTCATTATCCCGGTGCCTCGTTGGCCTCTGCTCTGCTCCCGCCAGGGAGGTTAAATGCAGGAGAGCCGGGCCAGACTGCACGGTTGGAGGAGAAGGGGACGGATGGCTGGGGGTGGCGGTATAGCGGTGGTTTGGGGAGCGAGAGAGGGGGGGGGGACTTGATGAGAAACAGCTGCCCCGGGATGGAGGGGTCTGGATGGGGGTTTTCCGAAGGGGGGGGAGGCGGATGGAGGGGGAGTTCAGGACCAGTCCCAGGCCCACACTTTGCAATTCTGCTGCGCTCAAGGCCAGGGCTGTGCTGTAGGCCTTGGAGTGGGGAGTAAGAGTGCTTTGACGCGCCCCCCCCCCCGTTTCATTCTGCCCATCAGAGTTAGAACAGACAGAGGCTTCCAGGTCAGACGGGCTCTGACCCCCACGACCTCTGTCTCCTCACCAATGATGACAGATAAGACCACCACTTCCCTCTGTTAGCCGAGATAATCAGATCCCTTACTTCGAGTGCGACACGTACACCCCTTCTCTCACGTCTCTCTCTCGTCTCTTTGCACACTTCCTCTGCCGCGAAGTTCCTATTGAACACACATGAGAATAACTTCTGACTCGCTCATGCGCTGAACCGGGATAC
This sequence comes from Pseudoliparis swirei, assembly GCF_029220125.1. Lineage (NCBI taxonomy): Eukaryota > Metazoa > Chordata > Actinopteri > Perciformes > Liparidae > Pseudoliparis > Pseudoliparis swirei. Next base: position 20,109,966 of record NC_079404.1, read on the forward strand.
TGCTTTTCCAATCTGATTCAGAAAGCAAATTTTTTTTTTTATTAAACTACATTTTGCTTTACAAAATCATTAAATTAGCAGAAAGCATTATCTGTCTCGCAACAGGGCTGATAACGAGAATTGGCAGAATGAGATATCCCGACAGCTTGAGTTTAACCGAGCTTGGCAACGCCGTGGTATGACGACAGGTCAGAGGGGGATCGAGTTGCACTTGGAGGAGCCCCTCCACGAAACACCTTTTCCCGAGCAGTGCAGATCTCACACTTTTCACATTCAGCAAGCAGGGCCCTGGCCAGTTCATTATTAGTGCATGGACCTGGGGCTGTGGGCTCCATCAAGACAGAGGGTGGGAGGAAGAGGCAGTTTTGACTCACCAGTATAGACAAATCTCCCAGGGGCACCTTTGCAGAACTGCTTTGACTTGTAGGACAGCGTGACTTCCACAACTCCGGGGATGTGCCGAGGTGGAGTCTGGACACGGATGGCGTGTGGAGTGATCAGCTGGATTACAGAGGAAGTGAAAGAGAAATAATGAGACCTCTGAAATAACAAACTTGAGAGTGTGTTTCGTTAATGCTATTACCTAGAGGGTTAAATACAACGACCTGAATGTCTAACACCGTATGACTGAGTCAAATCTACAATTCCCAAAAGAAAACTCGACATCATACCTCACTCCATACGAGCATGGTGCCGAACACGACTTGGAGGCCGTCGAAGAAGTTGTCCCCTATGATGATGACAGTGGCTCCTCCGGTGGTCCATCCCTCACTCGGGCTGATGGCTTTGATGCACGGGGTGGCTGCTAATCCAAGACAAAGAGAAGAGCTAATTCAGCACCTGAGCCTCAACACACTCGTCCCCGTGTCTCTTTCCATGCAGACACATTGGCGCATCACCTCCACGTCTCCCTCACAAAGACACATCATGGAAATTGCCGCTGGGAAAAAGAAAAAAAAAATGATGGATTTGTCCTTTAAGGCATGAGAATCAAAATCATTTATCAGCGCGCTGGAGTGGTGTAGTTAAGCAGACCCTTCAAATGGTCCACTTCACAAAGGCTAAACGCCGGGCTCGCAAGGAAAATGATTTGATGGAGCAAATTATGTGTCGGGGCAAATGCAGCTATCAGAATTGATTAAGCATGCACCCGCATGTACAGTAAAATTTCAAAGTTGAACACATCTTAAATGAGTCAAGGATACGGGCTGTTAAAGTGGAAATGACAGGCTAAAGCTTTGCTGGTTCATATTATTTCATTAGCTTTGTTCTGCATATGCCGCACAGTGCAGGCGCAGCGACTCTCGCTTCAGGTTTCATAACGTGAAATGCACTCGTGAATTATTCAGATTGTGTTTTTTTTTGTTTTTTTTCTCCCTCCGTGATCGATTCAATCCATTTCATATTGTTTATTACAATGCTTTTCATCTGGCATGACTTCTGCTACGTAGCTCTGCCATTCATCAACAGTCTGGGTTTGCTATTATAATCTAATTTGAGTGATCTGGTGCCTCACGTTCACTGTCATTTGATGCATTACCTTAATATGGTGTTGAGCACAACACCGTGTTTACAGCAGAAATAGCATGACAGCTAGCCATAAAATAGCAATATCAAATTTAATCTATTTCCATCAATATCTTTTAATACACTATGAAATGTGCATGTTTTTCCCCCCCCGTCTTGAAAATGTGAGCAACTATTTCAGCAAGTTCCTTTTTCCTTTACAAGCTCGGTTCTAAACCTCCATTATCCTTTCCATCCAGTCAGTAAATCACAGTCGGCCATTGTTGTATGGATCACCTCCGACAAGACATCTCCCTTTGTTTGCCTTGCTGTTGGGTCTGTTCAGGTCATGTTTGCTCTCTCTCGCTGCCCATAAAGTGCGCACACACACACACTGGTACTACAGGGAATCTGACTTTAACAGGCGCTGTTGACTTCATGCTAATCACCTCGTACAGATTTTCATTTGTGAGGCCTGGAGGAGTGACATTTGCTTTCCTTAATTGCGAAGCGGAGCGTCTGAAAGAGGACCAACCCTCCATGGGCATGCTGGCCCCCCCTCTAAGGGCCTGACCTTCATCAGTGCGGACGATTACAGCAAATAATTCACCCTTCAAAATTACTGTAAACAAATTGACTTTGGGGATGGGGGGTGTGTGTGTGTGGGGGGGGGGAGGTGGGGGCTGCAGGAAGGAGGAGGAGGCAAGAAAACGGCCTGATGGTGACGGTGACTGTTGGGGGGCAGCTGCAGCCTGAAAACCTACGAATGGCACACACACGCACGCACGCACTCACACACACAGACGCGCAACCTCGGAAATCCCAGTGCCCCCTCCCACACACAGAAGGACCCATGGAGAGGCAGCGACTGAGGCTCTAAGCCGTCCACCCTTCTGCCTACAAATTTGCATATGTCTCAATGCACAGACAGAGAGGGGAGCATGTGCTGAATGGGGACCGTGGCGAAGTGGATTACACAGTCGGCGCAGGCGATCTGATGACAGACACGCACAATGCCCCCTCAGCAGATGATCGGCATCACGAGGAGCGGACGGATGAGGATGCAAAGAGCCAGCTTGCCGGGTCTGAATGTTGCATCACTAAGCGCTACAGTAGAGGGAGAAAAAAAAATCACTCAATTTCAATTCTTGTCATCGCTCATTTTGTTGTTTTTTCTGATGCTGAATTGTTCCCCTATCTATATTGTGTGCGCGCGTGAATTTATTTCTAAAGCTCCACGTTGCTGTTAAATGACCTGAGGCTGCCGATCTGTGATCCGTCCTAATCTTTTTCCTCAGTGGTTAGGGTTCGCCGTAGAGGACGTCGAAACTGATCCGAGATCTGAGCGGAGGAGGAGGTCTCGGCGCTCGTATTGTGACACTCAAACAGGTCTGATGTGGCCCCGCGAAGCCGTCCTTTGTTCTGCCTGCTGAAATGTGTTGTAATTGTGCTGTGGGATGTCCAGATGGTCGGTTGATAGTGCAGCTGATGGGATTATACCTTTTACCTCTCCCTGGGCCATCTGTTCCCTTTGACTCTCTCTTTCTCTCTCTCTCTCTCTCTCACACACACACACACACACTCCTACTCTCTCCTTCTCTTTTCCTACTCTCCTTTCCCCCCCCCCCCAACCTTCTTTTCTCCCTCTCTTTCTTCCTCTTAGGCCCAGCAGTCTGGATTCACTTGTCTTTATTGCATAAACCCTAACAGCATTACAGCCACTTGGCATGCAAATGAGGCAGGCGCTGCAGGCTCTATGCTGAGTCTCCTATATTGTCTGGGGCTCTATAATAGTGAAACTGAGCTAAGGAACGTGTGTGTGTGTGTGTGTGTGTGTGTGTGTGTGTGTGTGGTGTGAGTGAGTGAGAGAAAGAGTCTGTGTGGGTGCTGTGCCGTTCGCGTGTGTTTTCATGTGTGTGTGTGTGGGGGGGGGGGGGGATGCTGTGTGTGTGTGTGAACGACTCGGCTATTTGTGAGCGTGTTTATGCACCTTTGAGCCTGAATCCATACATGTTTGAGTGACAGGCCGCCACAAAGCACATTCGTGTCTGAATGCATAATATGCTTGTTGTGCGACAGTACACACACACACAAGTGAACAAAAATGTCACATGGTGATGATATTCAGTGTGTCAGATCGAGGGCTATGCCGTCCCTGCGCCAATAGGGGGCAGCACCTCTTGATCCAATGCGAGCAAGTCGGTGCAAGTGCAGCGTGGGGCTGAGAGGAAGGATGCCTCTCTGTTTCAGCCACACAGGCAGCCAGTCAGTCAGTCAGCCGGCCAGGCTTCTCTCCCGAAAGGAAGAATGTGTTGCTAATTTAAAGCACGCCGTCTGCCTGCTAGTTGTCAGAGCACCGAGGACATGGCTGGAGTTACATTGTGTGACCACTGCTCCTTTTCTCACGTCTATGTTTGTTTAACCCTTGTGTTGCCTTAGGGTCATTTTGACCCGAATCAATATTACACCCTCCCCCCGCCTTTGGGTCATTTTGACCCGATTCAATGTTTCACCCTCCTGTTACCTTTATATTTTCTAACATATTTTACCCTTTGGGTTCAATTTGACGCCAGCAATTAAAACCTCCAGAAAATTATTAGAATTAATATTGTTTTCCAAGTTTAAGTGTGAGGCACTTTATGTTTGTTTGTTGACTACCGAAAGAACACCGACATTAAACATTGAATGGGGTCAAATTAATCCTAAAGCGGGGGGAGGGTGTAATATTGATTCGGGTCAAAATGACCCTAAGGCAACACAAGGGTTAAGGGGGACTCGAACAAAGCCAGCAATTGTTGTTGACGCATGTTAAATTAGTTTGTTATGGAGCCGAGTCTGGGAGGGAGAAAGAAAAGAGGAGGAAAAAAAAATCTCAACTTGTTGAGAGCGCACGCGTTTATGCAGACGGTTGGCGTATTAAAGTTATTAGACAAAGACGTGTTCAACTGGGCGGTTGACAATAGCTTCTTTACGGGGCGTCACTCTGCTGCTTTGAAGAGTGTGGTGAAGAGAGGAAGAAAGGGATGGGTTGGGGGTAACCTGTAAAGAACACAAGCACGCACACACACACACACACAGAGAGAGACACACGAAGCTCAGGGGATCCCATGGGAGAGGGGGAACATGGAGGCAAGGGCTCAACCTCTTTAATTGCTCCCCTCATTAAGAAACTGGTTGCTAGGCGATCCACACCTATCGTGTCATAAATGTGAAACACACAAACAGAACGTCAGCGAACATAATGACTTTGGTGCTCCGGGCAGGACTTTAATTATTTGATTTTGTTCTCCAGTAGAGGAGTCATTAATAAAGACAAAAACAAATAGATTAGCTTTTCCCCCCACTAGGACTAGAGAGCACTGAGATATATTAATTGTCTAGTCTTTTTATTAGTCGTTGTTGTATTAAACATTACATTGGCTTTTGGTGATAGAACCATTAATGCCCATTAATGTGTCGAGAAGCTTGTTTTAGTCAGTGGTGTATATAAACTGTTTGCCCAAGCCATAATTGGCTCTTGAAATCTGAAGATAAGCAATTTGCACAATTGGCCCGAGTCAGTTCTCTCCTTCTTTTCTTTTTTTTTCTTCTCCACAATCTTTCAGCTGCATGTGCTCCCATCTGCGAGTGGAGGCCACGAGGGTCACAAGGTTATGTGTCGTGCATTTTACTTTTTGAATTTCCCATGGTTTGGTGGTCCTTCCTTTTTCTCTTTTGGCTGAGCAGGCAATCAGTCTATCATATGGAATCAGTTGGAAGAAAAACAGTAAGTTCTGTTTTTCTCATAGGCCGCCCCCCCCTTCACACACTCGCACACACACACACACACGTCGGCCCCCCAGTCCCTCCTCCCTCCCACTCCCCCCTCCTTTCTCTTGTTCTCTTTCCTCCCCCTGTTTCAGCTCACTCACAGCTAAATCTGCAGAACCCAATGACAGGAAATTGACCTCACAGCCAAATTCTTAAGCAATTTGATCATGTTTCACAAAGGGCTTTTAGGACAAATGTAGGTGCATTAGGAGACTGGAAGTAGTATAACTTTTTTAAATCGTGAATTAGCCTGAGTATTGTCATCGTTAGTGATATCGACATATAAATACGCACAGTAATGCACACTGTTTCCAGTCAAGGCATAGCAATAGGTATGATGGAGGCAGAAAGCAATTTTAAAAGTAAAAATTGAAAGTTATGGAGGAATTTAAAAAAATCTACGGGACTAAAAGCAACTATGTCTATGATTGGTGAAATGAGTGGACGTCTAAAAGAAACTACGAGGAAAGGGAGCGTAGCAAAATTATAGGATGTAAAAATGAGCCTACCATTCTCCAGATAGTGAGGCGTACCTTCTGAAGGGTCGAGTCTGCGAGCCCTTCGCCCGTGCTTGGAATTGTTGTGTACGAACATGTTGTCAGAAACGGCCAGGACATGGCCGTCCACATTGCAGGTCGTCGATACGACAACCTGCAACAGAAGTGAAGGTGAAACATGCAATTTAATACATCGTGAGATAAAGATGAAGACAGAGCAATATGGTTATTCAGACAGTCTCATTAATGGTTACACACATGCTTTAGGAGCCCAGTTGTGTCCAGGTACATGCCTGTGTGCTATTGATTGCTATTGTCAAACCTCTTGGAGCGGTGGTTCTCTTTGGACATATCGCATTACCGTTCCCCTGCTTCTTAGCCATTTTGTTTGAGCTTTTTAGTGTCTTGCATTTGTGAACAGCTAATTGACTTTTCAATCACTAAAATACCATTTCCGTTTACTGTCATCATAGCCCGGGCTCAGAATTATTGATCAGCTTGTCCATCTATTTGAGAATGGAAGGCCTCCCTTTTAAATTTTTAACTGGAGTCATTAGCAACTGAACCGTGCTCCATCCCATCACTCAACAAACATTTTACTAGGATCGGATTCCAAGCCGCACTCCACATTTTATAATGTGGATTTTTGTTGTTGTTTTTTGGCTACCCCATCTCCAAACAGTGAGCCGCATGTGAATGGCCAAAGTGTTTCTGAGCCGGAAACAGAGAGCCCCTCTCAGGTTTGCTTCGCCGGTAAGTGACCTCGGTGTAGCAGTGGAATTTTGGGGGGGGGCGCTTTTTTTCTGGGTTGGTTTGGGAGGCTGGGGGGGCCCGTAAGGGGGAGGAGGGGAGAGGAGGGGAAGTGAAAGAGCTCCATTCTTGTGTGCAGGTTCAGAGCTGGGCCAAGCTGAGGATGATGGATTGGGCCCTCTCTGGCCTCCAGCTGGTTTTTGGGGGTAATAAGTGGAGTGGAAGGCATGCAGAATACACAACTTTGGCCAGAGAAACACCTACGGTGGAGCATCTGGGAAATCTATTGAGGGGGAAATGGCACACTAACTGTTGGACTGAAGACGAGGGATGATCGGAAAAAAAAAAAAAACAATTCTTGTTATTTTAAACTTCATGTTTTAGTTTCACGAAGAAAAAAAAAAGAAAGAAACTTAGTTCTGGCATTCCTTTTGACACACGGGAGTGAGAGGTGAAAGCCCTTGGTGGCTGTCATGCATCAGTCCACATTCACCCTGAGGGAAGATTTCAGGAGGCAGGGGAGGTCTGATGGTGGTGACATCAGGAGGGGACACGCTGTCTCGTCTGTTTCATGTCTAGCTTTCCTCCTGGAGGATGCTAACTTGTGTGTCCATCACAGAACGGGGCTGTCGGTGACGGATGCCCACCTGTAGTTCGTCACTATCCTGAGAGGACAAATCACACGAAACCCTGACTCTCTTGACCTAGTGGGCTGCTTTGTGGTGAAAGTGTCTGGGTAGAACGGATAGACGGTCGGACACATGGACCAGCGCGGTGGGGGGAACCATTTCTTGGCTCGACTACGTGACACATTAGAAGCGAGATGGTTAAAGAAGCAGTAAAAGTTCTCAACGGTCATGTCCTTTTCGTGTAAATCGCAGCGTTTTGTCAGCCCGCAGTAGTGATGGTTTTCAGATGGTTTTCATTGGCTACACAGTGAACTGCATATGTGTGAGTTTAAGTATATACATATGTGGGTAAGAATGAGAGAGGGATGTAGAGAAAGCAAATATATGCACTGCTGGCTTCCATGTGTATGTGTGTGCACACTTTCACATGTGTGTGTATAAGAAGGTATGCGTTTCCGCTGCTAGACAGATCCTGAGTTAACTCTGTTGTTACATGTGGTTGGATCGTCCTCCCCTCTGCGCTAAGGCTCAGAAAACTGTCAAGAACACGATTGATGGCACTCTAAAATCCTATATCCTTACTTGTGTCAGATGCTATTTGCTAATAAATATTCTGGTCCTAGCACACGGGACACGAAATATATCTCTCGCTCTCTCCCTTTCTTTCTGGGTTTTCGCCGACGATTGTTTTCATACGTGTGTCGATGCGACTGAATGTAGTGCGGTCGGGAGTGTGTACACCTGTGTGTCTGCAAAGAGGGAGACAGACAGACAGGCCGTTGTGGGGAAATCTGTGTGAGACTTCAGTCACCTGGAATCTGCGCATGTCTCGGGGATTCCCTGCATTCTTCAGACAGTTCTGATTGCACTTGAGGAAGAACTTGAGGAAGAATCTGAAAGAGAGCACAAAACAAACGCAAAGGCAATTAGTTCCACCGTTTCGAGCGACACGGTCGCGGAAGGATTTATCACAAACGGAGCCGTTCATCAGAAAACAAACGTGACTTTGCACCCTTTCGGTCGTGGGTGGGTGGGGGAGGGGGGGGGGGAAGTCTCAGCGTTTCATTCTCTCGCAATCAAGATCATCAGCCTCTTTCTCATCTCATCCCCTCACCTGAGTTCACGGGTCTTTCCCGACACCCATCTGCCACTAACATACAGGAAGTCACTTGATATTCCACCCACCTCTTTAATCCCAGGACACCCCCTGTGCAATTAAAGTACTCCTGTTCAATAGGGAAGCAAATGAGGCCCACCTGTGACCAGGTCTTGTTTGAAGAGCATCAGGGATAAAGGACCTAACAAGGTGGGAGCGCGCCACAAAACTTATAGTCCTGTCAGGCAATTAGGCGGACACTCCTGGGACCACTGTATGCCACGCACACACACACACAACGCATACACACACCCCATGCACTTGTGGGTGGGTGAGGCAATTATGCCACAAATTACAACCTGGCTAATCGTCTCTGAACAAATGTCACGTCTGAGTGAGATCTGGGCTTGGTTAGTTCGTACGCCGCCTCCCTCGCCTTCTCTCAGGTGTCACAAAATGTATTGATGAAGCCTCGCGTCGAGAGCCGTATATCAGATGTGGCCTCGCGGACGCGGAATAGTTTAAAAAAAACGATTAACAACGGGACCCGACGATAGAAAATGTCTCCGATGTAGCCTATTGTGTAAATTCGTTACACGACCGCACAGAATAAACAATGAAATTGACTTGTTTTTGTAAATTTCCCCCCGAAGAATCATGACCGATTGTGCCTTTGCTTTCTCCGATTCATTATAAATACCGAGGGGAGATATTTATTTTTCATCACATTGCACTTGCATCGCTAGATGCAATATTGCGGTTTCCATTGTAATACTACGTCGGCTCACGGAATCACAGCGGCTCATCGGATTACCATAGATTGCACCATAGATTGCACGGCCATTTCATTCCGCTAAATACAGTGGCTTGTGTGGCCTGCGAGGACGCTTTCACAACACTTAAGACTTCTCGCTCACCCAGTGGGATCCGGGCCAGGCCATAAATCAGAGTCTGAAATGACCCTTCTAACCCTGGCCACATTAACACATGCACCGGTCATTTAGAAGTGTTCTTCGATAGACTCCTATACCTTGTGCTCCGCCAAGGGCCCAAGAGGGAGAGGTGAGGTGAGAAAATATTTTCACTCCGCATCCAAGGAGCTTCGGCTTGGACGTCAATAAAAGACGTTTTAACCCGTGCCAGAATGCTGATTGCCTGTCGGTGTGTGGTGAGGCCATAAAAAACCTGACTTGTCATTAGTGCATTTCGCTTGATTGTGTTCACTGTGTTTTCGCGTTGCATCTGTTGGCTGATCATCAAAATGACCATTATGTACTCTAATTCCCTGACCCTGTTTTTATTTCCCCAAAGAGTCATAATGTAGAGCAGCAGACATCTGCGGAAAGCAGACCTGAAATACGACTTTTATTTGTCTGTCGCCTCTCATACAGATTGGGTAAGGTGCGTGTGTGTGTGTGTGTGTGTGTGTGTGCACATGCATCATCTGTTGGTAGACAATTTATGTCAGAGCAAGAGATAGAATACATTTCCTTGGCAATGCCTTGACTTCATGAAAGAAACACATTACTTCCAGAGTTAGTCTTGCCTCTTGTCTTGGATACTTTAATGCTTTCACATATGGTTCCTATACCACAGCCAAACCAAAAGTTCAGAAACAATAAGCACAAGAAAATTCAGTGCCCACGCTATCATAAAGTGCCTCCTTTATGTTTACTGTTATGAAGGCAATTAAGCACAATTTCTCTACTAAAAAGATAAGCTTAATTTTCATCGTCCACAGCAGTGGCAGTGCTGTAGCATCCATTACATTTGAGTTGGTTAAGATTCTCCATGAGCACAGTGCAAATTGGTCCTCGGTGAGAAGGAGAGCAATTAAGACGAGGCCCCACTCTCTCTCTTTTACTTCTTAAATATCTACAGAAGTTTGTGCTGGTGTTTTGGCACGCTCGGAGACAAAAGGAGGTTGTTTAATTGTTTTTTAATGGGATATCAAGTCGTCGCTGCCATTAGATGTTGGCAATGGAGGGCAAAGGGGGATAGAGAGAAAGAATGAACTGCAATTAGGTTTGATTAAAGCTATCCTTCTCAATAATCAGCTGTTCTGACAGGACAGGGGGACCCTGGTGGCCGCTGAGATGGAGGAAGGTGTTGAGTGATATTAAGGCCAATGAAGGGGATATTAACATGGCTAATTAAAGCTCTTCCAAAGCCGGGAGAGAGGAGGCTCTCGGCGGACCCCACTGGATGAAATAATCGGCCGAGGCAGCTATCAGTTGGAGGAGGGAGAGAAAAGGAGCGTGGGGAGGGGTGGGGGTGTAGTCCATCGGAGGATGGGGGGGGGGGGGGGGGGGGGAGTAGAGGGAGGTATAGTGGGAGGCGTAAAGGAAAACTATGAAGTGTGAAGAAAGACAAAGAGGAAGACGTCGACAGGCATATCGAGAAAGACTTCCAGGGAAGCCGCGGAAGCTCATTTTTGACATCAGCGCCGTCTCCGTCTGCGGGCCCGAAGTCTGCCAGCATAACCAAGACCCGACATCAGCTTTTATCTCCGACAGCCAGTCGTACAGGTCCACAAATCAACGTTAAAACAATCCTGCTCATGTCTTGGTCTAAGGCAATTAATAGGATTCTCCTGTAGTACCTCCATGCGCGCCCACTGCCGAAGCTACTAATCATGCCATAATGATTTCTCTCCCTCTGGTCAAAGGGGAAATAGATTGTCTCTTTAGTAATGCAGCAGGCTCGGTGCCTTCCACTCCCTGGCTTCACAGACCCGGTAATTGAGGAGAAAAAGGCCGACTTTGGCACTTTGACTGATTTGAGGGCTGCTAGACCCTCTTATCTTTACTCTGATCATTTTAGGCTGACACTCAAAGGAAGGCCCATCGCCCTAATTCTAGCTCACCCTCTCCCATCATCAAACAGAGGGGAAATAGAGGCAGAGGAAGAAGAAAAAGAAGAGAGAAGGGGGGAGAAACAAACGGGCAGGGTGAGGAAGACCTTCCCTCATTTAAATGGCCAACTTAATTGCAGGGTTGATGTCACTCGTGCATTAATGTCCATCCCTTTGATTTGAGCAAAGAGGGCAAATAAAGATAATGTTGTATTATTAAGAAGGCTATCGCTCTCCTGTCAATTTTATTCATATTTTTGAACGATTCATTTTCAGATTAGTATGATTTTTAATGACTTGTAAGAAATTCAAAGTTCAAAGTCTGAGCTATTTGAAATTATTTCCACCCGCGATAGTTTCTTAATCACACACACACACACGGGGGGGGGGGGGGGGGGTGTTTTTTCTCTTCAATAGTACACCTTATTGTACAAAAGCGCTTCCCCTTATTTGTTTAGGCCGTTACACAATACACTGACAGATGGCCACAGTATCCGTAAGAGTCGGACAATCTGCTGACACAAGATCTCTACGCGGTGATAGTAGTACACGGGTCAATAGCGTATCGGGTTTCCAAAACGCCGGGGTCTTAATGTCAAGCCTCCTGCCTCTCCTACCTACTGCTCCAGTTATTAGGCACTCCAGTGAACTGCATTCAGATTCCTGTTGTGACAAGGCGGAGCAGGTAAAACGAGAAATAGAGACACTTCTAGATCTTAATCTTACCGGGCACTTATTTATGCAACTGAGTGGTCTTGTATATATATATATATTTATATATTTTTCAGTTAAGTTGGCCATTCCTGTCGTATTCTGGTCCGCAGCTGTCTCCTCTCGTCAAGCAGAGCTGTTTTTCTCGCCTTAGCTGAAGTAAACCACAGCACATTAACAATATTTGCTCTACCCCAGTACAAGCGCCGAGGGACCGGACCCACAGATCCTATCACTTCTTTATCAGGGAACAAGTGCCTCACTATCCAACCTTATTGGGTTTGGGAGATTAACCCCTTCCACTCACGGGCTCGGCCCATCTCCTCCGAGAGCAGCAAGGCAGATGTCACTGTGATTATTATTGTTCGACATCAAATATCCCAACTACATGTCTCTGAGAATTTATTGGGTATTTCCTAAGCCTTTTTTTTTCTCCCTCATTTTATTTCTTCCTTTTTTTTTCAGCTGCTATTGTCGGCTCATGTTGTTGTTTCATATTTCATATTTGTGTCGGTGTTGTGTGTGTTGCGGGGGCGTCACAAATAATGTATGTGCTTCCTCCGCACCCTAAGATGTAGCTGTGTCCCTCCATTCATCCCTCTTTACCCTCTCCTCCACCATCCCCCCCTTTACTTTCTAATGGGCGGAGTGGCATTGACATTATTTCACTTGAGGATCCCTCACTCTGTCAATCCCTCTTCATTCACTCCATGGCTACAGGACTCATTATGGGATCTCTTCCTCCTCCTCCTCTCTCTTTCCCGTGTGCTCTCACTCATTTCCCTCACTTTCTCTCACTCTCTCTCTCTCTGGACACTGTTAGTTTCTTACTTAAGAGAAACGCTCGTCTTCACAAATGGTCTCGCGTCAAAACCCACTCTGAGCGAGCCCCCACTGATTCCCTTCAGGCTTTGGCGCAGGTTTACTGTAACAGATTAGACGAACACTCGGAGCTCCTGCTAACTATCCATCACTTGCTAACAGTGGACTAAGGCTGTGTGCTTTATGCAGCTTTTAGCTCCAGCCCGCCACATACTGCATGTTTAGCCCCGAGCTTTCTCTCCGCCGCTCCCATCCCCTCACATCGAGATACTGCCGAGGCTGTGTACTGTTGCACGCTGCTCTTTGTTTTACTCTGAATACGCCTTTTCTCTACCAGGACTTTGAAAACAATATAGAATAAGACACGAGGCATAAATAATTCTGCGTTGTTTTGTCTTGTCGTAGCCTGTTGTTGTTAAAAAATAAAAAAACGAATCAAACACTGGTTGCCGCTGTAGAGCCCGCATCATCTACGTCCCAACTGGAGTTCATAAATATTATTGGATCATCACCGGCACCATAAAACCTGTGTGATGATGATTGCTGATAATGACTTTGACGGTCTCGATAATGTCGCTCGTGAGGTTGCTGACATAAAAAAATAAAATAATAATCACGTAGATCAACAATAGAGTTCTCGGGAACATTTACTCGGCTCAACAGCTGGACGGCAGAGAGGTGTCTCCGGGTTATTTTTTAGCGCAGGAGGAGAAATATGGTGCTTTGATTACTGGTCAGCATTGGAGCTCGGGGCCTTGAGGAAATACCAGTCAGCACCTCCACGCACTAGTGAGATGGAAGTTAAGCATATGTTGGAGGAACTGGCTGGGGTGAATAGTAGTATTTAGGGTGATGAACGGGGGTGGGGGGGTTCTGGAAGGCCCCGGAGCCGGCCAACAATGAGAGCCATACAGCGGCGTCTCTCTCCTCTGCCACCTCCGAGTGATCAGACCCAGGCAACATGCAGAGGAACGCAGCTGTACAGGCAGGGCCAGCGGGGGGGGCTTTGACCGTTTACCGACAGCCATGCAGGATCCAGCAGGCCAGTGGGGGCATATTTGCATGTGGGCTTGTGTTTGTGTACGTGTGTTTGTGTGTGTGTGTTGGGGGGGATGCGGGGGTGGGGGTATTACATATAGGTCGGTGAGTCAGTGGTTTTGCTGTCTGTCCATGCATGCGTGCTCAAATGTATGCGAGTGTATTTCTACACCATATTATTACTAATGTATAATACATATATCTAAAGTGGCTGTCGGGACTGGTCAGTCGTCATAAAACACGAGGCAGCCACTCTGACGTCGCAGCCACATTAACGCGTTCTCAGAAGGGGAAGAAGAAGAAAAAAACTCCCACTGTGGACTGTCATGTAGGCGGGGGGGGGGGGGGGGGGATAGAGACCGAAACACAGAGAGCGGGTCGGTGCTTAAAGCTAACAGGTAACCTTTCTGTGCACCTAGGACAAAGGCAGTGAGAAAAAGAAAATGTCAAATTAAGAGAGGCCAGGCAGAGAGACGTGGCTGCCATATTTGTGTGAAAGCCCAGTGCTGTTGGCAGCAGAGATGGCTGCTTTCTGATTCATCTGGGGCCGTATGGCAAAGCTTTGTCAGTCTGTGCGAGGTATAAATAATTCAGGGTGAGAGATGGCAATTACAGGGCCCTGCACAACCAAAATGAATATTTTATAAGGACTAAAACTGCCCTGGAATGAATCACACACATGGAGTCACACACACATACACACACACGCACACACAAGCATAAGTGAATGTGTGCACACGCACACGTAAGCACACACATGCACCCAAACACACACACACACACACACAAGGTAGCACATATGAACCTTTCGCCGTGTCGTATTGTTGACAATATAACTATTTCATCATATAAACCTCTGCATTGTGGGTTAATAATTTGTAATCTGCTTGCATGTGTGGTTTCTCACAATATTTGGAAAAGGGGGAAGGAGCGTGTCAGATTTGCCGTTCTGTCGAGAGAAGAAAAAAACACAAGCAAATACCTGTTTATAATTTCAACTACTCAGCGGCCCATTTGAAATATATTAGCATGAAATGAAAATAAAATCAAGTGTTCGATATATAGAAAAGATCTATACAAAAAAAAGCAGTCTCCAGAGACTCGGAGCCTTTACTTTTGACCCTGTAAATATGGTCTTTGTGTGTGAGCAAGAGGGGTGGGGGTGGTGGTGGGAGGGGCAAAATGCTAATGGAAAAGATTAAACCCAAAAGCCGCCTGGAGCATTTACCTCTAAAGGGTTTTGTCTGTCAGGTTTCCTGCAAAACTCTCTCTTTATAATTCTGAGACAAAAAATAACATTGTTCCCTAGTCCTGAGGAGCGCAGTGGCTTGGTTGAATGGCCATTGTGTGGCCCAAGCTAATGATACCTTAGCTTTTGTGAGAGGGAGGCCAGGTAGGTCTGTGACATCAGCGCCGCACAAGTGCCTCTCTGTCCGGATGTTTAGGGAAGGATTTCGTCCACGGTGGGAAAAGGGTATTGAGAATAAACAGGTCCTGTTTTTTGGACCTGCATTTTAAACCCCTCCGTCTAACACCGAGGTATCCTGAGGGGGTAAAACAATTGCATTTAAAATAACTTTTTTATTTTCAAATCATAACCATTATATATATTTTTTATCTAATAACGGGAATATTATATTTGTACATTGAGCTCTGGAAGGAGCCGCTTCAGCAGACAATGATGTAATTCCAGGGGTGTGTGTATTTCTTTTCGTTCTTTTTTTCCCCTCTCTTTTTATTTCAGCGGGAGTGTGGGCGTTTTTTTATTTGTCAGTCCAAAGGGAAGATGGCAACCCTCTAAGGGAGGAGAGACCCCAAGCATGAAGACACAGATCGCATGTGTTGGAAAAAGTGACAGCGAGGCAAATGCTAAGAGAAAGCTGCTTCCTTACCGAACCGCACACTGTTAGCGATACGGAGCCGGTTGTTGTGAAGGCAGCTGACAAACCCGCGCCGAGGCACGTCTCGCCCCGTTTGTGAGTTTTCAAAGAATGTGATTTGCAAATAACATGAGTCTCTGGGCATAGACCGGGCATGTAAGTACGGTGAATAAAGCCCCCCTGCTCGGCTGAGGGAAACCCTTACTTGTCAGCTCAGTTCTTTGTCAGAAACCTGACAGATAAATAGACAGTGTTTTGCCGCTCACTCCTCCCGCCTTGTGTACACAGAGGCATGTGTCTGCTTCCACGTACGGGTTGACTTGCTTTAGGGGAGGAATTTGTTGAAAGATACCCCATCGCTTCTCAGGGCAATGACTGAAAATATTGTGGGCCACTTCAGACAGCCTCAAACAACAAACAATGGGGGTTGATGTGTAACCAGATAAAACACAGATCGAATAGCTAGGGCCTAAGCACCACTACAGGGCTTATTTTTCATGCAAATTACTACTAATGAGCTTCCTGAAATCTGACTAATTATATCAAAGTGATTTCTTTAATTAGTTTGTAATAATTCCTCGCATAAACATCATAGTAAACAGATTAGGCAATATAAAAATATCAATTTGTCACACTTTATACGAGGTGCTGTGCAGCTGACGCTAATCTTGCTTCTCCAAAATGCCAGAGCAAATATTTATTAAAGAATTAAATATGTACTTAGAGAATGTTTGGTAACATTAAGGAAGCATATCCCGCGCGTGTGTGTCTGTGCATATTTCTCACGGTTTCCGTTAAACGGTCTCTCTCACAGAAGCCTCCGAGAGAGGAGGAGAAGTGAGTGAGACTTGCACATATGTGACTGGCGTGAGGGAGTCGTGTTAATAATTCAATATTATGATATAAAATACAATATAAAACTCGATAATTAAAAGTCATAAAATATCCAAGTAAAACAGAGCTAATGTTATTGTAATCCGACATCAGAGATTACTCCACTGAGTGACTGGAAACACTGCATGTCAAATCCAAATACCTATTTGAAAAATAACAGACGACTTCAGAAAAGATAAGAAATTGCATTTATCTACCACTTTGCGCCTCTCGTTAATCCAACGACATTCCTCAAACCCCTGAAGAGTAAAAATATCTTATACACTACCAGTCACAAGAGAACTCATACGACTACCGATCTTTCTGATACCCTCAATCTGCACTGAGATGGATTAAACATTCAATTTGTTACTCGCCAGACCACCACCCAGGTTCACCACTTACCATACAAATGGAAAACACGCAAGTAATCTATTAGCCTGCCTGGTCTGACACTGTATTATGTTGTATTTGTATTATATTTACTTCAGGGAAATTACGATTCAAGTCATATTTATCTTCATGTGGAAATGTGTGTCTAAATGGAAATCACCTATAGTGTGAGGGTAGATGCAGAGCAATACTAATGTGATCCATGAACCGTGCGATTTAGTCACCCTCTATGGATGCACTATGGGCTGATTCTACATATCAAACATGCTCTCCCCCTGTTAAAGCCCATACCCAGAGCGCCCGATGCTGTTTGATAATTATTACGCTTACATTACAACACAAGACCTTGCCTGTGGAGCTGGAAGAGCCGCCCCCTTCCCCACAAACACACACACACACACACACACACACACGCATGCACGCACGCACGCCCTTTGTCATATACTGTAGTAAACAGCTTCCCAGTAAGCTGTTGCACTTCACCGCCCGCTCTAGGAAATAAAAACAAAGAGCAAATTGGGGGTTTTGCGTCTCAGTGAATAAATAAGGTTGTTTTACTCACAGAATCCATTACCTTTTAAAACATGTGCCTAATGCGTTCAGCCTTTTCATTTTACCAACAAAGCCTAAATTAGGAATTAAATACATTCGTATTTAGATAACGGCATTAGCTTTATGCATCAATGTGAAAAAGTTGGACGCCGGCCATATCATTCCCATGCTTCCATTGTTACGTTAAATTGCAATATTAATCCTGGCTCAAACCAAGGTACTGTAGCTTTTATGCGGTGCACTTGAATTATGCTATTGAAGTAATTGATAGTGATTCAGTCATTGATGGTACTAATCCCATGATTCAGTTCATCTCTCTCAGTGCCATTTACCTCCAGATGTTTAGAGTTTGGGGTAATCAATAAAGAGGGAATAAAGATTGGCATTCACAATACTCCCCTTGACAAGCTCCAGCCGAATGTTTGTCAAGCAAATTAAACACACTTAGACTTTTCACCTGCTCCTACAACGACACCACATATGGCCGTGAAGTTAAAAATAAGAAACTCTGCATACATTACCATGCATAATGCACAACTCCCTCCATTTAATATGCAAATTTTGTAAAATATTACTGAATACCTTCTGTTCGGAATGAATAAATTTGAATTGCAATTAGAATAATCTTGTATAATTAATGAAAACTGTCAATTTTGGTTCCGAAGTAATTTGATTAGCATGTTGATAGGACACTTATCAAGTTCAGTAAACTGTTAGATTAAGAAGATGAAAAAAAAAGATTCTAAGGATATTTTTCTCAACGGCTCTGACATTTTCCCTTGGCATTGTAAACAAAGACAGTAGCTGGCAAACTTCCTGAATCGAGGGGCGAGGGAGGGAGGGAGGGAGGGTGGAGAAGCAGAAAAAGAGAAATAGAGACGAGGACAGAGATAGAGAGCCTCTTGAGATAATCTGTGAATCTCAGTCCACAGATGAAAAGGAGTCTATCGTCAAGGCTCCTGAGTGAGCTACTCATCTCTGCCCTCTGCTCTCCAGCTAAGCCCAAGTTTATGGGATTTATCTCGTGCACCATTTGTAGTTTTCACATCGCATGATGAGTTAAAAACAGCACACGGCTTTTTCTAAATGTTTGGAGGCTATAAATGTCGAGTTCTCAGATAAAACCCACAGACAACTGATCCCAGTCCGCAATTCATCCGAGAGTAGCTATCCATTAGCGATCAACAAATTGACGCCATTGTTGTATTGTATAAAACAGAACCATCTGCACTGTCTACAGATGAACAGAGCGAGTGACCTCCTTTCCCCCTCTCTTTCTCTGCTCATTAGCTATCCTGAACCTCTTTCTCTGCTGCTCTCGGTTTTCAAACCCCCAAATGAGACCTAAATCGCTTGCAATACAGGTTAGCTTGAGGAAGGGGGGAGGGGGGGGGCAAACATCTGTCGCGCTAGGTACCCACTCGCAGCTCGGGGTATCTCCTGCGAGGAACTTTGGGGATGTTTAATTCATAAACGCTGTCATCCATGTAAACCTCCTGATTTCATAATGACTAACTCTTGGTGGTTTAATTAATTTAATAATGCCTTTCAGAAGCCATAAATGAAAGGGTCTCTGAAGTGGTGCATTAATTAGCCAGTGCCGACGCCAGCCCTGTCAGGCTGGTGGCTGTCAAAAGAGGGGTGCAACGCGGCGGAGGATGGGCACAGCTGACATCCCGAGGTCAGAGGTCGTGCCAATCACGCTCCTCGCCACACTTAATGAGTCATAATGTGTGTCTAGTATACACATGTATTCGGGTCAACCTGTGGTCATGTCCGTAATTCTCTCCCCTCGCAAAGACTACATGAAAATAACTGGCGGGGCGACGAGGTAGTTTCATCCTCAGTAATAAGCTGTGGCGCGACCGCATTATGTTGCTCCTTGTATTTACATGGTAACCACCTCTGACAGTACATTCTGTCAGATCCCTGCCTTTACCTTTTCAAAAGGTTGACGTCGTTACCGTCCGCGTCTTTCGCTTTAATTACTATGTAATGGCTGATGCTCACAAGGTTATAACGTAGAATAAATCAAACTTCATTAAAAGTCTCGGCAACTCAACGCATGAGCACACAAAATCATCACAGAGCCAAACCAGATTATACTCCAAACTAACTCCATGCATCTCATAAGGAGGTTGTTTTCCTTTTCCATATTTCATAAATATGAACCAGGGAGGTTTGTGTCTGTGCCTGTCCATTTATTACCATAAAAATCAGCTGACTGAAGTAGCTCACTATCTGTGGAGGCAATTAACTGTTTTGAGAGAATGCGTAATACGGGACTTTGTAATGGTATCATTTGGAGTCGAGGCACAGATGCGCCGTGCGGAGCCATACTGTAATTAGAGAGAAACGCTGTACAGGTTTTCCACTAATTAGCAAATTATGCTGAAAATAGCATCAAGCTAATTAACAGTTATTATGGCATTTTTGAAAGTATGACTTTAATTAGCAAAGTCCTGACGCAGGCAATTTCAAACTTGTCTCCAAGAAGATGAGGAAGAAAAGAAGAGGGGAAAAAAGAAACATCGGGGCATGATCAAGAAGATACCAAAGATTATTATGATGCCTTCGAAAAGTAAAGGAAGGGGAGGGGGGAAAAACAGGAGGGGAAAAAGAGGGAGTGAGGGAGGGAAGAGGGGAGGAGGAGATGGGGGGGGGGGGGAGGACCGGGGGGGTAAAGCTTTTGTGTGTTGTGTCTGAATCTCCATCCAAATGAGGGGACATGTGTGCCGTGCCACGTTGCCAAGAGGAGCCCTGAGCCGTGTGCCCAGTGTCAGGTGGCAGCGGCTCACCCCTCAGCTACCAGGCGAAGACGAGAGTGAGCTCAGCTGGTGCCCACAGCCACTCACTTATTCTACTCCGCTGCACATTAAAGGAGCCCTCGAGTGGAGCCAAGCAACGCCGGCCAACCTGACAACAACACTCCACCTCCTCCTCATTTCCTCTGAGCACTTCCAGGGGACTCCACCTTAGACCCAATGACGCTCGGTGACGAGGAGAATCCCACGTCCCGTTAGTTTTAGGAAATAAAAATATATATTTTCTCCGTCGTTTGGGAAATTCCAAGCGGAATTATTTCTCGATTTGGGTAAACGCCGGTCGTTGACGTCGCGATTGTCGATGGAATAAACAAATGCGAATACCTCGGGAGGTGTTTTGTCGAGAAATTTGTTTTTAAGGCACCTGTGCGGAACCTTTTGAAGGAAGGAAGTGTCACTGGTGGAAGTGGGGAAAAGAGTGAAAGAGGAGTGCAAGAGAGGGGTGGACTGAAGGGTCTTTGAAGGCCCAGTGTGTGTGAGAGAACAGAAGTGTGCCTAGCCCCAGGCAGCCTACGGCTCAGGCCCATTAGCTAGACTGACCTTGCCCGCGCCTTTGTCTTTGTGCTCTCCTCCCGCTGCTTCCCCTTCTCAAGCATTCCCTTTTTGTTGTCTCCGAGCGAGATTGGGAAAGGGGCCATATCTTTCAGCTTTCTAAACCTCCCCCCCCCCCCATCTACAACTCAACCCCCCCCTACACACACACACGCACACACTCCCCACGCCTAGCCTGGAGCTCGTGCCCCAGAGGGCTCAGTGCAGTGACACCCCTAGCCGGTGGCCCCCTCTGCCCCAACAGAACTTGGCTGGAGTGGTCAGTGCCCCCGAAGACCCCCCCCCAGAGAAAATGCTACATATCAGGGGGCCCCCGAATCATGGCACTGCGGCCCTTGCCTACGTGCACCCAGTCTGGGCAGCCTGCCTCTTTATTGCCTGCCTCTCATTTGAGAGGATGGAGCCTGGCTGCCAAGTTTTGACACCGCCACATATGGCCTCCTCCATCAATCGGACTAATCAAGCATCAAGGGGAGGCAGGACCAGCTTAATTGCCAGCCAGATATAGCTGCTCTCACTTGACGTGCAACCTGAAATAGAAACGGGTCTGAGGAGACGTGACAGAAGACAAATGAATATGGCCGTTGTTCTAGTAATTATGTAAAAATATCCATTATTCTTAAATCTAAACTCTGCAAAAATAACAGCTCATGCAACAGATCCTGTTCTTTCAACGTGGCAAATCAACACTATTGCAAATATTGCCTAAATATAGCATCATCTACTCATTAAAAAGTGGCTTGTGTTCACATTTGTAATGTTTGGTACCGAAGGTTAGAGAAGTGTACAATAAGTTGTACGGGAATGTTTATTTTCCCCTCCCCATGCAGGCTGCAGTGCTCTGCTCCTCCAGAGTCCTTGAGGCGTTCTGCCTGCCTCTCTCAACTTCCTGTTTCCCTCCACCCCCCACTGGGGTAGCAGCCACGGAATAACTTAGCACATGGAATGAGAAGGAGAGATCAACAGCAGTGATCCATTCATCTTGAGTTTCTCCTGTCACTCTCCCTTTCCGTTTGTAAACACTGAGGGTCTGTGGTCAGAATGGCCTTTTGTCCACTGTGTTTTTCTGCGTCCCTCTCTCATTCACTTCAAAGGTAACAAGTGACAGATGTCTGTCTTCTCTGCGGTCTTAAACACCGAGGCTCCGCGATAGCATCTGGGCTGAATGTCAAACTGTGAATCTTCCCGAAGAATGTACTGTGGTTATGCCAAGCTCATTGTTATTAATGTCAGGGACACTGCCTACAGAAGTATTTAAGATACTCCCTGTAGTTCACAGCGGGGAGCACATGTGTGGCGGGGCAGAGGAGGGGGACACGTATGTAAAAAAAAAAAATAACGGACGACAGTTATTAGGAACAAATATTACAATAGAGAAATTCTTACAAAGGACAAAGTGAATGGATGAATAGCTCAATTAGATCTGTAGCAAGATGTCCCGGTGGGTGTGCAACTTCCCAAATAATCGGACTCTGCGTGAATCAATTCAGCCACGGGAGATGATGGGAAAAAAATAAGTTGTATTTAATATGTTAAAGCAGAAGTTTTGCCGGATTAAAGATGTCTTTGTAGATAAGGAAAACAAAGGCAAAGGTGGTGGTGATTTGAGCTTGTAATCACAGCACGGTGCTGTGTTTATTTAACTTTCTCATCTCCATCGCTGCCTGCTCTTGGTATTTACATGTTTAATTGAGAAGTGTGCTGCCGGTTTCTTCTGCCCATCTGCCGAGTCCCTTCCTCTTATCAGGCTCATTCCTCAAACTGACAGCTCTCCCTTTCTGCATATCTCTCTTTCACTCCCGTGCCACTACACTACTAACTCCTCTCTCTCCCTTTCCCTGCCCCTCCTCAATCTGTCACGGACAGATATGAGTAATGACAATGCATTTTCCCGCAAATCAAAGCAATAAGTACAAACATCCACAAGCAGCCTCATAAAATTCCGTATCGAGAGTATCGCATTATGGAAACTCTCTGTTGTGCGGTCCAGTTTTTCTTTTTCTTTTTTCTTTTTTTTTACCCCACGTCTAAATCACCGCCTGTCAGACGCAACATGTGTGTCATTGTATCCCCATCAGCGTGTTTCATTGTACACACTACCACCTCTGAAGAGCTGCCTCTTATCAGTCGAGTGTCAGAAAGCCCCCAGCACCACCACCTCCTCCCTGCTGCCTTTCTAAATGCTTTTCTATTAAGAGCAGTGTTGTGTCCCTCTGATAGCGGCAGCTTCTCCACTTCATCATTCATAATCCCAATGGGCATCAATGGACTCCATAGCCTCGGCATCCACACCAAAGGCTTTGTCAGTCACCGCAATTGAAAACAACCTAAATGAGGCTGAGAATCTGAGGAATCCACCGTTGGAGAAAAGGGAAATGGCCCAATGGGCCAAGGCCCTCCAGTCATTAATAGGCCACTCAACAACAGGACATTGGCGATACCTCACATGTTTGGAGTGGGCTCTCGGTCTGCTTGTATTCTATCTAGATGGCATGAAGCACATGGAGGGCGTTTTACAAGTGGAAAATGAGACCACTTATGTGCTTTGTCTTTTGTTAGGTTGTAATAGTTTATTTTGATAACATGTGCAGAAGTCTTATGTTTTAAATTAATACATATAGAAAGATATTATAATAGAAAATATTAGGGAGAATATTGATATTGTTATTAATGTATTATGAAGCATAGGGGTAATGTTTACTCTATGCAAATGTAAATGGCAAGAATTAATGTATGTTGCATGAGAGTGACTGTATGTTCGTATTATAGATTGACGAGGCCGGTTGAATTCCGTGAAGTGATTTACAATAACAAGAGACTTTTATTGTGAAAGTGACTTTAATGCGGACAATAACAAGACGGGACTCTTATTGTGAAAATACTTGTTTAGCGACTGGACCGGAAGTGACGTTTTGACCGGGACCAGTGATTTGGAGTCTAAAACTCCGTGAATTTAGAGAAATCGGGTCTCTTCTACAGGTAAACCCCGAGGCCACAAGGCTGAGGGGGCGGAGGAGCCGGGAGCCGAGGAAGAGCGCCTTGAATGTTTGTTTTACACTTCCTGCCATTAAATGTTGATAACTTAATTCACGCGCGTCCGGAAGTGCCCAGTTTCAGAGCTACTTTACACTTTCAAACGCTGTTCTATTTTAGCTAATGGCACGGTATGACAGAGAAAAAAACAATAAATTCCCAGCGGTAGACGAGTGTTCAGCAAAATCAAGGAATGAGAGCCACGTGAGAAGAAAACAAGGAGGGAAGATGATTCGCCACTCGACGTTATGGCGACGACGTAGGCTAACTTTCACCAGCCGAAAAGTCTAAAAATGATGTTCCCGCCCTTCCCAGCATGCAGAAGTCCCGCTGGGGGCCTCAATGTGATCAGCAGCATCCCCACCACGTCTCCTCATTATTGAGTAAATAGGTTTGGGCATGTCCTCAGTAAACAAAGCCAAGACTGACAGTTAAGGGAGTGAGGGGAGTGGGAGGCAGCCTCGTTCCCAATTAGAGTCGCCTCAGGCAAAACTTTAAAGAGGAGATCAATCCTACAGATCGCTAAACTGATCCTGTCACAGGCTGGGGATATTTAAACCGTGGTGCAGAGCAGAGCGGCGCAGGGCAGTTCTCAGTACAGTTTGACTGTGTGTGCTAATGACTTGGGGGTAGGCTCTCTCACCAGGACACACGCCCCACAGCGAAGCGGCCGTGATTGACGGGTGAAATCGGACCTCAGCTGCAGTTCTCGGCACAGTAGGGGCCAGATGGGGAAATAGTGATTTGCGTTTTTTAGTATGCAGCTCCTGCACTTACGGATATTCCCTAATTGTCTCCCTTACTCACCTGTGAGGCTGTTTCCCATCACAGATGCAGAGTACATTTCAAATGAACCCAGGATGTTTTGATTATTTTTTTGCTCTTTTCTTCTTTTTTTTTCTCACCCTGCACCTTTTTGAAGCAGACGTATTAAAATGTGCCAGTGGGTCTCATCCCTGTCTATCTGCTTGAGGTGAAAAGTTGGTTCACACTAATGTTGGAACCAAATAAAGGGACTAACGAGAGGTGAGTGACGCTGGAGTGGTGGAGATGACACCCGAGTTTAATCGCACTGTCAAACTGTGACATCCTGCTAAAGCAGCAGATACGGTATCTTTGACTACAAGTGAGAAGGTGGCGCACTCCAACTCCCAGACACACATGGGTAATGTGTAATGAGCTACCAAGCAGAGGGACTGAACATTTAAATGAGCGAATGATACATTATGTATATCACCGAGGTTCCCGTGCAGAAATGAATCATGATCGTAAAAGACAAAGACAAAACAACATACTCGGGCCATTGCTAAATTGTTGTGATCTAATGCAAAACAAATTCATTTCTCATGCCATTAAAGATAAAGAAAACCTTAAAAGGTTTGGTTTTGCTTGTCTGCGTTTCTTATTGAGAGTCATTCACTATCAACTTTATTTGCGGATTATTGCAAATCCCCGGTACAAATCATATCACGAAATCATGTAGCTGGGACATTGGATGTGTTCTGCTAATGCTCAAGGAAGATCCCCTGAGGGAGCCATTGAGTGGGGGAGAGGGGGAAGAAAGGGAGAGGAAGGAGAGAGGCAGATAGAGGGAAAGAAAAGCAAGAGAGAGAGGTGGAGAGCGAGTTACAGGATGAGGGAAGGGAGGGAAGGGCGGGAAAGAAAGACAGAGAGGAGGGGAGGGCAGCAGCAGTCAAGCTGCACTTTATCCTGACAGATCTCCTTTACACACTAATTTCCTTGTTAAAGAAGAGAAAATGGCACTCAATCCGGAGAAATCCTTTTCTCCTGGAGCAAGCCTGTCAGCTGAGGGATGAGTGGATACAAGCAGAGCTTTCCTCCTCAGGCTAGCTCCCCCCGGCACACAGCAGCTAGGCTACCCCTCACAGCCGAGCTCTCTATCTATAGCCGTAATTAATACAGCATCGGAATATAATGAACCATACCACGATACACGAGTTTCAGCGGGTGCCGTCGACCAGCAGTCATTTAACCGCTCGCTGGAAATCAAATGTGGAGTGAATTGATTTTCTGATCATGTCATCTCCATCACGAAAACGGCAAAACAAATCGCGTACAAACATTTCATGCTCGGTCGCTGTTTAGAAACATCCTCCGTGACAAAACGCTGAGCCCCACCGCTTATTCATCGACGGTTACACCGCAAAGACGGCGAAATCCAACGAGGGCACATCTTTCAGCGCAGCATATTTATCACTGAATTTGTAATTCACCAAAGTGTATTAGCTTGGATTTAAAATGGAGGGAAAGGGAGAAAAAAAGCCTCTTTTGTTTTAAGTCAGGGGGGTTAGCTGTTCAGTCTGGATGTTCTCATCTCCCAAGATTACTATTCGCGGGGTGTGTGTCAAGACTACTTTTCAGAAATCTCGGTAACAATTCAGATGCGATCGATAAGGAGTGACAGTTTATTCTAAGGCTTAGCACAGGCCAAGAAAAGAACGACTGGAGCATCAAGTTTAGAGGAATGAATTTGTTTTGTATTTGATTTTTCTATTAAATTTATCACCACTTTAACTCTGCCTTTTTCCCTCTCCTCACTCGGTCCCTCTCACTTTCTCTCTCGCTCTGTCACTCATATCAACAACAAGGCTGTAAACGGCTGTCAATTTCTCATCTGTGATTTCCATGTCTTCACTTTCATCCATTTTTGATTGCTTCACACCCTCTACCTCTGATGCTTTTAGTGCTCATCGGTGACCTTGTGAGATGATGGGGGGAAATTCTTAAATAAATTTTCAGTGGCAAAGTGCCGGTGACCTTTATAACACTTCATCATATCTGCTGTGGACGGAAAATAGTTGGGAAATATTTTCTTACAAAACGGCCTAATGCTGGTTTGGCACAAAATCATCTGGTAAATCTATTACCACTTTGTGAAGAGAATCCACTTGAGGTTTCCCACACTGGAGCAGCAGGAGAAGAGGGAAATTGTGACCCTGAAAGTACGGTCCAATTTCTCTTATTAAAGTGTTTTTAAAATCTTCTCCTTTTTGGGGATTTAAGGGTCATTGAGGATACCAATCAGAAGGAGAGGGCAGTCAGAAAGCCAGCGGCGTGAACAGGACAGGAACCAGCTGATGAAATTCATCCATACTTCTCACTTATGATGACATGATTGATTTTCCCTCAGAGTGCTCAAATGTAGGATTGTCTTCCTACCCCCATCTCCTCCTCCATCCCGCCTCAATCTGCCCACCCACCCGCCAAGCCAACAGCTAATGGATAAAGCCTCTGTCTGTCTCAGGCATGGCGGAGAGTTGACGAGTGGAAGAACAACTGCAACGAATGAAGGGTGAAATCTGAGAGTGCAATTTTCCGACTGTCAATCTCCCTTCAAGAGAACAAGTTGACCACCAATCAGCGGAGTCGATTTGGGGCCGGTTGGTCGATGGGAGCATTCTGAGTGACGGCGTCATGTCACTACATTAACACGGCAATGAAAGACGTAAAAAGGGGAATTTTGTGAAGGGCCTGGCCAGTTATTCGATTGCCGGGTGTGATTTGGGGGGTTGGGACCGTACTTTTCTGCCTTAACAAATGAACAAACTGACAGGTTAATGCATAACATATCGCTCTATAATTTATGGTTCTGAATTTGGGAGACTCCTATCATCCACTAGGTGCTTCAAACTACAACCAATTCAACTTTACTTAATTATTAAAGGTAGAAAGTGAGGGAGAAACATGCCTTAAAAACTCTTGCTTGCAGTCAATTACGATAAAACTTTAATGAGCCTGGATAGAGAGCCATAAAAACTGATAGCCCCTCCGTCATGAATTATATATCCGTATCGATTTTGTTTCTTTGCTATAAGAATTGCAGGTAATCGTATGTTACCGCATGTAAAGTGCACTTCCCTAGCGAGGATAAATATTAACCATCAAATATATATGAGGTGTGGTTGCATTTATGACCAAGCTCATGTAGTAAATGAAGAGCAGAGATGTCGAGGCAAGGACCATTGGGAATGGATGAAGGGTGCCATATCTGACAGTAAGAGAGACCCTTAGCGGTGCTGGCTTGATATGTTACCTAGTTAGCGTCACAGAGAGAGGAATAAATAGTTCTTTATTATTTGTGGTTGCCATCATGTCTCTCCTAATAGACAGGCTATACTGAGTTTAAACCACATTATCCTCTGCGAGACCATCGCAATTACTCTTGAGAGCTAGGTCTGATGTGTGGATAAGGCAGGTCGCCCATGTCTTAATGAACACAAACAATGTGAAATGGAGGAAGGAGCAGTGGGGGGAAAGATAATGGCAGGGGAGGGCTTGTTTTAATAGACAGCACTAAGTTGTTTGCTATGATCTATGCCGAGTCTAAGAATGCTGAAAACCCCCAATGTTAGTTTGTGGAGATCTTTTTTCCACGATCCTATTACCCAATCAATTCACTCTCTTTCCTCTTGCATTTCGCCGGCGAACAGCAGGCACAAATCCTGTTTCGTGGATCTCCAGTTGTGGACGTGTGTGTCTTGCTGTCATTGTCACGCGGTCCCTCCTTGTTGGACACTCGCGGAGGTTAAAGGGCAGCAAACTGGATCACCGTGACGCCCGGCGCGAGTGTTATCCCCAGCACAAATGGCTCAGTGCTGGGTTAATTGATAAACTGCCGCTCCACTTCATTAGTCGGACAGACCGGGCTTAACGAACGAACACAGAGAGAGTGTCACTCTGAATATGTTAATCGTGACTGGCCATTATGGGGCTCTTCCCTCTACCTTCTCGTCTCAATCTCTGGCGAACTCGACAAAGACGAGGCACACGGACTCACTCCGAGCCCTGTGTGCGCGCTCGTCTCCAGCGAGGCTATTTATCAGTGACGGTACAAAAGAAAAACAGGAGACAGACAGACGCAAGAGTGGTCCTTGGTGTTATTGAATATAAATATATAATAACCATTTAAAAAATGCATCATTTGGCCTTTTCACAAAGGCAGTTGTAATATAGCGCTGGGTGAGCACTGTACTTGACGTACACACTGGAGGTGAGGGTGTCAGGGGAGAGCTCGCTGGAGCGAGAGGAGGTTTTATTGTTGCCCAGCCCTTCCGCTTAAGTGCACATGGCTGGGAGGAAGCCGGGACCTCCAGCTCTGACCTCTGCGCATGTATATTTAATAGGCCATCAGTTGGCCGGGGCAGCGCTCTGATCAGGATTCAGAGAGGGGCTTTGAACACCCCTGTGTATTCCTGAGCGTGCAGCCTCAAGCTGCTCTCCCCAGCTGTGTCAATCCGACAGCACTGTTACAGGCACCCAGACAAGGCGCTGGGCACTCCACTGCTACCGCCTAATGACTACAGGAGGAGAGAAAAAAGAAAAACAAACACAAAAACAATAACATTTGGCGTATGGAGCTCTGCTACCATCTAATGAGTGGTTTTAAAAACTGAAATATTCCGCCAGCTGATAAACTGTCGGGGCGCGTGGGAATGGTGTTCGGCTTACATCGGCCGTACCGCGCGTGCTACCGTTCCCCTTGATAATAACAAAATGTCAATCTCACGGTGACTACACTACACACGCCGGTAACGATTGCCGGAACAAGGCGGCAAACAGAGAAGTGCCACTCGTGTGTCTTTTCTTCTAACAAGGTATCACTACTCTTTGAATCAAATCGGCTCGGCGCGTGTGTGTGTGGGGGTGTGAGTGTGTGCGAGCGTATGGATGTCACAGTGCACGCACGAGTGTGTGTGTGTGTGTGTGTGTGTGTGAGGGCAGCTTAACGAGGGTGGTTCATTTGACAGGCAATTAGTTTGCGGCGCTGCTATTGACAGCCCCTGTGCTTGTGTTTGTTCAACAGCTCTGGGTGAGTTCCACGCTCCCTGGGCTACGTGACAAAGCACCTCCGACAGGGAGCTCCTGATCTCCACCGAGGCTCGGAGGCTCGCGCTGGGAGGGGGGTGGATATGTGACAGCCTAGCAGAGAGAAGAGAGGAGAGAGAGAGAGAGAGGGGGGGGGAGCCATACAAAACCCACAAGGGTCTATTAGGGGGTTGTTGCAAGTTAATGTAGCTACAGCACACTTTTTGGCGTCGGAATTTTTGAAAGGCTTGAGCAATGATGTTGTCATTTGTCGTTTGATTGCGGGGATCGCGGAGGGTAATCTTGGGAGACGCACGGGCTCTCACACTACATGCAGAAAGAGAGAGACGACGCGGAGGCGGGGGGGGGGGGGGGGAGCTAGGGGGAGATGGAGGAGAGGAGCAATATATAAAGATCCAAACACTCTTTTATCCTCGGAAAAAATCCCGTGTTCTAATGCAAGGGGGCCCATCCCTCTTTTAGTTGCGGCCATTTCGTTTGTAGAGCCGAGCACCAATCAATATCATTATTTTCGCAGAGGATCGAAAAACGCCTCCGCCGAGTTAATGGGGGATTGAGGTGGTAAACGTTTACCCTCTCGCTGTCAGCAGAGCAGTGGTCCATAGTGGGCCCAGATGACAGCGCTGGCCCCACTGTGGACACACTATGTGGAGCTGTCCTGCGGGTAGACAGGCTGCATGGACTGTCAACCGCCTGCCATGCCCTAGATGGCCCAACATATCAGCCACTTGAGTTGGAGCAGCAGCAAGGGCTTTGACTTCTGCTAGAGCTAATAGAAACAAACCAGCCAGTGCTGGAAGCAGCATTACTGCGCTGCTTGACATTGTTATTGTTGATACAAGAAAAACTGGAAATACTTTCTATCCCCCCCCCCCTCTCCGTGTTATTTTACCGGAATAATTCCAATGTAACGCAGAGGTAATTCAGCGAAATATGAAATAACATGGCGCATTAACATGAAACATTATTTGGTCGACGCTAGCCGTCTACGACTATGGATCAGCTGTTCTGTCGGATTTTGGAGAAATGAAGACTAATCTGCAGCTGGCAACCGCAAAGCAAATTCTCTCATATAGCAGCATATGCTAAATAGCTCTTCAAGCGCGCAGATGCATTGCTGTAAAATACTTCTCCTGTCTGCGTATCTGCATCTCCAGATGGGTCCCGAGCTGTGCCAAACCGCATCTCATCAACGGCTATGAACTATGGCATCACATGACCGCATGAGATACGCGGAGTCCCATTCTGCCTCGCCTTGGCACGACGCGGTCAAGCGATGCATCATCAGGAAGCGCACACTTTGTCAAAATGGAGGTAACTAACACGGCGGAGGAGGCAGAGGAGAGAGGGCCTTTTCTTCTCCAAGCGGGGGAAAGTTCTGTTCAATCCGCAGCGGCGAAGAACATGACTTTTGTCCGATTTCTTTTCTTTTTTTTCCTTCCACTTTCGAAAGAAAAAAGACTAATCAGCGGCGTTTGAGTAGATTTGGGTTTGCATGAGGGTGTGACAGAGCAGCGAGAGATTTCATGGGACGCTGCCCCATGATTCATTGAGTTATTGGTTTCCGCCCTGTTTTAATCGCCGGCCGGGCCCGAGCCAAAAAACTCTCGGAGGATTCCGGAGAGCTCTTTCCTCCACCATTCAGCAGAATGGAATTTGGTCTGCGAGTGCCTCACGTCATTCGAGGCGTCCTTCACAGTTTCGGGGGCCCTAATTCAAACCACATGGAGGCCAGCGTCCGGTTACGGACCTCTGCAACAAAACAAAAAAAAAGGACACGTTCCCATTGGCTGCCTCGAGATGGGAAATGAGGTGTCTTGGTGGAAAAAGATAACAAACACATCTAAGTAGGAGTCACAACATAGCCAAAGCACACACACACATTCACATGCATAAATATACACACACATGTACATACACGGGGACATAGACAAATATACACGCATAGACACAAATACACACAGACTGAAACATACACTTATGGGCCTGCAAAAGCTGTTTGCTTGACATGAAGAATGAGCAGCAGGCTCTGTAATA
The DNA here is from genome assembly GCF_029220125.1 of Pseudoliparis swirei. Lineage (NCBI taxonomy): Eukaryota > Metazoa > Chordata > Actinopteri > Perciformes > Liparidae > Pseudoliparis > Pseudoliparis swirei. Next base: position 20,141,671 of record NC_079404.1, read on the forward strand.
TTGCTCCTATTCTTCATTGACAAGCATATATATATATTTTGCTGTTCCCAACTGACTTTGCAGCGCTGAACTCCATTTATGAATTATCTGACATATTTCCTGCTATTTTTTTGACAGGAGTACTCAGAGGAAATTTCAAGGCACCTTTCTCCTGACAAGTAGAAATATCAATATTTGAATAAATTGCAGATTTGGATCTCTTCACATGGATGCTCTCCAGCAAGAGTGTGTGTGGGTGTGTGTGCGCGCCCCCGTGTGTGTGTGTGTGTGAATGTGAGTTTGTCTGTGTATGTTTTTGAATGTGCGTGTGAGTGAGTGAAGGGAATAGGAAGGGGTTTGTTTCATTCTGTTACCACGGTCTTATCCCCCTGAGCCCGCAGGCAGAAATCTGTATGCAGCATTTCATTAGGAGGGAGCTCGACTGAGTGACATGTGAAGCACACCTCGCCGTCGACCTGATGAAGTTGACTTCTCTCAAACAGCAAAAAGCCACTTTGTAGACTCGCCCTTTTTTCCACAGAGGAAGAGAGGGGGTGATGGCTGAGCACCAATAAAAGAATCATGAATGTTGTTTCGCAGAATGACAGGCCTATCTGTACACAAATATTTCTCTTCTAGAGAAATGTAAGCTTCACAGCTTTTTTGCCCTCTTCTCTTTTTGAAAGTAGATTTGAATTGATAGAACTGACAGTCTTCAAAATATGATCACCTAAATTCAAAGTCGTGTAGGAAACTTCTAACAAGAGGCGGAATGGAAACGGATTGTTCTTATCGCGCGCAAGTGTGAAGTGTTATGTGAGGAAAGTGGCATCTCGCCCCGTGAACTCAATAATTTAGGAAACAAACACACTATTGTCCTACAACCTTGATAAATACTCCATGTCTGTATGAGAGGTCAATGTCAAGCATCCATAACACTCAGCGCTGTCATCTTAAAGCTCCCGGTGTTACGTATGAGAGACTTCTGCCTATCTGTCTCACTCTGTTTAGCTGCAGTCGCTGCCATTCTGTCTGCATGTCTGCTGCTGCCGCTGATAGATCACTCTCATGCCCGCCCCGGCAACCTGCCCCCTCCCCTCCACACCCTGCCATCATTTGAGGGAGCCTGAGAAATGGCTTCGCCATGTGAGGTTACTCAGGTACCAAAAAAAGGCTGCGACCCCGTGACCCCGCCAGGCGACCTCGCCGACCCGAACGTCATAGTTTCTCCCTCCCCAAACAGAACAACAAAAACAAATCTTATCGTGCGCCTCCGTGGCTCAAAGCAGAAAAAGAAAGCCCTTATATCAATGTGGTGCTTTGACAATCATCTATCCACATGACCTGCGATTTCTCCGACAGGGTCTGTTTGACACTTATAACAGAGAGGTGACGGCGTGCAGGTTGTCCATCTCTCGCCTCGCCTGCCCTTATCTCCTCTCCTCTCCATCGCTCTCCTCACTCCTCCTTGTGTGCACAACTTAATAAGCAAGCAAGGGGTAGATTCCCATTATGGAAACCCTGGAAAATGGCCCGGACATTTCCCCCCCATATCTGGGATCTCCATCTGGAGAAGGCACTCTCGCTCTCACTGCCCCCCCCCCCCCCCCCCCTCTTCCAATCTATGTGTGTGTTCTGGTGAGGTTATGCTGCAGAGATGGCTTTCACTCTCCACTGGCTACAATGAGATTGGCCCACCAGGTTGACTCTATTCGAATCGACAACCCATTTCAATAACGTAGCAAAACAGAACAGAGTGGTGATGTTGAATAAAACATTTTTGAGGAGTGCCCAGGGGGCTCAATGGGGGTTTAAAATTATCTCAATCTGTAAGATTTTGGAACACTTTAGCGGGAAACATAGATTCATCTACACAAAACATAATCTGTGACACAATGATTTAATAATAGCGTGCCATTTGGTTGGTTTCCCCTCTGTGTGTCGATGTCACGAGAGTCTCCATAACTAGAGTATATGGTTAACAGACTAATAAAGATTACACTGAGTTCGGCGAGTCACTAATCCCCCCGCGTTATTAGTAAAAACAAAGCCTACAGCTCTACGCCATACACCGTACTCACATCTGAGTGCCGATGCACGTGCATAAGGTCCGAACATAATATGGTGTGACTTAAACCATACAATGGGAAGAGAAAATAAATATGCTAAGAGCAGCAGGGGTGGACCGGGCCAGGCCTCTGCGGACCTATGTCATCACTCCCTCTGGTCTCGGCTGTGCTCCCCACCCGAGAGAAAGGCTCAATGATTACGGAGGCTCAGCTTCCCTCTAAGAAAGCAAACCGGAGCTGCAGTCCAAACAAGGCCGAGCCAGCAGCGAGGGAGCGCTGCTACACCAGGCAGCTCGGGTTTACCGTTGCCTCCGACCTGGCTGGCCCCCGGGCTTGCATTAGTCCCCCAGCCCAGCCTCTCTAGGACAAACAAACAACCACCACTTACACAGTCAGGGACGAGCAGTGAGGCAGGGAGAGCTGCTGCCACCAGCGCTGTGTGGAGGGGAACCTGACCCAATTGGATTTGCTTTATCACCCCACATAATGATTTCCAGACTGGCCTGTTCCAGTGGTAGAAAATAAAAAAATTACCCCCAAAAAATCTGCCTGCCATTCTGAGTTTGGTCCAAAATGGGCAGCTCCCCCAAAACAGATGGGGAGGCATCTCAAAAATGTTCTCTGCCTCTGGGGACATGTGGTTTTCCCCATCATTATATAACTGTAAACTCCTGGATGTCAGAGATTGGGGATAATAACTTTCAGATGTTGGCAGCTCGGGCCAATGCTGGGACCGGCTGGATGGGAACGGTTATTTGGCAGAGGAGAGGAAGTCCGAGAGATTAGGACTAAGATGTGACGGGGAGAAAAGTGGATCTGGAATGGAGCTGAGTGGGTTTCCTTAGTCTGTTCCAGTTTGTCCCGGGCCCTAATGACCGCCGTGTGGGAGGCGGAGACCCACCCTGCATTGTGTGTGTGTGCGCTTGCTCGCAGGTGGGATGGAGAATGAGACAAATTAATATCAGAACCACAGGAAATCATGTCATCCTGTTAACACGCCAAAATCAAGCTGAAGTGCTCAGGCTTGATCCACCACTTTTAGCATTCCGTTTCAATTTTCCGATAGATTTGATATGACAGTTTTAGCACTCCCCGTTGCAGTGCAGATGTGCCACTAATTCAGAAACAGACACACCTCCTTCAATAAATGAGTCCTTATAGAAGTGTCATCCCGTTAAACCGTTTTTATTGGTTAGTCTCGCATGGCGGGGAGGATCGTCGTTCACTGCGGACGTGGTTGCTGGTGGCCAGTGTGGTCGAGGTTCGGTCACTTCAACTCAAACTCCGACCGCGAAAAGGAAACGTCTCCTCGCATTTTTTATTTTTTATTCCCGGCTCGTCACCGAACGGTAAAAAGCACAATCCTGTTTTTCTCCTTTTTAAATATTTCTCCCCCCGTTGCCTTAAAGTATCGAACGCAGTGCTGAACAAGCAGAGGAGTGTTTTTTATTGTAAATCAATACTGATCGATCGGCTGCCTGGGTGTTGAATATGGATCGATATCACACCAGGCTGTGGAGGAGATCTGATTTCAATTGGCAAGAGAAGCCCGCAGCAGGTTTCCATCAAGCGGTAATTCAAGACATGGGAACATAAGTCAGATGGATTGATATAGACTAGCCAGGACCTTTCTTGCCACTGAACCAGCTCAAGGAAATTTCTGTCATATATCATTAACGCAGTTGGGGCAGGCAGTAAAAAAGTATGGGGGAGCAGAGTACCTCAGTGACCCTAAATGGAGACCACCGGTCAAACATTGAATAAATACTCCATTATTAGCATGAACGTTGTCTTTTTTTTTAAATTTCTAGAAAGAAACTCGAACCACTAAAATCGACACTGAAACCCTACTCTCGCTGCACTCCCACACACACACACACACACACACACACAGCGTGGTCATGTTCTGTGGACCTTCTGGTACTGATTATGCGGAGGTCAGCCTGAGATTCATACTGTAAGCTGTTATTAATTTCCTGAACAAATGTTCAGGGGAAAACTGGCGAATTGTGAAACGTTTTCATTACACTTATCGTACGGTCGATCTTTATTAAAGCTTGAATTGTTTAATTCAAGCGCCGCGACAAAATACATAATAAAATGTAACCGCGCACACACGTGTGGCCAAAGTGCGTGGAGCACATGTGTGTGTGTGTGTGTGTGTTTAAAAAGCAGGTCGCCTGCTTCATTCATCACTTGTTTGTGATTCCTGAAGAGAGGGGCACTGTTCCAAATGACAGCGTTGTAAAACAATAAAAACAGAGCTATAGTTAGAAATAACTTGTCACTTTTAATAAATGACGCTGGTTCAGGGCTCTTTCTCAGGGGCTTCTCCTCCGATACATCCCCGGCACCCCTGGGGCCGACGGAGCAGCCAGCAGACCAGCTCGTTTCCCCGAGGTAACTGATGACCCTATCCCATCTTTGTCCTGTGACCTCACACCAGCGGGAGCAGGACCATGTCCGATGAAATCTTCAGACTGCTTCCCATCCTAATCTCGCGCCCGTGTCACACGACAAATTGCGACATTCAGAAAATGGAAATAGATTGAGGTGGAGATGGAGGGAGGGACTGACAGAGGTAGGGGAAAGGGGGGAGGCAGGGGGGAGCGGAGGAGTGTGCATCGACAACCAGTCCCCGAAGAAAGATACTTGAGGAAAGAACGACTCGGGAGATCCCGACAAGGAATCACATCTCGGCGAAACATATTGATCTGATTTACAAAACCTCCACTCTAATGTGAAACAAATGGCGTGGGCGTGAACTGGTACTTAACCATAAAACCCCAGCATTACTCCGTCTCCCATGAAATACCACATATATCCCTCACCGGGGCCTAATGTGCTGTTTTACGGCCAGATACGACTGAGGTTGACCCAACAGTTTGTTTGACAATTAGGGGAAACCTAATAAGGATTGAATGGGAGTGAGAACATGCCAAGAGAAAGAAAAGAGACCCTTTTTCAAAAAGAACAAAATAGCCAAACGAAACACTGCTCCGAGTGACCTAAATGCGAGTCAGAGAATCGGGAGCCGTTCGACAAAGCTCTTGCGTCATTAATGCTTTAAGAAACCAAACAACGTCTTCAAAACAGCCACACAGTTGAATTATGAAGGAGCGCTGCTAAATATTTGAGAAAGAGTGGCATGTTTTATTCACTTCGGATTTAATTTCAATAATGTAGAATTTTCGCCGCGGTGGCTTGTTGCAGCAGTGTGTCAGGGAGAAGTAAATACATCTTAATAAATGTTCTTCTTTTCTCTTCTTTCAGAATATAAAAATGAATCCCTTCCTTTGCTCCGCAGTTGAATTTTAATCACAATGACGCAGCGTTGAACTCAGTCGGTGAATGAAACTGAAGACGGGACACTTGAATAGCATATACACCAAAATAATATTTGATAACCTTTTTCTTATTTCTCTTCTGTGTGTGTGTCTGTGTGTGTGTGTGTGTGTGTGTGTGTGTGTGTGTGTGTGTGTGTGTGTGTGTGTGTGTGTGTGTGTGTAACATCCAGTGTTGCTCTTGGCCCTGCATTCATCCCATCACCCCAGCTCTGGCCTTGTTTCTGTCAGCAGTGAACCAGGGGAGTAAAGAGTGGGGGGAGAAGAGGAGAAGGGAAGAGGGAAAGAGAAGGGGGTGGTGAAGGGGGGAGGGGATGTCTCCATGGACAGATGGACTGCTCTTTCTCAACACATGTGGAACCATGTTTCGTCTTTCACTGCCGTCAAGCTGGAGCCGAATCCGTCGCTCTGTTGGCCCGCGCAGCTCTTTCGTACTGCACACCTCTCTCTTTAGCACAACACACACACACACACATATGAGAGCACGCACAGGGACACGCACATGAGACACGCACACGCACGCCCCACACAAACATCTCGGTCTTTCTCTGCACACATGTTAAAGTCATCACCCCTGCTCAGCGCTAGTAAAACACAACACCCCCGGCTTCTCTGCTGTTGTCAAGTCTTGCCATTAGCTGATGCCACTGGGGAATCCTACCCTAGTGAGGTGGGTCTCCCTCGGGAACGCCAGGCACCACGTTACGTTCAGCCGCCACTCATGTGAACCCAAACATGTGAGCGTAATTTGGAAAATATCATTTATACTGTGCGTCTTTGTACGCGTCTTGACATTTACAAACTGCGATAAAACCGACATGAGGGAGGAGGGAATAGAAAACAGGGCGAGAATAATTTGAGGTAATGTTTTGCTTCGTGAACAGTGTTACCCCATCCTGGATGTTGGGAGCACTGGGAAGGAGGTTCTGGCTCCGGGGGCTGCAAGTGAAGGTCTGGGTTTCATTTTGTCGGCAAGTGCAAGCCAAGGGCGAGCTGCCAAGTACAGCTTTCGCTCTCAACACTTCCTGCTCTTCCTACTCTGGCTCGGGAGCAGACAGGCTTCACTCAAACATCACGTCGATTTAGGCGAGGGGGGGGGGGGTGTATTCTCCGATTTCTCAATGGGCGTCGGAAACTCACATCTGTCACTTGAATTACACGAAACACAGCCGCGGATAAAACACAGATCGATAAATTGTTTAGCCACATAAAAAATTAAAAAATAAAGAAGTGCGTGCAGATGTTTGCATGCGTGTGTAAACATCTGGGAAGAAAGCATTTCCTTCACACGTTAACAGCTTTAAATGACTCGCGGGAAGCCTAAAAAAACATTGCAGCGCATGTCCCACAGCTCTATGGTAGAATGTAAAAAAAAAAAAAAAATCCAGAAGGAACACCTGCAGCAATCGACTCTCTATCACAACAACAGTCACCCTGTCCACTGCATCATTTTCATTATGGATGGTGGTAGCGCAGTTCTAGATTAACACTACCTACCGAGTGCCATCTTAATTGCCGATCTACAGATGCAATGAAAACACGCCATTTGGGTACTCCATAAACAGACTTCCCTTTGCAGGTTATTAAGACAGCCGCTCAGTGAGAGAACACACCCTCTTCTCAAATGCTGATGTGCAATTAAAATGGTTTTAGAAATCCTCTTTGACAGTCCAGGGCTTAGCCAAAAATGTAAATGACATTAAAGGAGACAATGAATTTAATTTTGTTTAATGTCCCCTTTCGCTGATTCTCATTTACATCACATTTCCACATAAAGGGCTGACCTTATAAATTCTGGCATTTGTTCAGCTTTTGGAGGTAATCACGGTTTTGCAAAAACCAGATGGGAGCACACACATTTTTTGCGATTTATTTCTGAGAAGGACGGGGGAACGGCACACGAGATGTTCTAAGGCTGCGGTCTTTTGTTTCTGGTAAACAACTTGACAACAAGTCAAGTGCACTCTGGGAAATGACCTCGTAGGTGTTCCGCAAATGAACGATAACGCAAAGTCGTTTAGAAAATACAGGCTCGCTAATGAGGGACATAACGGAAAGCTAAGCAAAATTTACATTAGGCCAAAATGTAATCGCATTAACGCACGAACAGGTGCGGTGAGGCCTTTATAAATGAGCTAAACGAATAAAAGCCTCCCACAGCACAACCATGTGTGCTGACCAAAAAAAGAGACAAGGGGGAAAAATAAGGGAAAAAACAAGTCAATGTCATGAATAATTCAGTGGCTGGGCTGCACTCCAAAGGTCAGTGCTCCTTGACCTTTGTGACAGGAAGTGAAAGGGAGTGCCGTGGCTGCTGGAATAAATGGAGCTGACATGTTTAAATCTGGTCCAGAATCCGTTTGTGAATGGCAGCGTAAATTGACACAAGATGTTAAACTGTATGAACACATATTAAATTCAAAATTCACATATGAGTAGAATACAGATGGATAACGCATTCGCTGTCCGTCTGTCTCGATGCTGCTCGCATAAATTGCTCCGGCTTCTCAGAGTAAAATGTGACCTTTGAACCCTGACGCGCAGAATGACTCATTTTCTCTCCTCTTTCAACAACATGTGCCGTCTTATTACAAAATCCATGCGTAAGCCCGAACAATGTATCTAATCTTTCACACAAGAGAAGACAAAGTCAATATGCAAGAGAGTGAAGACAGATTCCAGACCAGGAGAGTCATCGTAAATTGAGTTATGTTTGGCTAAACACATGCACTGTAAATGGGAAAACCATCTAATCAGATATTGGGTACCTCATCACTATAATTCTAAAGACTCAAATTACCGACTGAATAAACCTACACCCCCACCTACTTTAAGGCACCATTAACTTATAAATGTGACATCTGTAGCACTGCTGGATATATAAAGGGGAGAGATGATTATACTGAACTGCGTAGGGATGCGGTCACAGCAAAAGTGCTACAATTAGTAACAAGATCAATTTACAGTTTCTTTTATTTAATGTGAGCACCAACTGAATTTTTTTTTTTCTTGAAAAAGTACACGCACGCCATTGAAAGACAAAACACTATTTTGCGTAGTTCACATTCCGTACTGACGTTCCCAAGCGATATATTGATATTTGAGTCACTACGCATTAAAAAAAACCACCCAGATGCATCAAAAAGAGGGCCTTCCTCATCCCCCCCCCCCAAAAAAAGAGTATGAATAATGCAATGGCATCAAATGTAAGTGCTGAAATATTTAAAGATCAAGCAGTGCTGAAACTTTGTGACAGCTGTTGGGCCTATATCGAACCAACTTTCTCTTCTTTTTTTTAAGAGAATCCTTCCTCTTCAAAAAAATCTGAGTAAAAAATCTGTATCAAAACTCTGAGAGAAAATAGGGTAAACAGATGTCTGGCTTGACCGCAGGAAAATAGGACACATTTGGAATGATAAGTTTCCCAAACTCCGTTGGATATGCCAGATCCATGGGAACGCCAGTTAATGTCTCGCTCGATGCCAGCTAGCTGTGTGCGCTTTCCCCTCTTACCATCTGGGAAAATGTTACAGCGCATGAACGCCATCAATGATTCACTCCAAATCCGTTTCTTACGGTTCGGCCATGCTACTGTTTCTCTCGCAAATGTGGCGGTGCGAGCTGGTTCTCATACAGTAATTGCAGACAGATGAGAAATGCCCGATTCCACAATCAAACCTCTCCTCTAGGTTTATGTCACTCAACTATGTTCTACTCAATTGGAAATAATCACTTTCTGCCAGCAGCGACCGCGGCACAGGTGCCTGTAATGATGTGCATGAGAAAATGACAGATGTAACAGAAATGGCTGTAAAACATGTACGCTTTGACTGGAAGCTTACCCGTATGCACAGCGGGAATAGTCAAGTAATTGCAGTAAATAGTCGTGCGTATGGCGATCTTACTACAGTGAGCGCTGGCCGCGTTAAACCCTGCAACCTTTCACAAGCACCCCTCTCTGCGAGCCTCCTTCAGTCACTGGGAACCTGTGTGGGTCTGTTAGGGTGAGCTGACGGGCTCATAGTTACGACATGGAGACAATGGGAGGGTCTAATGAGGAACATATGCTTTTGTGTTTCAACAGAGCCGCTCATTGTGCGAGGAAAGGGATACTCTGCTCCTATTCAGACTCGTCACAATGAAAATCCGAGCCCTCCCTGAGCCGGTTGAGCTTACAATATCCATCCGCTTCTTTTTACCCTGTTCTTCTTTTCTTTCTTTCTTCCCACCCCTCTTTCTTGACTTTAATTCTCCACGCATCCATTTTGCTTATTGTACTTATGTTACACGTTTTGCCCCCGCAGATTGAAGAACAACGGGGAGCGAAACTCCAAACAGTCAACGGCGGCGGAGAGACACAATGGCAGACATGAAAGCGGCGGGAAATTAAGCAAAGCGGACGTCTCGAGTTCTATCGCGACGTTCGCGCCGTCGTCTCGTCGCTGTACAAACGCGCTTGGCTAATGAATTAAGCGTCGGGCTCGGTCCGAGATGGAACCGAACAAAAGAGACAGCTTCTGTTCTGACAGCGTCCCGAACACCTCGCTACTTTTCTGGCACGCGCACCGTGACAGTCGAGCACGAAGGCAGAAACAACCTACGAGCGGCATGCGCGTCTGAGGATGTGTGGGTGTCGAGTTTGTGTCGTCGCCTGCGTGTGTGTGTGTGTGTGTGTGTGTGTGTGAGTTTGAGTTCAGACGGCAGTAGCTCTGGTAATCCATCCAGGCTCCCAGGGCAGCCAGCTCCTACTTCCTGATGCATGAGAAGCCGCTGGAGTGGAGTGGCAGCAACAACTGCTCAGCCCTATTTGATTACTAATAAGAGAGTTGTCCCCTCTGTCAGATACCAGGCATTCTCCACTAAGCAAACAGTGAGTCGGCTAGTCAAACATTAGCATTGCTGTCTCTCCCTACGACGTGGTGAGAGTTACATTGAGATCGGCACAATCTACACCCCCTACCTCACCCCGATATCCACTAAACTACCTCACATATTCACGCTGACCAGGACACGCAGTATAGTTTCACAGTGTGAGCAAGATGTCAATGCCTGAAAGCAGGCCGTTTACTCTCGCTCTTTAGAAGGCGATATAAACGCGGCAGGCGTAACTTCCCCGAAGGTGCGTCGAGCAAAACAGCCGACATAAAATGTTTACGCCTTCTCCGACAGAACTTTATTGGCACCGAGCTCACAGCGAACTTGAGAGGAGGGAAACAGTCGATGAAGAAGCACTATTGACAGTGTCGGTGTCGGCATCACCGTCGTAAACAAAGAAGGGAAGCGGGCCGAATGAATGCGAAGTTGCCGAAAGCTAATTAGGTGTATTCCCAGCGTGATCCTCTGGTGATTGAACCACCTGTGATTGTGCAAACCCCATCCAGGTGGTGACCGCCCCTCGGTGCACAGGTACCTGGGAAAAAGACGCCCCTCAGCCGCTCACACAGAATCGCCCACAGCTCCCAGACTGCGAGCTGTAAGATGCGAGTCAGCCCAACTGGGCCGTCTGGCACAGCGGGAGGGAACTCGTTTGTTCACGAGCTCATCCACGCGCCCGCTCATCCACTCAGTCACTCATCCATTTAGTCACTCAGACACTCACTCATTCACTCACTTACTCGCTTCCCCGTTCGCGAGCACCGGAGAAGCCGCACGTGGCCCTTACCTGTCAATGATCACAGGGTCTGACGGGGTCTCGTTCCTGTTTCCACAGCTTTTCTTGTCACAGCATCGGCTACAGGAACAGAGACACGCGGCGTATTTCAGAACAAGTCATACGTTGCGAAATAAATCAAAAAAATAAATAAATAATGCACACATAACCACATGCATTTATTAAGTGCATCAGAGTGATTTTGATATCGGGGAGAGAGGAAAATGTTGCCGTGCGATTTTCCTTCACTCAATCTATCCATTCCATTGATGCTGATGGCTGATAAAAATGGTGAAAACAACATGTTGTGTTGTTTGGCTTAGTGTTGGAGGGGAGGGGAGTGGGGATTGGGCCAGGAGGCAGGGGAGTCACTTTTCACAGCTTCAGCTTTTGTTTACCTCTAATTGCCAAGCTGCTATTTCTGAGGGAGATGCAAGGTGCCACCCTCAACCAATATTTCTGCAGGGCATTTATCAATTATGGCCTCAAAAGCACTAATCTATCTTCCACCACATGTTTCAGCCATCTCCCCCCAATAAGTCTATAGCGAGCTGCCTTTCACTTCTTTGATTGGGACTTGAATCAAAACTGCAAAAATAAACAAATACATCATCCTAGCTTCAACTTGAAATGAAAACATATAAACATATGTGAATAAGATTGATTTATGCCATATGGTGCGAGAGAAAAACAAAGGTTCTGTGCAAAGCTACTGTCAGTCAACCGCACATTATTTAAATATGTCTGATTTACATGACTTTCCAGCAGCAGTAATAAAGATGTGTTTTATAGCTGCGGTGCTGGAGTGTATTAGAGCATAAATATAATTCAAAAACTACATGTATGACATCCCTAACGATTAAGATATAATAAGGTAAGATATCAAAATATAATTTCTAATATAACTGTTCTTGTTATGTAGATATTCTTATCTGATAATAGACAGTAGTTAAATTAGATCTTTATTCAGCAGCAAAATGCACTTCCTCTTGACAAAAAAATATTACCTCTCGAGTACGAGCATATTCAATGTGTCACAAATAAGTGATGGATGCATGTATAAATTGAGCGTGAGTGATGAGTTTATGCATGGAAAAAGACAAATCATTCTCAGCTCTCATGCTGCACTTGCTCTCAGCCAGTAACTTGAACAATGCACCGGTGCAACAAAGGAGAGGTTAACCGACAGTATCCGAATTCAATGTTCACAAAGCTCATGCTGAGCTCAACAATAACAACAAAAGGCGTTTTTCCTTTTCGTATCAATGACACCACTGAATAGCAGCGCAATATGAGAGGTTGAGATTTATGTGGTTAAATGACGCTAAAAGGCTCGCTGATCATTGTTGACAGGTGGGATCAACCGAGAACCGACTCTGTTCTAAAAAAGAAGGAGAAGAAAAACTGATACATCGCATGCAACGCCTCTGCATAACTTAACAGAAAACACATTGTGCCTGGCAGGCTTAAATGATGATGTACAATTCTTAGAATATAAAGATGAATATACTAAGGATTAAAAAACACAATGTATGTATCTACTGCGAGTACGTTCAATATAGCTTCACTAAAAAAAAAAGTCAGTCAGTTCATTTTCACTGGCATATTCACATCGTTGTTGAATAACATCATATCAAAGTTAGAAGTGACAGCAGCTCTCTCTCTCTCTCTCTTTCTCTCCCTCTCTCTATCTCTCTCCCTGTGGTTGCTGAAGGACTACAGGACAGTCTGGATTGCTGCATCACATCATGAGTGTCAAAACTTATTGAAGGGGAGGGAATTACTTTTTGCCTGGATCTGCAAAATGGACGGAGCAAAAAAAAAGAAATGCTTACCTGCACATAATTTCATGGGTAAGAAGAACTCTGCACATTTCTGGATTCTTGTCTTGACCCTCATAAATTATGGCCTTTGAAAGGAAATGAGATGGAAATAAAGTGAAAACACAGTCATCTCATGAACACCTATTAATTCACCAAATATTACAAATAATTAGACTAACATATTTGCAATTTCTGCACTTAATAAAAAAGCTCTGGGCATTAATACACATGATTTTAAAACAACAGAATATATTAGAAGAGTGCAAAGGCTAAGTAATAAACATGCATGGGTAAGATAATCACAGCAATATCCCCCTATTTAAATTACATGAATTCATATAAATATCAACCTAAATAAACAATTACAAAAATAATTCTGACTGATAACAACAATTCCAACTACAATATTTCCAGTGGCAATAATAATTAAAAAATATAATTATAAAATGTAGAGTAATGATTCGGATGGAAATAATAATAAATTGTATTTTTTTATTAATCTAGATAATATCCTGTGGCTCAGAGAGACAGCCCGAGAAAGAGAGGGAGACAGAGAGATTTTCACAAGGAGAGATCCAATAGAAGTGTCATCAATATGCTTATAATCTGGGGATATTTGGGGGAAAGTGTTAATGGGCAATCTGTTGTTTATTTTGAGCCGCTAACAATGATCTTTCTGTGGATAAAAAGCGGTGTCTGGCGGTACGGTTGAGTAATTTTTGAGCATTGGCTGAAACAGATGGCGTGGAGCTATCAGTTCTGCCGCTCTTCTCTCCCTCCCTCGATCCCTCCCTCCTTCTTCTATTTCTAAGGATAGACACTTCTCTCCCTCGTATACTGAACCCGCACCAAGTGGAAACGCAGGCAAAGCACCACGGGTTTGAAAAACACTTTAAGAATATAATAACAACACATATTTAATATACAACGTGATCATTATTTATTTGTTATCCTTTGAAGCCATTCATAATTTTAGTGATGTTATCATTTTTATTATGAGATATATATAATATAATATGAGAGCGTGACTTTGAAAAAGTGACATATCTGAACCAGGTCGCATCACTCATGGCTTTTAAAAGCTGTCCCACTTGACCTGAGGATTTTTTTTATTTCCCCCCCCCCCTTTTTTTATTTATTCTAGGAACCGGGCGATTATCTATATTGGTTTGATTTATGTCGCTGTTTGCAGCTGTAGAAACAGAAATCCATAAATTGCTTGTTCTGCGCCATTGACTCGGATCATTCGCACAGGAATGTTCTCTGTGACCAGTGGCTCGGGCTTCACGGCTCTATTCGGAAGGCTATCCCTAAACCCGCTATTAAATAGCAAAACACGAGGCGCACAGCCGAAATAACGATGTCTGATTTTATTCCTCAAATTATAAATAACTTATCAAATCTTTGCGTAGACTTGGGATGTGCATTAAGCCTTAATAATAACATTTTACACGTTGGGCTCTCGGTTTATAGTCACCCCCCAATGTTTGTGAGGAAGATAAGTGAGATCAACCTCAGCAAAAATATTGATATTTATAATTAAAATAATTAATGCATATTTTTTAATATTTTTATATTCATGTTCAGAGCCTCTCCTCTGACTCTTTGCAGGAACAGTCCAATCAGATCATATGGAGCAGACGTTGTGTTTACATTTGAATGGGTGCCCACAAAGAAGCCTGGCTGGCAGAGTCACATTGACTTCAGGATATGGTCACACGTAAACAGTCGAAATGGAAACTGTGTCTTCTTGTTGCAACAGTCATTTCATTTCGTGTTGTGCCACAACTTTGTGTTTGTTTTGTTTGGCAAGCAGATTTAAGAAAACACCAAAAAAAACGTGTGTGCATCTCAGGGGTGACGATTTGCACGCCGTGGGGTTGTTTTTTTTGCGCAAGTGAACCGTGGGTGCGTTTGCGCTGTGTGCGGAGAACCAAGTGTAACAGCAGCTTACCTGCTTCGTCATGGAATCGATTAGCCGAATGTAAAGATCCTGTTCTGTTCGGACGCCTGGGGAGAAGAGGAGAAGAAGAAGAAGAAGACCACTTGTGAGTTTTGAGGAATTGTGGGCAATACATATAGTCATCAAAGTAAAAGTTTAGAAAAAGATACACAGATCTCGGACATTTATTATATGTATGAAATGACTAGACTGGATCTATTCGTATTATTATCATTATTATAATTATTATTATCACACGTGGTTTTATGCAGACAAGACACACTCCTGATACATTCGCACGTGTTTGCAAAACATATTAAAGAGAGTTTGACTCACCACTGCTGTACAATAACTGTAGTTTGTAATGTATCCCATTGTTAGTTTTTTCACTGGTTGGTTCCTGCAGAAGACAACAGTGTGAAAATCAACATCAACAGCACAGTTGCCTACATCACCACCACACGTCTGTTGGTTTACACTATTTTAAAAATATATGTATGTCGTTTATTTGCTAAAAAAGAAGAGAAACGGCTTCAGTTGTTAAAAAGACTCTCTTTCATCAACGAATTAAGGTTTTTTTTCCCTTTAAAAAAATCAATATTACACGTGACTTCCCTTTAGTGACCCATTGCCATTTCAGAGACCATCATTTTGATTTACGTATACATATTATGTACAGGGGTGCACGTATTCATTAAATACACCGCTTACTTTGTCTTTCTCCACAAAGTCCACAAAAGCTGTCCTTTCGATCTCCACGGGCTGACCCTGCCTGTCATACAGCGCCAGCACGAAATGGAAAAAATTGGATTTTCTGAGGTTGGAAGGGGGCTGCTTTTCATAATGTGCCCGTGCCAAGCCGACACCGCTGCGGGGAGAAAACAAGAGACCATCTCGGTTAAGCACCGGACACCGGGGATACTCGATGATGGAGACGCTGATGGAAACATTGGAGATGCAGAAGCACGCTCGAGTATACGGGGGAGATTTCTTGATTTGTCACAATAATGGGTAATCTGATGTAATGAAAGAAGGGGAAAGCCGAAGGGGGGGCATTTATTGGGAGACCGTAATTGATACAGAGTATTCAGGGGATTGAGGGGTCGATATGATGAGGAGGGAATGCGTGAGAAAAATCAGATGCTTTTTGGCATGCGTACCTTTGGGCGGCTGTGTTTGCATCCACCACCCCAGCTGTGTGCATCCAGGAGCGGACCGAGTTCAGTCCACCGAGCGGTTCCTCCTTCATCGTCGTCCCGCTCCGCGGTATAGTTTCCTGAATTCCAAACATTTGGGACAATTTGCGTGAAAAAGAGCCTCCTGCGAAATTAGGGGAATAGACGTCCAAGCGCGTTATCCTTTAGGGTTGTTTTTTTGTTGTTGTTGTTCACGGGATAAGTCGCGGGAGCCGATTCAGACTTGCGAGAGAAAACCCGGTCCACAGGTCTTGCCTCCCTCTTCAGTCCGTCCGATGTGAACAATTCTCAAAGTGCTGTACTTAGTTAAAGCGGTATCCACAGACGGGAAAAAAAGTGAATTGTTCAATAGACGAGATTTTGTGTTGCAATTGTTCCTCTTTCTTTTTTCTCTTTTTCTTTTTGTTGTGCTATTCACAGAAAAATCGATGGCAGTTGTTTGTGTTTGTGGGTGATGCTGCTCTCAAAGTGCCCACATCCCCGAAGCACCGCATCCAAAACCTTCAGGACTTCTTGTTGAATAAAAAACCCACTCCTGAAAAGGTGCTGCTGCTTCTCCACAAGACAAACACAGGCAAAGGCTGATCACCAGTGGAGGTGTTCCTAGTACACAGGAGAGGTGGATAAGGGGCCCTTTCGCGTCGTGCAGGATGGATGGGAACATGCAAAACTAAGCCCTCTTTCCCCGAGGACTGAAATCTTTCCCGGGAGCCAAAACTCTAAACCCACGGGAGAGGCGCTGTCAGAATATGACGCTGAAGGGGCGTGGTTTTGCCCAAATATGGAGCTCTGACGGTTCCTGTCAAGCAGTGGCGCTCCTCTGAACGGCTACAGCCCTATAGTGCAGCAGCCTGAGAACACTCACTCGCTCCACTTTTCCTCTTGCTTAGGCCCTATATGTGGTGAGTTTGATTTTATTAATGATATGGAAAATTCATCCGTGTGTAACCATCACACATAATGAGAAAAAAATAAAATAAAAATTGACAAATATAATAATAACTCGGAATTCAGGATGGCATTGCTTATCATTTTTTTAGCCGACCTAATGATTGCAATTTCCGTGATTAGTTTTATTATATTTGATTAAAATCAATAGTATTTGACATATTTATTCGATTAGATGTGTTATTATTACAAATTGACTTGATGAGATTGCTTGTTCACTAATGTATCGAAAGCATCTCAATAGCTGTGTGAATA
Organism: Pseudoliparis swirei; assembly: GCF_029220125.1. Lineage (NCBI taxonomy): Eukaryota > Metazoa > Chordata > Actinopteri > Perciformes > Liparidae > Pseudoliparis > Pseudoliparis swirei. The sequence continues at coordinate 20,158,877 of NC_079404.1, forward strand.
CCGGCCATAAATCATGTTTCAATAATGACAGATCATGTTTCTTCAGATAACTGATATATTTGTGCACTTTTAACTCTACGATGCGGGTTATTTTATTGTAATTAAAATGTAATTAATCCAATGATGATTTCACAGAATCAGACATGATTATAAATCTATTAATTTACATTACGTTTTCATTTAGAATTTTCAACAAGAGATGATTGACTTTCAATTGTTGTACTGTGTATCGCAGAGCAGAGGGGTTCTTTATTAATGGCGGTATAGGCATCAAATATTAACAAAGTTTGAAACCCCGTTTCTGAGCATCCACATTATTCATGTGCAAACAAATCAATCACATGTATGTGCCTTTTACAGAAGATAAAGTAAGATCTTCTGACCTCTTTTTATGAGCTAAAAATCTGAGTCAGGCTGTCTCGTGACATTAAACAAACTTCAGGAAAACCATGGTTCTGTGTCTTCTTTATTTCACGCACGTCTCGTTCAAATCAGTAATAATCAGAAACATCTTAATCATTTTCAAAGAGCCTTCATGTCCGACTCTGTCCGAGAGGGGCAAACAAGCAGTTCGGTTCATTAGTGGTGAAAAGGAGGAGAGGATGGAGGGAGAGAGGGGAGGGTGCGAGGAAGAGAGATGTGTGCTATATCCTGAGCAATCTATCTAGCTGGTGCTGAGGGTTAATAGCTGCTGCCAAAGATAAGTGAATTATAAGCTGTTGCTTTAACCTCTACACAATCTATTGCCAAATTGCCCAGTCACAAAATAAGACTGTGGATTTTTTGTATTCTTATTTATTTAGTTCTTTTTTTAATAATGAAGATAAAATAATGTGGAAAAAATAATGTGGAAAAAATATCAGAAAAAAACTCAAAGGGGGTCCCTTTCAAACAAAATTGGTATCTCTTTTTCTTGTCGATGAAACAAACCGAAACGCATGTTGTAAATATTGTTTCTGTTCTATACCGAGATTGCAAATATTTTTTGTGTGCAAAATCTCACTCTTCTTTTCCCCCCCTAGTTTCAAGTCGCTTATTAGAACTTAACCCCTGATTACACGCACCAAGGCGATTTAAATCTGATTATCAAATTAGGGGACTTTGAGACAAATCCTCTTAGATCTGATACTGTTGACTGGAGAAAGAAAATGGATCTCCACACCCGTCACGTCGGTAACGATGCTGTCCTGAATGGGAGTTTTAAACCGTATTTGACAACAAATGCAGCTGCCCCGCTATTTCAGAAGATATTAGAGGAAAATGAATGCAAATCTGTGTGCAGGAGCCATCTGGACGTGGAGAGAGGGAGTCAGCTGCTCCACACACTGAGGCGCGGAGCCTGAATCCGTCTCAGCTCATTCTGTGGGATCATCTGCGTGGTGGGTTTACACCGTGGAAAATGCGCTCTTCATCATTAGGTGAAATGTTAGCATCAAAATAAAAGAAAATGTTGATCCCCGTTGGTTTTAGTGTTTGCGCGCATGAGAACTTCCACGGGCGTGGAATTAGAGGATCTTAGTCACATTTTATAATTTCTCATTATAAAAAAAATAGAAGAAAAGCCCCCCCCCAAAAAAGCAGCTTGTTTCTTTACTGCACGCTGGAGGTAAGTGGCGCATGACAAGCAGGGGAACAAGTGCAAACTGTTTGCCTCCTGTATCTTGGCCGCTTTGAGCCAGGATGAATGCTCGTTTAAATGACCGGTTGATGACACGGGGGCCCCGTTATCTCATTCTTCTATTCAGTGGCCACGATGAAAGAACCCCTAAAGAGTTGGGCCGCAGCATCAATATAAAACTAAAGTCCTCGGGACGCGTGGCACCCAATAAAATTGTACACGGTGACTTCGAAGACCTCCCGTCTCGACGGGACGAGCCTCCTCCGTATTGAGGGTGACGTCTTCTTCTTTTTTGTGTGTGTGGATTTACGGGGCGAGGCCCTCATGATCTCCTTAAATTTGCATGTAAATGGCGACATCAGCCTATACGCGTGCCAGGGGCCAGCGGGCCTCCCAGATGTCAAGGCAAAGTCAATCAGCCGGCCGCTGCCCAGCTGTCCATCGATGCACTTTATTGGGGCAACACTTTCATTATGCTCACCTGCATTGTTTCCGACTGAATTTATTGGAACACAAAAAGAAAGGGGGAAAAGAAAAGAAATCGTGTTAGCACCCACCAAGCAAGTTCGCTCACGGCTTTATCAGAGGTTCTTTTAAAGTGATCTTTTTGTCGATTAAATATTAATGAAATACGCCTACATTTATGCATCACTCCAAACTCCATATGGAACAAACAGGCAGTCAGCCCACTTATTGTTTACAGCAACTCAACCGGTCTTTATGTTATTCCGTTGTTCAGACATATATATAAAATATTATAAATAAATATATATATGTATATATAAATATGTATATATATATATATTTACATATTATGTTTTCTGTATGGTTTAACTTATTAGTGATTGACCAATTTACTTGTGTCATTTATGTATTTAGGCTATATGGTGAATGTGAGTGCCAACGCACACAACACAAATGACTGTGAGGTGCACAGCCTTTGTTATCACTTGTAGCTGTTTTAAAAGATCAACTTGGTGTGCCTTGTTTCTCACGAGTAGGGAACATTTTATTATATTTATAATCATACGACTTTTAAAGTTAAATAACGAAATGCTTAACACACCATTAAAATGACAGCTTCCTTGCAAAAACTTTGTTTAAAGACGCCATTAACGTTATTGGCCTCATAAATGCACGTGCGAGATTCGATGTGACATTTTCAAATATCATATTAAAATACGTTGTGCACGTTATTTTTTAATTATAGGGGCGACACACACACACAAATGGCCAAGAGTGATAAGATCAATCATGTATAGGCTATTCGTGGCAAGTATAGTTATAGCTGATAGACGGACAGCGCCCCTCGTTGGTTACACTTGAGATCATTGTGTCGATATGAGGCAGCTGCGTTCCTCAGTGACAAGATAGCTAAATCTCAACATAGGTTTATCTAACACCCCTCCCCCTCCCCAGACCCCCCGAACGGCCAAAAAGTGGTTGTTTATTATGTCCAGGACAAATAATCTCAAATAAAATAGAGAGAATTATAAAAAATAAAAAAAACATTGATATATATAAATTGACCATAAGACAAAATAAATAGATTAAATAACATGCATATTTATAGAGCAAAATGACTGAGGAGAGGAGCGCGTGTTATTCTTTTCAATGCATTACACTGTTTTTAAATGTAATTGTCACAAAAGCCACATTATTATTATTATTATTATTGTTACAATTAACTACTATTATTAGCTACTTTTATTCGCTACTAGTATTATTAGTAATATTTGTAAAATCCATGTATGTATATTTTTGATGCGTTTAAGGATTGTGTCCACTAAACACGCGCACATTATCTGACACACAGCGACGGTGACCTCACATTTCGTCACGAACTTCTGTCGGAGCGCACGTTAATTGTGTGCAGTGGTGAGTTCTGTCAAGGGCATTGCCCGTGCGCACAATTTGCATTTCCATTCTGCTGTGGAAATGATGAGAGAGTTTCTGCGCGGTTTAGAGCCTCGCGGCGCAGTCTGTGGGCGAATTACATTTAAAGAAGGCGAGAGAAATTAAATAAGAAACCGAGACCACTTCAGGGCTATTAACATCTAAAATATCCCCTGGAAATTTAGACCAAAATACACATGACCAAATACCCAGCATACCGTCGCTCTTACTCAGCCCCGTCTTGATTGTGTCCGTCACTGCCTCGTATAGACCTGTCTAAAAATCCTCTATTTATAAAAAGTTATTAAGCCGCCTCACATTTCTCAGTGGCATTGATGGAAGTGAGGTAAATGTGATTATTCAGCTCTAAATCGGAACATTAACGTGAGTTAGAGGGGCCAATGTATCATGATACCCATGAATTCAATAACAGAAGGTGCAGAAATCTCACTGTAAAGGTAATTTAAAAATATAATCTGTAAGTATGATAAGGACACATGTTGCATCGGGAAAAGTGGCCTGCAAAACGGGAGTTATCAGCTTTAACCTTGTTTTTTTCCTTCTTTTTTTAGAGTGTGTGCTTGACCACACAGGCAGCAGCGTTTCCCTCAATACTCAAGAGAACTTACATTTGCCTGTTGACCCATATGATGGAGCTTTTGCCAACTTGGAGCCATACTGCCCCACCTGCACAAGTCCAATAACTCTCAAATCACTCACATCAAAATGTATGTTTTCTACATGTTGCATCAGTGCCTCTAATTTACTCCTATAGGGATTAAGTGATGCAAATTGGATGGCAATTGGCAAGGTGTCTTTTAAATGAGAAATGCGGTGCAATTCATTATCACACTCCAACTGAATTTTGATTTTAGTCAGAGATCCTTATTTATATTGAACTGTGTTACTATTAACAGAAATGTTAATTATGATGTCAAGACGGGGAGAGTCAAGGTGAAAACTGCACAGCAATTGCTAAAAATAATCCGTGCCAGCTAGAGTACAGTAGGATCCTGCAGAGGAGTGTTACTGGCAAGGGACCTTTTTGCTGCAACAAAGAGGTGGAAAAGAGGAAGTAAATGAATTAGAGTACAAGCCAGTTTTTGTCTTTGTTTCATCCACACTTGTCCTGTCCCTATTTTCCAACCTCTCCCTTTTCCTCGCTATTGGAAGTGCTGCAAATTGTATAATGCTGGTCTTTGTTCTACAGAGTCAAGCCGCATGAATAGCCGTCCTGAGCACACACAAAAACACACTGACAAACTGATCATCTTAAAAAAGCAACGCCCTGGTGCTCACTTGGCCTACTTTCCACGGCAGCGCTGGGACGTGGGAAGAGGAATATAATTCAGGGGAGGATGTTCTCGTACTCTGGGAAACATTCAGTATAGCAAGTGTGATGCACATAAACATAGCCTTTGCATTGTCAACCTTAGACCGCATTTGCCCCAGATAACTAGTCCCCGTGTGCTCGACTATTCTCTTTGACTTTGCAATTGAAATCCTGAGGAGATTATGCCAAAGCTAAAAGAGGCAAACTCCAGGGTGGGATTTCAATTGTCAATTCCTGTTGGATTTGATAGCATTATGACATATAGTACACCATCTGTTACGCTTCCTGCGACGAGCTCTACGTCTGCACAGGATCCTATTGACATGAACATTATTACAACTAAGACCTGTCGTCTTGGACGGACAGCAATATTCAATCACCAATATTGCTTTCTTTTTATACACTCTTCAACACCGATGACTGAGCACGGTGGGGTCTCCAGGTGGCAAAACACAGGGGTATATTAGGAAGGTGCAGGAAAGTAACCACTCCTAACTTTAGCTAAACAGACTTTTCCTGAAGCACCAGATAATCCGGGGCTTCTATGTACACCGCCTAACCAAATGTCGACATCTGCGAGGGTGTGCATAAAGAAAAGCTCCTCAGAGAAACGGGGGATAATAATCTTAGTTCCCCTCACCTTCAGTTTGCCCATAGGGGTTTAAAAAGGAGATGAAGAAATCCTATGTAAACATGCCAAGTCAAATCTTCACTTGAAATGTGACATGGAGGCAAAGGCCAACCCCGGTGCATCACTAACGTGGTTCCACACATGAGTTTTTAGTGCCCCTGGATGTAAACACTTGATGTATTCAGTATGTGGTTTCTGCACTGGCTCACTATGCACACTTAGTTTGTTTGAACATCTTTTCATCCCCGACTGTACGTTTAGTGCATAGGTGAAGAGCCCAGAGAAGTCAACACAAAGCTCGTACACGATCACGATCTCCGTACTCAATAGCATCCATGAAAGTGACGTTCTCTCTCCTGAGAAACATACAAAGTTTGAGCATCTGTTCCATCATGTAGTCTTTGTTGAGAAATTAAATACTGAACTGATCTAGTGTACCATGAATGTTTCACTCACATAGTGATTAGACAGACTGGAGAGGCAAGACATTGCAGCACTTTACACTCTACTTTAATATACTGGATTGGTTGTCCCTGCCTCGAAGTGTTTTATACACCAGATTATATTGTTGTCTTGGAAAATGGTCATAATTGTAGCTTCAATTAGACTTTACATGCATGTGGAATTCTAGTGCATGCTATCACACATGCAAATTGAAATGCACATTATGAAAATGTGTGCACAAACACAATCCTCCACTGAACACAATGAGCATTATGCGTGTCGTCCGGCCTGATATTGCACATCAATTTAATTGAAACCCCCAAAAAATCAAATTAGAGTTTTGGTTTTATGATTCAATTATCAACTTGGTGGCATCTGTTCTTACACGTTTATGTTATTGTGCAGCATATAGAAGAAGTACTGATTTAAATTGGTTTTCATGTTCGCAGTTAAAATCTGAGGATAAAGGATTTTCTTACTTCCGTTGCTCCAAATCAACAATTTTCTCAAGGGAGGACCCCTAATGATGGGTATTTTTCTCCTTCCTTTTTTTTCTTCTTCACATTAACATTTCGGATTAAATGAGCAGACCAAGGCAACATGCGAGCGGGAGAAGGAAACGGTATCATCACAGAGATCATAAAAGGGTGTCGTGAGTAGTCTTTTGTCCGGGACCATAGGAGAGTTCTGTTGCTAAAGGGAAGGACAAAAGCAGAAGGCGCCACGGGTATAAGGTTCCCCTGAGCGACAATGCTGAAAGTTTCAACTTGCAGCACATGGGTGTAACTTTAACTGGAATAATGTGGATCAAAGACTCGCAAACAAAGTGGGTGGAAATGCTGGAGGAGTGTCTGTGCTCATGTGAAGGACAGGTTCACTAGAGAGAAAGCGGCAGAGAGCAGTTATGAGACTCAAACCAGGCAATCGAGGCTAATTACTGAGACTGTGTATGGCAAACTCAAAGGGCAGCGTGATTCAATTAACAAAATGGATGTGTATTATGCCTTTTTTGCTCATTTTGAAAAAAATAAAAATCACCCTCGTTACAAATGATGTGGTCAAACAAGCTTATCAGAAATAAATCTAAATCAAACGTTTAAATGTCGCCACCTCGCGCACACTTAATTGAGGAGAGAATACACAGTAGATGTATTTGAATTGCGTCTTCAACATTCATTCCACAGTGCCGTCTTCGCTCGTCATGCGGGTAGAGAGGGAGATAACTATTCAGTTCGGCTTCTTTAAATAAGAAACACAGCTTTGGACTTTGCGGGGCTTAAGGCAACTCATCAGGTTAGATCAGTGCTGTGCGGATGTGTAACCTTTACACTGCAGTTGAACCTGCACATACACGTGTTATGAAAGGTCCCTGTGGCACTCTGCTCTTCTGACATGGATTTGAAGACTTGCCACTTTATTAGCTGCTAAGCCCCCAATGCTCGTTCTATATAGTGGAGGCCTACGTTATGAGCTGGGATCTCATTGTCTTGCGTTATTAGAGGAAGAGTCTGCAGCACTCTCTTGTCCCCCCGAGAGAATAGCCTGCCTGTTTGAAGGGAAGCTACAAGTGCAATTTAACCCATTGTATTTACAATATGATCTGTTACAAGGACATCATCGCTGCAAGGATTCGCATCTAATATTTCTCCTCAATGTGATTCTTTTCTGTTTTCATTGATTCAGGAGAGTGCTTTGTTGGATGTTCACTTGAGCCTTTAAAAAAAATAAGAGGGAAAAAACCTCTGAATATGTCGAGTTAGGGCAGTCTTGGGGAGAAAATGAAAACTTAAGTGAGTTGCACTACTCGCATGCAGTATTTTCATACATATTTCACGTGAAACTATGCGGCAGTCAAAATCAAAACAATTTGCTTTGTTCTTAAAGGTCAAAACAGTTAATTGATGAGAGCGAGTGGCGACGGAGTTCTTCGTGATATCATCAACCTCAGCTCAGGGAAAACAAGCAGTTTGTGATCATCACTCGTGTCAGCCGCATGCACTTATCCTCCAAAATGGAAATTGTCGGTCGGCATTGAATAATAAGTGCCATAGTGCCCTCTAGTGCACAAATTTGCACACTGAACAATGACCGACCCTGTATGTAAACTATACACCCTATCATTACGCAGAGAGCCTGACCAAAGAGGCACAACTGACAGGGAAATACCACGAACGAGAGGACGGTGTGCTATTCACAATCATCATCTATGTGCTTTAATGTGAGGTTTAATCACGCTGAAGGACCACGCTGAAAATGACCGCTCGTGGGAGAAATAAACAAGGAGACAAAGGTCTGTCTTCCAAGCCGGGTCTTTAACAACCCTCAGTTGTAGAAAGCCGCGAGGATGGATCCTTCAGACGATGAGACGATGTTGAAGGCTGCGCATGCAAATTATACTCTGCCATCTAAATTACAAAGACATACACAGACCTCGAGTCATCGGGCCTCGTATCTCACTCATCGGGCCTCCTGGCTGTTAGGTTGCCAGAGGATGCCATAGAAACAACAGAACAGAAATAATAAGAGAAAAAAACACATGAGCCAAAACAAGAGTCTTGAATAATTGATTGTGTTTGTCTTTGCTGTTTGTGTGTGTTTGTGTGTGTGTGTGTGTGTGTGTGTGTGTGTGTGTGTGTGTGTGTGTGTGTGTGTGTGTGTGTGTGTGTGTGTGTGTGTGTGTGTGTGTGTGTGTGTGTGAGAGTTAAGACTGAGGGTCTGGACAGAGCGTATGCCCCTGAGCAGAACACACACATCCACTGGCCAATGATTTGTGTTAAAAAACACTGTCTGATAGACCAAATGTGGGGGGAAGGGTTTGTTTGTGTGTGAGGGGTGCAAACACATGTGCATGGGTATTTACGCACATGCCTCAGAGAGGGAATTCAAACTGAAATAGATGAGGATAGGATCAGCGTTTTATTTGTCAAAAGAGACTTGACGAGCTCTTGTTAAAATCAGGGCCGATTTTGGCATTCAGTCACATGAGAAGTTCAGCTTTCCAGGAGACAAATGCCTGTTGTTAAATGGCTCAGGAATAGGTGCATTGTGAGATGTTAAAAAGTCAATATACCTTCATTTTGTCTGTGCTGGTAATGAGCCATATTTTCTGGGGGAAATGGCTGCTTCTCCGGAGGCACCGTGTCTACTGAATGTGGCCCTGATCCTGGATAAAACAGAAGGCTCACCAATCAATCTCTCCAGGTTGCCCACAGCCAGAGAAAGCAGCTGCACCACATGTTTGCCTTGCGCGATAGCGACAAGTTAACATACGGGCAGCACAGTAACCATCCACAAGCAGCCTCTAGCTGTCTTATAATGAATTCCCACAGGGATGGGGAACTATCAGAGTCAGTGGTGTTACTGGAGGCTCGGAATAAAGTCAACACCTCTCCTTATACCTGATGAAGCTACGGCACGGCAGTACACACACACACACACACACACACACACACACAGTTACCACCACAAAACTGAACTTGGACTGAAAAATGTGAAAAATCAAATGTACACAACAATTAAGCTGTACTTTTTATTATTTGTATCCCAAATTAGGCTCAAGCCATGTGTGTCTCCTTCACACTAGGATGGTGCATACAAAGTTAATTGTATTTTTAATAGTGTACTTTGACTTAAGGCATCTATTGAAAAATATGTTACGTGTATACATCGTAGAGGCACATTTTAAAATAAGTAAAATTCAGAAACAATTCTTTCAATAGTTTCTGATAATTAAAAAAGCTCTGCTTAGTATATCTCTAACTCTGACAAAGTCAATCGTAAAGTTTATATAGAAACAACACATTATGCTTTAAAATCAAAGGCTGGTCCTAATGTGTCCAACAAATATTGTTTGCACAGCCACATCAGCTACACAACACGTGTATTCAGTCACAGGTAGAAGCTGTTGAAGTAAAAAGCACGGCAACCAGTTGGTGCTGTGTGGAACTGCACAGGGCAGTCAAGGATGGTTAAGAGGTTCAAGTGGTTCTTAAAATAATTAGGATTTTACAAAACACTGGTGAACCATTATATGGTTAATTTAAAGCGAAACATGTCCACATCTACTATAAATGGGTTAAATATGCCAGGAGGTGTTAAATGCTTAATATTTCAAGATACTTTTCTGCATTTTTTTTCGCAGCATTTTAGAGAACATCTGGGAAATGTATAATTTACACCACTGATTGCACAAATCGAAATGTGTGCCTTGTGTAATGTGTGTAATGTCACATTGTTTTTGTCATATTGCTATGCACGCTCTTTAATTTCTACAAATAGTCTTAGACCATCCATTTACATGTATACAATATGTGTGTGCTCTCCTCACCTCCAGGCCTCTGCTATGCTTCTCCCCAAGGGCTGCTGTGTGAGTGATGAGAGGCTTGTGGAGCTCGGGAGATGCCAGGATGAAGGTTTTGGTGAGCGCTGGTCCAGGTATTTCTGGGCGCTTCCTTGTTTGTTCACTTGCCACCTTCAGGCAATTAGAAAATGCAGCAAAACAAAAAAGTTGCAAAGCCCTCTGGAGATGGCGAATAAAGCACCTTTCTTATTCCCTACCTTATTTCTGCAGAATTAGTGTTATTAGGATGGTGTGTTTCTATCAACTGGTGTACTATAAACAACAACGCTCTGTTTGGTTTATTTTGTCAACTGAAATGTGGCCCAGATATTACATATATTTGCACTTCATCAGCATTTGCCATTTCTTTATTTTGGGGATTTTTTATTATTGCAAAATCAGCCCCGATTGGCGTTCTCCTTCTCCTCCCAATTCACGACAGACCCAACCCTTCAGAGAGTTTCGAGAAAAATAATCATGAAACTAAAGCTACTTCCTCAAACATCTATTTTTTGTATATATACTTTTTCACCATGATTTTGAGCATATTATACTCACAAAAATAAAGATATGAGGGGCAGACGTTTTGATGGATTCTAAGCAGAATTGGGTTGAGTGGAGTTTGAAAAGTGTGTTCCCTAATGTGATATGCAGCATTTGAAGGAAACAAAACATAATGATTGATAGCATGCAATGAAAGAGCTGGGTTGACAGTCGGAATCAACACAACAAATAAGTATATATTTATTTTTCCACTTTGAAATTGATGTGGGGGAAAAAATAAAGATATATAGATAGTACCCTATGCATCCCCTGTGACTTCCTCAATGTGAAATAATACTGGGTTTCTGAATTTCCCTGTAACTACAGTAATAAGGTATTGAATGAGCACAGCATATCTACAGCCAATAGGATTACATAAATAAAGTGCTATAGAGGTCAAGCCAAAAACACTGAAACTAAATTATACATTTTACCGTTTTAACACGATTTATTTTTGTTTTTGAGTGGATATTTCGGTAAATCAGGTTTTACAGACCAAGTAGTGAAATACTTGAAGGTCTGTCTGTGAAATAGGGCCTGAGAAGTACATTCAGTTTATTACCCATATAGTGGTGGGCGCAAGTTACCCAACAACAATTACCTGAACCTTTCTCTTCTCGCCACTAGATGTCACCCATTGACCACACAATCCGAGCTAGGGTTATTGTGAGACGTGACTTTTGAGTTAGGACATAGTTCATATCTAACATCAAGAACGACCCGGCGAATACAAAAAAGTGTAATCATGAATTAACTTAACTTATTAATGAATGTGAATTTGTTGTAAATTAACAATTATGGTACTTTTCATGCGAATCACACTCGTGAAACACATCCAGGCCAAATAAAAAGACTTCAAAAAATGTTCATTGTGTTTATTCTGGCTATTGATTTATTATATTCCAGTTTTTGCTCCAACTTTAATCAAAATACCACTATCCTGGTGTGTAAATGCCACATGTCCCACTAATCACGGGACAGCTAAACCGGCTTTAACCAGATGCCCACGCAGGTATCAATATGATCACGATATAAAGTGTAATGCGTGGAAAAATAAAAACAAACTGAATGCACATTTAACAACAATGATGATCAGAGAGGATGGATGGAGCCAGGATGTGGCATGTGTGCGTGACGTCATCTCGCCATGTACCGTGCGCCATTTTGGAAGAAGAAAAAAAAAAAAATCTCGGATAATTTCCGTGGTCTTGACAGATCTGGAGCCGAGTCTTCACACTGATTGTGGGTGCTACCTATTCCCCCCCGAGCAAGCCGCATTGGTTGATCAGGTGTCGGAAGCCGTGTACAGCAAGAGCTGCTACATGAAGCAATGGCGGGTGAGCTACTTTTGAAGGGAGTAAAGGACCCGACCACTTGGTGTGATGATGGCCCGAATCTGCAGCTAGCCGACGTTAGCTCCGGCTAGCTAAGTTGTCAGAACGGTGTCACTCGTCCGGTCGTTTTTGTTCTCGGGCGCAATGCGAATCGGATACGAACTAACTGAGGTTCTTTTTTTTTCCCCCCTCACAGGAGTTGCAGGCGGAAATGATTTTCAGTGGTGTTTCTCTCAAGTGAAAGGAGCGATAGATGAAGATGTTGCGGAAGGTACGTGGCTAACGTTAGCTCGGCGGCTCGGGCTAAAACGACGGGTCGCTAGCTGAGAGGTGGTGATGCTCTGTGGGCTTCACGCGAGACGCGCGGCAGCCAGAAGGTCGTCGGGGGGTTCGATATAAGGCCGCCGTGGCGGTCGGTGAGAGCCCGCGTGTGGATCGGCGGCGCAGAAAGCCCCCTTCGATGTAAATGGTTGCATGTCGCCGGCTAGCTGTATGCTAGGTGGCTAAGCTATTAAAGGGGAGCGACCGTGTCCGTGACGTCAATGTGCTGCGTCCATAAATTGTCAAGTGACATCATTCTTGTTTTCATTCATTCGTACCTGAGTGGGTGTGCAGTTTTTTCTTTTTTCACGCCGTCTATATATCTATAATATACCCGACGCCTTCATTCGGGCACCGGCTTCAGTGTGCAGTCTCAACAAAGCGCCACAGCTGGCATCAGAACCGCTGGACTCACCTGGAAGCTGAGCTCGTGACCCACGGCAGGGTTCGTGCGGTCATGGAAAACCTGGAAAAGTCATGGCATTTTAAAATGGTCATTTCCAGGCCTGGAAAAGTCATGGAAAAAACTTAAATAATCATAATTTTGGAAAAGTCATGGACATTTGTTATAATCACATGTTCATTTACACCAAGTTTGAAATAATTCATTTTTTTTTTTTTTTAAAGAAAGACGCTCAAAATATAAGCCGGCGTACGCTCTCAATACGCAACATTTTCTAAAATGTTCATGTTTATACCGAGATTTCAGTTTGGTCATGGAAATTTGGTTTTAAAGTCATGGAAAAGTCTTGGAAATCCATTGGTCAAAATGTGTAAAACCCCTGGACTGGGATTCACTCTGATTTCTGTCCATTTTCAGCTGACATCATCTCAACGGTTGAGTTCAACTATTCTGGAGATTTGCTTGCAACTGGAGATAAAGGAGGCCGAGTAGTGATATTTCAACATGAACAGGAGGTGAGATTCACATCACGTGTCGCTTTATCATTGCTAATGCTTCAAAAGTTAGTTGATGTGTGTTGCAATGATGATGCATATATGTATTTACCTGGCGACTTTTGTTTCTGCGATGTTTGCTTTCAGTCGAAGAATCGTCCACAACTGCGTGGGGAGTACAACGTCTATAGCACTTTTCAGAGTCACGAGCCAGAATTTGACTATTTGAAAAGTTTAGAAATTGAGGAAAAAATTAATAAAATAAGATGGCTACCGCAACAAAACGCCGCTCACTTTCTACTTTCGACAAATGGTAAGAGTTTATACCTATTTTGATTGTTTGGTGCGAGAATTATGACACTGATCTTACTTTATCAATATCGGATCATTCTTCACCTCTCGATTTCACAACCCATCCCTGTTTTTGTCAGATAAAACTATCAAATTGTGGAAAATAAGTGAAAGAGATAAAAGAGCAGAAGGTTACAACCTGAAAGATGAAGACGGACGACTCCGAGACCCCTTTAGAATCACCTCTTTACGGGTATGTGGAGTCGTATGAGACCAGTCTCATTTTTGAACACGGCTTCTTTTTGGGGAAGGGGTTTAAAATCTTGTCTGCGTTGTATTTTCAGGTACCAGTACTGATGCCAATGGATCTCATGGTAGAAGCAAGCCCACGGAGGATCTTTGCAAATGCGCACACCTATCACATTAATTCCATTTCTGTAAATAGTGATCACGAAACGTACCTCTCCGCAGATGACCTAAGAATAAATCTATGGCACTTGGAAATCACAGACAGAAGTTTTAGTATCCTTTTCCTTCACCGGAAGACTTATCGTAGATACGTGTCGGACAATAATCTTTGTTTTATCTGAATGAAACGATTGTCTGTTAGTTCCTTAACGGTGTGTTCCCAGATATTGTAGACATCAAGCCCGCCAACATGGAGGAACTGACGGAAGTAATCACAGCTGCTGAGTGCCATCCGCTCCAATGCAATGTATTTGTGTACAGCAGCAGCAAAGGCACCATCCGCCTGTGTGACATGCGAGCAGCGGCACTCTGCGATCGGCAATCAAAGTGTAAGTAGTAATGTTCACTCAGTTAATTGGTCCGTCGGTGGACATTTAATTGATAAAATAAAATGCTGATAACTTATTAAGTAATTTATGGAAAAACTAGAACGGGCACTCGGTAGAGCGCATACCTTCGCATATCACAAGATTGGGCATTGAATTATGAACATTTTGGCATTAGTTGCATGCCAATTGGATAGAAATTGACCGCGCTATGGTAAAAAGAAGATTTTGACCTTTTCATGACCTTGACCTTTGACCAGATCGATCCCAAAATCTAATCAAATTGTCCCCGGATAATAACCAATCATCCCACCAAATTTCATGCGATTCAAGAAGATGTTGACCTTTTCATGACCTTTGACCCGATCGATCCCAAAATCTAATCAAATGGTCCCCGGATAATAAGAATAGAATAGAATATACACTTTTATTAATCCCCAAGGGGAAATTAGTTCTCTGCATTTAACCCATCCTTAATTATTAGGCAGTGGCGGCTGAAAGCAGGAAGCAACTGGGGTTCAATGGTTGCAAAGGACACTTTGACTTGCAACTAATGGGGGGAGAGGAGGGAACGAACCCCCAAACCCGAACCCCTCTTACCCCACTGAGCCCTCACTGAGCTAAAGCCGCCCCATCCCACCAAATTTCATGCGATTCGGTTTAATACTTTTTGAGTTATGCGAGTAACACGCATACAAATAAATAAATAAATACACGGCGATCAAAACATAACCTTCCTCATTTTCAATTTGAAGGTAAAAATGGTCCGCTGTTAGAAACAGTAGATAAGATTTACTGCTTTCTCCATTTCGCGACCCTGAAGATGGGATAAGCGGTTTGGATAATGGAATACCGTGAAATGGTTTTGTGACTGTCGTGTTGATGAAATGCAATGGCATGCCGGGAATAACTTTAAAAAATAATCCTCTTCATTGCAGTCTTTGAGGAGCCAGAGGATCCAAGCAGCCGATCTTTTTTCTCTGAGATCATCTCCTCCATCTCGGACGTGAAGTTCAGTCACAGCGGACGCTACATGATGACACGGGACTACCTCTCCGTCAAAGTCTGGGACCTCAACATGGAGAACAGGCCAGTGGAGACGTATCAGGTGAATAAACTGACCGTGTGACTTTAAATATCGCATTAATCCTGTGTTGGATCTAAGTAGGCCCGCATTGTTTTAAATAGGGACGCACTGATTTGACTTTTTCAGTCCTGGTACCTGGGTTTGGTAATCGTCCGATACTGAGAACCAATCGGAAACTAGTGTTGAATTGATAAGCTGCCGGCCTCACTGTGAGAGAGACTGGGATCATTCTTTTGTGTGGAAGGCAGCATCAGGCTTGACCTGAACATTGCTTCCACATCTTTATACCATGTTGTGTAACAAACAAATCTATATATATATAGAATTACTAAATGTATTTAAGTTATATTAAGTTTCCATATCGGCTCATTGTGATTGATACCCGATCCAGCTTTTTGAGTGTCAGACCGATATGAGTATCGATGCCTCTAGTTTTTAAAGGACCTCTGATTCACGTGAAAGCTGAACCCTCCTGTTACCGTAGGGTCAATTTGACCCCATTCAATGTTTAATGTCGGTGTTCTTTGGGGTCAATTTGACCCCAGGCTGTTTTTCACTGTGTCAAACATATAAGAAATATCAACTTTTTAATATATTTAAAGGGCTATTTAGGTAGTCAACAAACAAACATAAAGTACCTCACACTTAAACTTGGGAAACAATATTAATTCTATTAATTTTCTGGAGGTTTTAATTGCTGGGGTCAAATTGACCCAGAGGGTAAAATATGTTAGTAAATGTTAAGATAACAGGAGGGTTAAATCCGGCCTTGCATAAGATATTTCTTGCATAGCCAGAGAGAAAATAGTCTTTTTGGAATCACGGCCTCGTTCAGTGTCATCATGCTTCACGGCCGGATCAGCATTAAGTTCTTCGGGTTGTTCATCCGTACGTTTCTCTGTTAGTCCGCCCGGCCTGTCCATTCACGCGAGCGGGATATCTCAGGAACGCTTGGAGGGAATTTCTTAACATTTTTGCACAAATGTCCACCTGGACTCGATAATTAATTGATAAGAATGTGGTGGTCAAAGGTCAGTGACCCGATGTGGTTATTTGGGCAATGACACATAAATGTAAAATTCAGATATACTGATTAACCCTCCTGTTACCTTCACATTTACTAACATATTTTACCCTTGGGGTCAATTTGACCCCAGCAATTAAAATCTCCAGAAAATTATTAGGATTAATATTGTTTTCCAAGTTTAAGTGTGAGGTACTTTATGTTTGTTTGTTGACTACCTAAATAGCCCTTTAAATATATATAAAAGTTGATATTTCTTATATGTTTGACAGTGAAAAACAGCCTGGGGTCAAATTGACCCCAAAGAACACCGACATTAAACATTGAATGGGGTCAAATTGACCCTAAAGGTAACAGGAGGGTCAAACAATGAGTTTTTTGGACAGACGATGATGTGAAGTGGAACTTGACTGGTTCATAGAACGAAGAGGTGGTAATTCTATGTGAGGCTTTTCCCGAAAGGAAAAAACAAAACAATTGTGTGCCACTGTAAAATCACATTTTCAGTTTCATTGAAATCCACCAATTTATTTCAAATTTGCTAAAATATTCTTGATGCTAGAGATTAAATGAGACGAATCAAAGAAATACAAACCATTCACCAGATGACACGCGAGCTCCGTGACTCGCAGCCGAGCAATCCGAGGGCAGTTCTGTTCAGAAAGCTACGACGAGAACCTTTTGCCGACGGAAAAAATGCAATACTCAGTCGTCCTTTTCCACTCCACTATCTATCCACGGCGAGGCTCGAGCGAGTGTGTATGTGAAGTAATGTGTTTTCTGTTTCAGGTCCATGAATACCTCCGCAGTAAACTGTGCTCCTTGTATGAAAACGACTGCATCTTTGACAAGTTTGAGTGCTGCTGGAATGGCAGCGACAGGTATGCGTCCTCCCTCCTGCATAGAAAAGCATTGTTAGCCGATAGTTTTGTAGAATCTGTTTTAGTTTAGTGTTCCTCAATCATACACTACCATTCAAAAGTTTGGGATCACCCAGACAATTTCGTGTCTTTCATGAAAAATCACACTTATTTATCAAATGAATATAAAATATAGTCAAGACATTGACAAGGTTAGAAATAATGATTAATATTTGAAATATTAATTTTGTTCTTCAAACTTCAAGCTCAAAGGAAGGCCAGTTGTATAGCTTATATCACCAGCATAACTGTTTTCAGCTGTGCTAACATAATTGCACAAGGGTTTTCTAATCAGATATTAGTCTTCTAAGGCGATTAGCAAACACAATGTACCATTAGAACACTGGAGTGATAGTTGATGGAAATGGGCCTCTATACACCTATGGAGATATTTCATTAGAAACCAGACACTTCCACCTAGAATAGTCATTTACCACATTAACAATGTAGAGAGTGTATTTCTGATTAATTTAATGTTATCTTTATTGAAAAAAACAGTGCTTTTTTTTCCAAAAATAAAGTCATTTCTAAGTGATCCCAAACTTTTGAACGGTAGTGTACATTTGAAAAATCAATAACTGAGGATATTGTACTTTCTAGTTAATTTAGACTTCTTTTTTAAAAAATTTAAAAAAAAATGTATTTCCCCATCCAACAGTGCCATCATGACCGGCTCCTACAACAACTTCTTCCGAATGTTTGACCGCAACACCCGGCGGGACATCACACTGGAGGCGTCCCGGGAGAGCAGCAAACCACGGGCTACGCTCAAGCCGCGCAAAGTGTCCACGGGGGGCAAGAGGAAGAAGGACGAGATCAGCGTGGACAGCCTGGACTTCAACAAGAAGATCCTCCACACGGCCTGGCACCCCAAAGATAACGTGATCGCCGTGGCAGCCACCAACAACTTGTACATTTTCCAGGACAAAATCAACTAGAAGATTTGGGGCTCCAGAGGATAGGGCTTTTACCGTACCTTGTGTAGTTAAGCCTACTACTTGTCTATCTGTATAAGAAGAAATCGCCTCGTTGTCCTCCTGGTGAAGAATTTCGAAAGCACGCGTCTACTTTTTTTTTTTTTTTTTTTTTTTTTTTTTTTTCCGCCACAGGAGGTTGATCCGTAGGCCTGTTTTATTTTGAGTCTGAGCTTAGGTTGTTGTTGCCTTTGGCACCAGGGCAATCAACATGACCCAGAAATCCCAATTCGGGTCTTATTGACGGAAATGGCACTCCCTAGAGGTCACGCTCTTGAACGTTGGTGTTTGTGTTGACATTTTAAGCCTTCATTTCATGATTTCACGACAGAACTATCGGAAGCCCTTAAAATGACGTCTTGTTAAAGTTGTAACATCATCTCAAAGATTTTGGGGCGCTCTGAAGCACGGATTGATGGCCAATAAGCCTAACTGTAACATTCCCCCATTGGCCATGTATTCAGGCCAAACCACTGGTGGAAGTGGCCGTGAATTTGGAAAGTGGACTTGTTTCTTTTCTCTCCCCCCCCTCCCTCCTCTTTACTTTAACCCCCTCCCCTCCTGTCAATAAGGTGACATAATTTCACTGACTGTATCTACTCAAGTACACCTTGTCATCCACATAATAAAAGAAACTAAAAACGACATGTGTTTTTAAATTTAGAAATATGTATTAAAACATGTTTATTGCTTTGCATGGGTTTTATGTTGTCGAGAGGTGGAAACATGTCCAGTCACACCACTGTCTTTGAGCCGATCTCAAGCAAACTTGTTATGGAAATACTCTTTTTTTTTTTTTTTTTTTCCGGGGGTGCTACTGGTTTCGGAACTACTGTCGGAGGCAACTGATGATGCATTTGCGTCGAGATTCATTTCTAGTTTTGGACCATGTGTTTGGATGCAGGCTGGAAACTACATGGCACATGGTGGGGCTCAGGACACAGGGAGTCTGCAGCCTTAATACCCATTTCTATCAGTGACCGCTACAAGTCGTGTCCCTTAACGTTTTACAGACCTCATGTGCATTATTTGTAAATCCTATTTTATAGAGTTATGTCCTCATATGCTGCTGCTACATGTGGCTGTCTATGAAAACACAAAGGAGGAAAAGTGCACCCCATACAGTTTGTGATGGAGCGCCTCCTAATCAAGTAATATAGGACATGCAGACCGGCCTCGTACATGTGTCCTTATTGATTTACTAGGGATGTCACGCAAATTTGAACCACGTATTTTAAAATGTGGGTCATCTCCGTAGTTGTGAATGCAGAAATGAAGGTTGACAACGCAATATATATTGATGACATTAAAACAAACATGCATTGTCTTTGTCCATTGATTCCTAACATGGTGGCAATGTATTCACTTGTTTATTGTTTTTGACCAAAGTTAAATAAAATTGTAATTGTGTTCATCTGCAAGTGTTTCCTTCCATGTTTCTAGGTGTGAACTGGTTTTAGAAATCCGTCAGGGCCAGATGTGTGTTTTCAACTTTTATTTTGCATAGGATGAAGATAATGGACCATATTTGTGCTTAATATTTCTTATCACAATTTACATCTGCAAACACATTCAATGATCTAATGAGAACAATTACATGTCGATTACAACACTTTTCAAAGCTGATTAAAAAAAGATTTGATACATCATTTGAAATCAAAAGTGATTTCTCACCACAAAACAAAAAAGGCAAAGGGCGTGCACTAAAGCTCCCTATAACGTGCAGATTGAAGGAGCAGGAAGCAGCGGAACGGTCATCCCCATGCAGGACGCCACAGCTGGGAGCAGAGGATTGGTCACTGCTGTGTTCAGGAGCAGACGCCACGACACAGCAACGGCAGATCCTTAACGCTGTAAGGTCGTGCGAGCTAAACGGGGAGCGCGTCACATGACCACATCTCCCGCGGTCATCAGAGGGTCCCCCTTTAAGGCAAGGTCACATCAAGGTGTCGCAACACACCGCCATCTTCCTACTCAGTAGGTGTTGTGGGAGGTCAGACGCTTCCCGATGTACATCCTGATGGGAGAGATAAACGAGGGAATTAGGATGAGGAAGGAAATGTCATTCTCAAATATATATATAGAACTGCACTGAAGCTGGGATTTGAAAAAGTTAACTAAGATAAGATAAGCTTGTTAAGTTAAGACTATGTGTCACAAAGTACTATATACAGGGTTTTTACACATTTTGACCAATGGATTTCCAGGACTTTTCCATGACTTTAAACCAAATTTCCATGACCAAACTGAAATCTCGGTATAAACATGAACAATTTAGAAAAGTTGCGTATTGAGAGCGTACGCCGGCTTATATTTTGAGCGTCTTTCTTTAAAAAATATATTAATTATTTCAAACTCGGCGTAAATGAACACGTGATTATAACAAATTTCCATGACTTTTCCAAAACTTTGATGATTTAAGTTTTTTTTCCATGACTTTACCAGACCTGGAAATTATTACCATTTTAAAATTCCATGACTTTTCCAGGTTTTCCACGACCGTACGAACCCTGTATATACACGTAATTTCCTTTTATCGTTTACCCACTAAGCCTGAGACACTGAACATGAGGAAACCGTATATGTTGCCACTGCCCTCTGGATATTTAAGTTTTTAAACTGTATATTGTTGTGGTAAAATGTTCTATTTGATTCTACATGTTAGAGGTTCATAGATGTAAGAGCAGCGTTTATTCAATTCAATTCAATTCAATTTCAATTCGTTTATGAATGGCATAGTACAGCTGTCTATAAAACTGTCTATAAAACTGTTGTTTCACCAGCAAACATCTGGACTGGGATCTATCTCAAAATGATTGACAGGCCATTTAATGCAGAGACTAATGCTCGATAACCACTAAATTATTCACGTTGTGTTGGTGCTGTTAAAGATTGTTTTGCATCAGCAGTGTTTATAAACAGGAGGAAAACACTAGTTTTTTTCATGTCCAATTATTTTAAAAATACCAAATGCTTTTTTTAAAAATCTGTACGTCAAATTATTACATTATTTATATAAATATAGATGAAATGAATCCGGTCAAAAGATCTGTGGCTTTAAATGTTCTTTTAAGGATCCCTCTGTAATTTCCTCCAATAGGTTGTCATTGAATGTTTTTATTCTTCATTGCTAGAGTTAGAGATTAAATCATGTTCTTACCCTAGGCCAACAGCAAGTATGTGAGAAATGATTAATGACGGGAGGAAAAGCTTCAGAAAGTCAGCAGAGAGAACGCCTCCCTTCTTCATGACGCTGGTGTTCCTAATGCTGAGTGAGGTTGAGCGCTTAGGGTACTTCAGCAGGAACTCCCTGTGGAGGAGCACATTAATTTTTCACAGTTTTGAATACATTAAAATCAACGAGTGCCAGTCGAATGTCAGACTGCTCGCAGCAGACTTCTTTTTTTTCATTCTTACAATTGCAAATCACGGAGTAAAGTAATGTGTGTAAGAGATTAATACAATAAAGTTAACCATTTCCTATATCCGTGAGCTCCATCATCACTCTTATGACACTGTCATCATTACTCCCTGCTTTTATATTGGTATTGATTATGTGCAGCCAAAGACATTCAAGTGGGGCAAAGTCATCATCTATTTTTGACACGTGTTGGTCTTAAATCTCGTAATAATTACATTGACGAACACATCAGCACTGAAATTACAAAACAAATCCTACCCAATACTGAGAGTTACATAACGTTAATTCGTGTCATAAATACTTTGGCGGGTTGTTCTCTGGCCGACTGGACCAGTCCCAGATCCAGTCCGGGTTTTTCTTCATCGCGTTCTCGACTTCTCGTCTTCTTTCTTGGAAGTCTTCATCTGACTAAAAACACAAATGCAGAATCTGAATAATGTATTAGCCAAGTACGTTGCGCAAGAAATTTGACTGGGTGAAAGTTGAGTTTGAGTTTGAGTTTAGTTTATTTCGATCAGCAAAATATACGACAATCAGAATTCAACAAAAGAAGAAAGTGGCTGACAGAAAGGGTCAAGGATCAAATGCCCTAACCTATGATTTCTCAAAAGAACTTATTTCAAAGAACGTATCTATATATATATATATATATACACATATACATACACACATATATACATATATATACATACCTATATACACATATATACACACACATACACATATCCACACACACATCCATACATACACATACATATATACATAAAATAAAACAAACAAACCAGAATTTCAAGAACTTGTCCCCATTAACCGTTACTTATTATGCTTCATCAATGTTATTATGTCTATACTTCTCCAGAGTCATGTCTTTACATTTGTTCTTGAATATCACCAGATTGTTACTTTCTTTGATGTCATCAGTTAAAATATTTGCATAAAAAATAAAAAGTTGCATAAAAATAAACACAGACTTGGAAGACACATAGAGAAATATCCTTGGATACTAGATTTGGATTCAGTTCACGTGCTTCTAACACATATACCTGTGAGCTGTTCTCTGAGCCTCTCCACAGAAGAAGGGGGGTCTGGGCTCTCAGCGGGCTGTCATGAGGAAGACCACACACACACACACACACACACACACACACACGTCATTCCAGAAATACATGTATGATCTGTTTTTACGCATGCATGGGCGACAAGCAACAAAAACACCACCCACAGGCTTCCCCTTTCCCCCTTCACGGACCTGTTGCACGGAGAGCTTCCCCTGGAGCTGCTCCTGCCCGACTCGTGCTGCGCGTCCAGCAGCATTTTCTCCACGTCACCGTCCTGCGCGGACGTGGAGATTTGCTCCTGGCTCCCGTGATGGCTGGTTCTCTGCGAGCCACTGTAATGCAGCTCCACCCAGGAACCTTAAATTACAAATACACGTAGCCTCAACACAGGCGATTGCCCGTATCAGCATGGCAGAGAGGCGCCACAACAGCGCAGTACACACACACACACACACACACACACACACACACACACACACACGGTACACGGTCCTTGAAGGCACCATCGCAGATGATGACGAGCCTCCTAAAGTGAGCCACCGGGGGTATGTCCACTGTGTGGTCTCTCCGGGTCTCGATCGACACAATAATGTAGCGTTTTGTTTACGTTAAGCTCAGCCTTACCGTAAACGAGCGTGAACTAACGTCACCGTGTGTTTTCTGAACGTACGTGGCTCTCTCGGTAGTTTAAATAAAACACCGGGGAGCCACCGCGCGCTGTTCTCGTCGTTTACCTTGCAAACTCTCGTCCGAACAAATGTCCTTTTGGAGCGACATGACACTCGTATAATCGTGCGGTCCACGCGGCGTTAGAGGGTGAAATTAAAGCGCGGTGGCGAAATCTCTGCTGTTAACTGCTGGAGCTCCAGCGACCACAATAACAATGACGCAATATTGTGTTTTTCTACACTGTGATTGGCTCGCGCAGACCGAGGTCGGGTCTGCCACCCGAGAGCGCGCGCGCATGTCCCCGGACAACCTTCTTCCACGACCTAAATAAACCCAAATAGCAAGTTTCATCATACTAGCTTTGTTTCGTAACATGATGTTTACTCCCGAGAGAGACTGTACGTAGATGCTTATTTTTCATTTAAGTTGAATCTTACTTATTATAGCAGCAGCCACACACTCATGGTGCAAACGTGTGGCCAGCAAGTTAAAATGTGTTGTGGTCAATCTGCACACATGCTACGTTATTACCATCGCATTGAAAATGCCGGAAGGTTATGTTTTGATCGCCGTGTATTTATTTATTTATTTATTTGTATGCGTGTTATTCGCAAATCTCAAAAAGTATTGAACCGAATCGCATGAAATTTGGTGGGATGATTGTTTATTATCCGGGGACCAGTTGATTAGATTTTGGGATCGATCGGGTCAAAGGTCAAAGGTCAAAGGTCATGAACAGGTCAAAATCTTTCGCAGAACTCAAAAAGTATTGAACCGAATCGCATGAAATTTGGTGGGATGATTGTTTATTATCCGGGGACCAGTTGATTAGATTTTGGGATCGATCGGGTCAAAGGTCAAAGGTCATGAACAGGTCAAAATCTTTCGCAGAACTCAAACAGTATTGAACCAAATCGCATGAAATTTGGTGGGATGATTGTTTATTATCCGGGGACCAGTTGACTAGATTTTGGGATCGATCGGGTCAAAGGTCAAGGTCAAAGGTCATGAACAGGTCAAAATGTTCTTGAATCGCATGAAATTTGGTGGGATGATTGGTTATTATCCGTGGACCATTTGATTAGATTTTGGGATCAATCGGGTCAAAGGTCAAGGTCAAGGTCATGGAAAGGTCAAACTCTTTTTTTACCATAGCACGATACATTTTTGTCCAATTGGCATGCAACTAATGCCAACATGTTCATAATTCAATGCCCAATCTTGTGATATGTGAAGGTATGCGCTCTACCGAGTGCCCATTCTAGTTTTGTATATTGTCTGTCACTGTTTCATGTTGCATTGTCTGAAACTGTGTGTAATGTGCTACTCCATCTGTCTTGGCCAGGACACTCTTGTAAAGGAGATTTTTAATCTCAATGAGGCATTTCCTGGTTAAATAAATTAAAAATAAAAATAAAATAAAAAGGAACATATCATCAAACTTGTATTACAGACTCAAGGTCCAGATAGTAAAAAATATTAAAACATACAAAACCACAAGCAAAACACAAACACAAACAAAGAACTACACCAGTGTCTCCACAGCTGGGACGGTAGCATGTAGTGCTGAATTTTATATTTGATAAAAACATGATGATCTCATTTTCCGAGTCATCAACCCAGCAGATAAACTTGTGTATTCAATTTCATATAAGGATAGTCACCAAGAAAAGCCTCATACTGAGTCTCCATGGACGGACTCACTGTTTGCTCCCATGGAGATTGATATGACTTATTATTCTTGCAAAATTCAATTATTGCTACAACTGATAGGGGTTTCTGTTGTATTTCCTGGCAGACCATGTCTGGAATAGATTGAGCCTATAGGTCACTTCAAAACAGAGATGACTTACTTGCTTATTAACCTTGTAGTTATCCAACATAAAAAACAGGCAAACACAAACAAGCGTTCATTAAATTCCTTTTGGTGTGGCATCAGGGTTTTGTTTTGCAATTAATCTTTTTCATTTTCTATCATTTTCTCCAGGGTATATTCAGAAGCACATTTTCCTATTTTATCAGAGCAGTAAATTCATTATTAGGGTATTATTTTCAGCTCCGTTTATTGTACAACATACAGGCACGTGCACAGACATTTCGGGGGGCAGGTGCTCAAACAAACAAAAAAGGGCACCCAATGGCAAAAAAAAATTCTGACAGAGTTGAAGCATTAGCAGCAATACACTGATGATGCTGTCCTCGACCTGCATTTCCTCTGGGCAGCATCAGACAGCTAGCTTACATATTCTTTATGAATAAAAATGAATTATTATATAGCAACAACAGTACAAGCGTTCTGATTGGCTAATGGGTCGTCATCCCAGCCACGTATTGCCCTCCTGGTCTGATACGGATCCGTATTGCCCTCTGACGTCATTTTCAAAATGAGCGATATTGATAAACATCAACAGCCAAGAGCAGTGGTCCTCAAACTAAGGCCCACGGGATGAATACGGCCCGCATCCACATTTGGCCCGGCCCTCTGAACAATACCAGAGAGGCCTTATGATTTTGTTTTCAGTCTGGCCATGCAAATCCTAGATTAGCCCCTGTTAAATAGAATGGAATAAGAACTCTCTTTCCTCTCTCCTCTCTCTCTCTCTCTCTCTCTCTCTCTCTCTCTCTCTCTCTCTCTCTTCTCTCTCTCTCTCCTCTCTCCCTCTCTCTATTCTCTAAACATAACTAACGTCAGTAAACAGCTGGACGAGGCTTTGAAATCACGGATTTCGTGAGTTTTTGTTTATTTGTTTTTTTAGGAAACGTCGGACCAGTTGTGACGTCATGTTTTCAGCAGCGCTAATGTTGTGGTTGATTTATCACAAAACAACGTCAGGGGACAAACACCGTCATGACCTGTTTGTCTGGTGCTGCGGGTCAGAGGAGAAGGAGGTGCAGCCGTTTCGTGGCGCGAGGAGCACTGCGCGGAGGAGGAAGTGGAGGAGGGGGGGGGCGCGGCGGGGGGAGGGAGAGGAGGGGGGGGGCTCGTGAGCGCCGCGGAGCAGGTCGGGCAAAATTCTCACAAGAACTCAAATAAATGCCCCGTCGGATATTAAAACACATTTGGGGGGACTTGATGACCGAGAGAGTAACTTTTATTCTTAAATACGGATGAATGAAAAAAATGTGTCTCCAGCAAAAAGGGCACTTTTATCATCCAGGGCAAAAGGGCTGGTGCTCGAGCACCACTAGGGTCTATCTGTGCACGTGCCTGACAACATACAATATGAAAACATGTCAGAGATGTTGAATTAATGAACGGTACATACATCTATGTTGCTCAATAATAACTAAATTAACATTTATGGAAACATACACAAAACATAATTTGTCATAGGTAATATTTCAAATATTATATTATGTTGGTGGAAAATGTTTATATTTTCATGTAGTGCTGTCAGAATGTATGATGGATGCAATATTGGCTGTAATGTTGTTAAGTGTTATGAATGTTGGGATCCGCTTCACATCCCAGCTCTCATTACAAAAAGTCTCTCACCAGATGGCGTATGAACCAGAATGGATGCATTTAAAACGTTATGATATCTCTCCATTGCTTAAATGAGCTATTTGCCATTTCAAGTGTGCCACATGAATTTCTTTATTTAGTGTTCACACAGAATCTGATTAACTATATACAGTTATTAAATTACAACAACAACAACAGGACATTCTTTGTCACATTTCTGGACTCACACAAACAATGATTGAGTTTTAGAATAAAAAACACAAAGCAACTCAAAACGGTAGAGAGGAAAGACACAGGAAACAAATACTGCCCAAAACCCCAAGGAAGAAAGCCCCCCCCCCCCCCCTTTATGGCCATTACATTAAACCAGAAATTACCATCTGGAAGTCCGATCCCCACAGATAATCTACCATTATCAGACTTCATGTGTTAGAGCAGGGGTTCCCAAACTTTTTAGACCACGCACCCCCTTTTACATCCCGACCGGGTTCACGCACCCCCAATCCCCCACACCGTAAAAAAAAAACGCAACAGAATGCAAGAGTTGTTGACGGGGGGTGCTAGTGACTTTTTCTTTGCTCCGTCCCGATGCGCGAATAGCCGATAGTTTTTTTCAGCGTAAGAAATACGATGTGTGGCGGGAGTGCGGGAGTTAAGACCGAAATGACACTTGAGAGCCCTGAGAATGTTTAATATTAATTATTACACCATTAGACCACCATTACGTTTTTCCTCTCCCC
Organism: Pseudoliparis swirei; assembly: GCF_029220125.1. Taxonomy (NCBI): domain Eukaryota; kingdom Metazoa; phylum Chordata; class Actinopteri; order Perciformes; family Liparidae; genus Pseudoliparis; species Pseudoliparis swirei. Next base: position 20,186,677 of record NC_079404.1, read on the forward strand.
AGGGGTGCGCGCACCACACTTTGGGAATCCCTGTGTTAGAGCACCAGAAAGTCACATCCTGTTAGAAGATAATACACTATGGGTACCAGGATGCCATTGCCAGATGAAGAGGTCAGTAATGGTACAACATGACACAAAAACAAATTAAAACTACATATATATATATATATATATATATATATATATATATATATATATATATACACACACTACCGTTCAAAAGTTTGGGGTCATCCAGACAATTTCGTGTCTTCCATGAAAACTCACTTTTATTTATCAAATGAATTGAAAATTGAATAGAAAATATAGTCAAGACATTGACAAGGTTAGAAATAATGATTAATATTTGAAGTATTAATTTTGTTCTTCAAACTTCAAGCTCAAAGGAAGGCAGTTGTACAGCTTATATCACCAGAATAACTGTTTTCAGCTGTGCTAGCATAATTGCACGGGTTTTCTAATCAGACATTAGTCTTCTAAGGCGATTAGCAAACACAATGTACCATTAGAACACTGGAGTGATAGTTGATGGAAATGGGCCTCTATACACCTATGGAGATATTTCATTAGAAACCAGACGTTTCACCTAGAATAGTCATTTACCACATTAACAATGTATAGAGTGTATTTTTGATTAATGTTATCTTTATTGAAACAACAGTGCTTTTCTTTGAAAAATAAAGACATTTCTCAGTGACCCCAAACTTTTGAACGGTAGTGTATATATACAAACACACACACCACACACAAAGTAACAAGTGGCTTTAAATAAATGAATATTACATTACAGTTAGCTGATGCTTTTATCCAAAGCGACGTACAATGATACACCGTAGATGCAGCTATTGGGAGCTACTTAGGGTTAAGTGTCATGCTCAAGGACATATCGACGAGGGCCGTGAGCAGGGATCGAACCACCGATCCTCTGATTGAAAGACAGACCTGCTAATCACTGACCCACAGTCGCCCAGGATGTGCATATTTATATCAGTTCAAAGCCATTTAGCTGATGTTCTTGGTCAGAGATACGTTGTGTTGGTGTCCAGCGCTCTGAAGCCCCTCAGAGGGGAGAAGTCAGAACCAAACCACACCGTGATGGATGTGCAGAGAACACATACTGGACCAAGTGGTACAAATATTAAGAAACGTCTTCTTTTCTTTTTTTTGGTTTATTTATATTAATCTTAATTATATGTAAGCATGCTCTTCTTATACATAAATGGGGATCAAACCCTTCACACTTAAGTACCGTTAGTAGTGTAAGGATCATTTGTCACTTCCGGCTGCCATCTTTTTGAAGCAGCTCGGAGAAAAGAACTAACGTCAGCAGGTGAACGCTAACGCTAAATGTCCGTATGAAGTTCCAATGGATTTTCGTTAAACGTCATTTTAAAGAATCAAGAAGTGTTGACTTTTTCTGACTTGTGCCTAAACAAATGCTTGCACATTGTAGCTATTAGTTAATCAAATAAAATGTCTTAACGCTACGTGCAAAAACTATCTAACGTTAGTGAAGGGAAGGGAACCCTGTTAATAAAAAATCAAAAGCAACACGATGCGCCAAGTATTGGGCCAATCATACATATGTCTAAAAGAAGGAATCATTTGTTATTTAAACATATTATAACCACTACTCTTCAGACTTGTAATTTGGTTGTCAAAGTGAAGCCACTCAAATATCCACTCCTATGCTTTAAAAAGCTATTAGAGACCCGTGAACCTGGAGCCCTAACAGCACTAATCTGTCCCCAAAGGTGACACTAAACCCATCAAATTAAATTGAAAATATAATTTATTTGCATAATATTTAACCCTATGCACAATCAAAAACTTCTCCAAAAAGTATCTTTCTTAGATTGCATTTTATTCATGTTGTTACCTTCGCATTGAAAATGCGGAAGGTTATGTTTTGATCGCCGTGTATTTATTACCTTCGCATTGAAAATGCCGGAAGGTTATGTTTTGATCGCCGTGTATTTATTTATTTATTTATTTGTATGCGTGTTATTCGCAAAACTCAAAAAGTATTGAACCGAATCGCATGAAATTTGGTGGGATGATTGTTTATTATCCGGGGACCAGTTGATTAGATTTTGGGATCGATCGGGTCAAAGGTCAAGGTCAAAGGTCATGAACAGGTCAAAATCTTTCGCAGAACTCAAAAAGTATTGAACCGAATCGCATGAAATTTGGTGGGATGATTGTTTATTATTCGGGGACCAGTTGATTAGATTTTGGGATCGATCGGGTCAAAGGTCAAGGTCAAAGGTCATGAACAGGTCAAAATCTTTCGCAGAACTCAAAAAGTATTGAACTGAATCGCATGAAATTTGGTGGGATGATTGTTTATTATCCGGGGACCAGTTGAGTAGATTTTGGGATCGATCGGGTCAAAGGTCAAGGTCAAAGGTCATGAACAGGTCAAATATTCTTGAATCACATGGAATTTGGTGGGATGATTGGTTATTATCCGGGGACCATTTGATTAGATTTTGGGATCAATTGGGTCAAAGGTCAAGGTCAAGGTCATGGAAAGGTCAAAATCTTTTCTTTTACCCTAGCACGATACATTTTTGTCCAATTGGCATGCAACTAATGCCAAAATGTTCATAATTCAATGCCCAATCTTGTGATATGCGAAGGTATGCGCTCTACCGAGTGCCCGTTCTAGTTTATTTATTTATTTGTATGCGTGTTATTCGCAGAACTCAAAAAGTATTGAACCGAATCGCATGGAATTTGGTGGGATGATTGGTTATTATCCGGGGACCAGTTGATTAGAATTTGGGATCAATCGGGTCAAAGGTCAAGGTCAAAGGTCATGAACAGGTCAAATCTTCTTGAATGGCATGAAATTTGGTGGGATGATTGGTTATTATCCGGGGGCATTTGATTAGATTTTGGGATCAATCGGGTCAAAGGTCAAGGTCAAGGTCATGGAAAGGTCAACATCTTTTTTTTACCATAGCACGATACATTTGTGTCCAATTGGCATGCAACTAATGCCAACATTTTCATAATTCAATGCCCAATCTTGTGATATGCGAAGGTATGCGCTCTACCGAGTGCCCATTCTAGTTATAGAAATGTATCCATACATAATCAATTAATTATGGTATATTATCTTGCCTGAATAATAGATGTCCCCAGCAAACATGCAGAAAATAATTTGCCATCGTACTGACGTTACTGGCGCCCTTAGAAACATTTAATACTGCGAGTAATAACCTCGGATATTGATTCCACTCTATCTGCATAATGGGGCCATGTCGTGTTTTCATTTCAAATAGTAATCATGTTGTATATCATGTCCGCGACAGAAGAGAACCAGTCAAAAAGAGCTCAACACACTGTTGACACCCCTTGAAGGGGATGACAAAGGTGAAAAGGAAAGGCGGTGATCTCACAGAGATGTCCGGGTTGAGTGGGACTGCTCAAGCTCCTCCCCTTTTGCCCTGGATGAGAAAACTGCCCCTTTTTCTGGAGACAATTTTGTTCCTCATTCATCAGTATTTAATAAAAAATACTTTCTCTGTCATCAATTCCCTCTAAATGTATTTTTATATCTGACGGGGCATTTTTGTGTGTTTTTTTTACATGAGTACCAATCAGAACTCTTGTACTGTCGTTGCCATATAATATTTCATATTTATTCATAAGGAAAATGTAAGCTAGCCGTCTAATCCTGCCAAAAGGAAACCCAGGTCGAGGACCGCAGAATTAGTGTCATGCTGATTATGTTTCAACTCTGTCAGAAAAATATTTTTGGGCGATGGGTGCCCTTTTTTTTGGTTTGAGCACCTGCCCCCCAAAATGTCTGTGCACGTGCCTGCTGCTCGCTCTTCATGTGTGCAGGGGTTTGGTTAACTGGAACCACATCCTGAGGGATGCATTATAGTTCACAACAGCTGGCTGGTGAGGACAGATAAAGTATAAGCAAAGTAAACTTGATCAGGAGTTGGTGTTTACTCTGTGTGTGTCGAGCCAACATCATCCCAGAGCATGTCGTGGGTGGGGGCGGTGGTGCTGTGCACGGGGAGGAGAGTATACGCCAGACTGGTATTGGATACGATCGATAGCACAGACAGGACAAGATGGCTAAGGAAGAATGATGGTGTCCGGAGCAGGAGATTTGCCAGTTCTTAATGCGGTATCAATGAGCATGCGATGCAGAGCATATAAAGCATGAGGAGCTCTGCTTGTTGTGTGTTTTCAAACTCATTCAAATTCATATAGGATTTGCACTCACTGTGTCATATTTCTAAAATCTCTAGAGACAAATTTACTAATTAACTATTATTCATCCCATTTCCCATTCTTTTTCTTCTCTCTCTTTCTCTCACCCACACACTCCCCCACATACACAAAGGCACTCATTGTTACTGGACGTTCAGAATTACCTGGAAAACAGATTTAGTTGTTAATTAAAATAACAACTTCAGAAATATTTTGTAATGAGCTCAAAATGAAAAGGTAATTTGTGTGGTATGTGGACGCAAGATACGGTAAAATATGATTAAACCAAATGGTGTATGAGTAAAGAGTATGTTGGCTGACCCAGCGAATGAACTTCCGTTTGTTGATACATTTGATATATTTGGTAAATTCCACATCATCCCAATGCGCTTTGGCTTAACTCCCAGCGAGGTCGTCGTTCCCCCGGGGTCTTCTTGAGCCCCTTCCAGACAAAGATGTTTTGCTTTTTCGATGAGCTAAGAAAATATAGGCTGAAGATCACTTTTAAAATCCTAAACATGCATCGCAAAAAAAAATCCCTTTCTCAAGGACTGAAAAAGCGAAAAGAAGGCCTGGCAAGTCATTCAGACAATACCAATACTTCCAGTTTTCATCTTCTGCATACTTGGACCACTAGAAATCTTCTTATTAAAAAAATGACACACATTCAAAAACTATGGGTTAAAACAAGACAATTTATTTTTAATAAAATTCCCACAGCAGAAGTGATGGTGAGCAGAGTAGAGAGCGTAACAGGGATTGCATGAGGCAAATTAAACAGGATCTTTCAGTCACCTACATCCCTCACAACATTATTTGATTATCTCACATCCTTATCAATTTAAAGAGAGGAAGTAAAGCATGTCCCAGAGTGCATGATGCATTGGGCTCAAACCATAATGAATGACCCGACATTCAATTAGAAACACTCTGTTCATCACTATGATTTAGAGATGTTAGTTTGGTCTTGATGCCTCTGTCTGACTCTGTGGAATCCTCACACGACAACCTCTACCTCTTTAAGAGCGAGCAGCTTTAAACAGCACCGATTGAGCTGGAGGCGAGAGAAAAAAGAACAGAATAAAAGAAAGGGATTGACTTGACTGGGAAGCCGTGTGAAAGTTGTGGGAACGCAAGCCAGAAGCACAGTTTTACAAGCCCTGGTGTCACCAACATAAATTATGATGTTCTGAAGTGGCCTTTAAAGGGGGAAATAAATCACTATCCGCAGACAGCGAAAGTGGACGTGTGCGACGATGGGAAAAGTAACTGTTTACAGTTTGTAACCAACCGTAATTTATAGAGATGTGAGCGAGGCAGAGACAAAATTAAACTGAAACATTCAGTAACACGTGATTAATTTAATAGGTCGCCGCTGCTTTTGTGGTTTCCATTAAACAAGCTAATCACCAGTTAGTGCCACATCAACTCTAGTGATTCCATTGTTTCATTATTCTTTTTGGACAAGTACTGTCATGGTTATTTTGGCATTGAATCTCTATTGCTTGGAGAATATGTCCCTGAAACATTTATTGTATGCATCCTGTTGCTCAAGCATAACGACGTGTCATTTTAATGTATTTTAATGATGTGTTTCGATTACAATGGTTGCACTTTAATCTCCAAAGATACATTGATGTGCCATTGATGAGGGCCAAGAAGAAATATTCTAATTACTGTCTTGCATGTTACATAATGTGGATTATTTGAATGTGAATTGCTACTTATGTTAGAATATCCCAACAACAATAAACATATATTTAAGTTGTAACTTTTTTCACCCTTTCAACATCACGATACCCGTTGTCAGCGTCAGTTACAACCTCATATTGATTGAACAACTTTTCCAAAACAGCTCTTTCTTGCATAGCTTCTCAAATACCAATGTTGTCTCATATTTCTCGTGTCAGATTGTTCGTGGGAACTCTAGCAGCAATACCGTGGTCTGTGGTTTGCCATCTGTGGTAAGTATGTTGTATTTTAAGACTCAGAGACATGGTTGAACCCAAACATGTGTACCACAGGAATCTCAAAACACCAGAGTCCCAGAGAGCAAGTCATGGGAATCACTATGTTATTTACGGTCTATACGAGAGGTGGCTGGCAGAAATGTTTGCTAAGTTAACGTAATTATGGACGGTGCATTTACTCTATTTAGATTCACAGACTGATAGGGGTCCAAAAGTATGTTTGTTGAAGGAAAGTGGATATAAAAAGTTCATATCCATAGGGCTGTTAACAGTGTTCTCAAAAGGAAAAGAGATGGGGAATGCTGATACACCACATTTATAAGCTTGTGTGGATATTAATTAACCTTACCGTAACAATGTAAGTTGTCGCAGCCAATCATATCTCCATTGCTGAGTGTTCTTTTGTTTGACTCCAGGGGATGATTTAATGCTGATATGAAGGGCTATATAACTCATGATAAACTCAATCAATATTGTTCTGCCACTTATACCTCCTAGGCATCAAATCCTTGTCATATAGTTATCATGTTCTCGTGCTCGTTATGAGTGAACTAGATCGTTGGTGGTATGGGGATAATGTATTTTAGCTGTCCTCTTGCTATTGAACAAGGATTAGATAGATAGACAGATAGATATATACTTTATTAATCCCCAAGGGGAAATTTGTCGTCACAGTAGCAGCACCAATAAACTAAACACACGAGAAAAAAATATAAAATATGAAATATAAAAAACAGGGATGAAAGATTATATATATGTATATACAATGAAACATATATGTATATACACACACACACAAACAAATATAATACAATGACTGTGCAAAGTATACAAAGTAAAATATAAAATAAAATATATATGTATATATATATACAACACATATGCATACACAAATACAATACAATACTAATGACTGCAGTGTAAAATTAAATTCAATATAAAAATATTAAATATAGACAGAGTGTGCCAAATGCAAAGTGTGTGTATGTGTGTAGTGTAAATAAATGAAATGTGTGAAGTGCAGATCAACATAGTGTAAATATGAAGTTATTATTACAGTTATTGCACTAGGATCTGACAAGAGGTGATAGTTTTCTTCAATTTGGCAATACTGTAACATTTACAATAATCGACGTTCCTAAATGTTTCATTGTTATGTCCAATTACAGAGCAAGAGGGGCATACTTTATGAATAATATTCATCTTTTTGGCATTCCTCCTGCAGGATAATTACTGTCATGAGAACATGATGGAGCTTTCCATCTTAATGAAATCACTGGCCCGTTTGTTTCCAGACTATTTTCCTTATATTTACCTTTCAGTGGATTGCAGTATTTGTAGCAGATGGCACAACCAACCTGAGTATCATGTTTCTTCCTCTAGAATATGGTCTATCAATTGGAAAGGTTGATGAATGAAGTGTTCTAGTCTGTGACTTGAGCCCGAGTGGTCTGCCTTTATGTTACACACATTATTATCATTATTAAATCGATCATTCTTTATAGCCTTTTAAAGTCTAAAGAATCAGTGCACAAGAGAGATGATATCTGATACATTCAACCGCGGTTACAAATGAACACATACGTGTAGAAAATGTATCGTGCATGTTGTCACACATGTGCAATGTGAACTCCCGGGTTGTCACAGTGTAACACCAGCTGTTAAACAAAGTGCACATTAAATCTTTGTCGCGTGATTTAATGTTACAAACATCTACCGATTTGGAAGCACATTCAAATGTTAAAACGCGAAAGCAAAACATGCTACATTTCACATTTTTAAAATATTCTATAAATATCTTTTCATATCGTTTCATGTTATATTTACACAGGAGCCTGTATATTACTGGCCAAAATGTTGCTTTCGAAATGCCGAGATAAAAATCGCATTCGCTAACCCCTTCTGTCCCTTTTGCAAAGGATCTTTTGAAACAACCTCCTGAAGTCGTGATTGAATATCGTGTATATCAAAGGATTTAGTGAACTATTGCAGTAACCAAACCAGAAGAACATTTTGAATAATGTCTCTGGTACACAGCAGGAGTCACACACGGCGGTGAGTGTGTACGTGAAGAAAAAGGGGAACCAGCAAAAAACAAACACTCCCATGACCACAGCCAGAACAAATGTGAAGCGCCTCTCTCTGTACTGCCGTCCTGTCCACTTGCTCACTCTCACGCAGGGCTCTGGCTTTGGAGAGGTTTCTCCAGCCTTCTCCCGGGCCACTTTCGTTGTCTGTACGTCCCTCCTCTTCTTCAGGAAGCAAAGGATGCTTTCATTCCCATCAGACGACGAGGGTTCTTCCTCCACGTCGAGCCCGTCGACATCTCGACCGCCTTTTCTCTCCAGAGGGTCTGAGCCACACTTTGTGTCTTCTGGATTGTGACATCCTCTCTGCCTTTCACCTGGATGGGCTCTTGTTCTTTTCTTGGCGATCTGGTATATTCGAACGTACACCATAATCATGATGAGGCAGGGTGCGAAGAAAGAGGCGGTGCTGGAGAATATGATGTACCATTTCTCCTCGCTGATTTTACATTTAGGGCTGTCTTCTTTGCCCTCGTCCTTTTTCATTGTGATGAGCGGAGGGAATGAAATGATCGCCGCCAGTACCCAAACGATGACGACTGTGCTTTTAATCCTGCGCGGTGTCCTCCTCTGGTTGTACTCGATTGCTTGAGAGACGGACCAGTATCTGTCCAGGCTGATGGCACACAGGTGAACGATGGACGAGGTGCAGAAGAACACATCCAAAGCCAGGTAGATTTCGCACCACACTTTACCAAAGTACCAGTTACCCATCAGTTCATTGGCTAAAGAGAATGGCATCACTGAGGTGGCGACCAGAATGTCTGCACACGCCAAAGAGACTAAGAACAGGTTCTGTGGCGCTCTCAGGGCTCGGCTCGTAGTCACAGCGATGACCACCATTACATTTCCAAACACAGTTAGCAGGATGAGGATGCCCACAAAGACTGTTAAAGGCACAGAGGTCTGCACTGTGTAAAGGTTCCTGTCAGGCAAAGTCTCATTTTCGCCGGTGAAGTTAAGGCAACCCATCAGGATGAGTTGTGGTGTCGATGGCTACGGACAACGAATGCTCTTTTAGGAGATTTGGAAGCTGTGCTTGCCAGCAGTCTATAAATATCATCCATTCAAGAACACGGCATCAGAGAATTGAGTCTTTTCATTTTGCCCACTGGAAGATTTTGTTGAAGAAATTTCTGCTTCTTTCCTCTTTGTCAGTCAGAAAAAGAGACAACAGAGAAAAAATCATGAGAAATGTGTTTGCAGAACAAAAATAGAAAAATATTGAAAGAAATAAAGGGATTGTTCTTTCATTCACAGTTTCCCCACATGAGATTATTTGAAATATGTATATATTCTTTAAACCACAAACATTTTAGGATAGAAACGTTCATAAAATAGACTTACATTGCAGACAGTCCTGGCTCAGAGAGATCTTGTCATCTTCTGACTGAAGTGGAGAGCACGTTGTTTTATAGGCTTGATCTGACGCTGAGGATGTGTGATATTGAATCCTCTTCAGTGAGCTCGGGAATGGGCGGAGTTCATCCCCTGCTGGAGCTTTAAAAGCAATTTTGTGTTGCTCTCCGACCCAATAACCACTGGCTGATTTTGGCATTAACAATATTTTTGATTTATAGATGTAATATCTGTAGTTTATTAAATTAAAGTGGATTAAGAGTACACTCTTATGGAGTAAACTCAATGGTTTTGCAGTTCTGTCTTTATGGGCAAAATCTTTGGATGTATTCTGAAAGAAAAATAGCTTGAACTAAATCCTGAATCAAGAGGATTGAAGCAACTTACTGAGGAGATCAATCACTACTAGTGCAACAGTAAGAGCAGCTTTTTTACTGACATAAAGATTTCATCTAGACATGATTTGCTTTCCCAATAACTAAGTAGAATAAATCAAAAATGAATACACTGAGACATTTTGTGTATTTGATAAGACAAATCTAATTATTATTCTCAGCTACTACGCAAAGTATGACATCTGTAAGCAAGATTTGATTTATTATTTGCAATGCTGTATGTGTGCCAGATGTAAGATAAAGTCATTTTGATTGTGGTAGCTCGTGTTGATTGTGACAAAATGCCTAAAGAAAACAGCAGGAAAGGTAATGCATGCCATTGAGCATGCATTACTAGTTATCTACTTTAGGATTTGTATGCCATTGTATTTATATAGACACAGCAGGACACATGTTTTACTATAATGACTAACATATATTTATTAATTAGGAGTATTAAAAGGGTTTCTATAAAGAGACATATTCAAGTTTTAGTGTTCCGAGGCATCTCTATACCTTACTCATCTGACATCCAGACTAAAGTACAGAGTATGATATGATTTGTTGTGGCTCAGCTTTGCTTCAACATGCGTTGTTTTAAAAGAGAAGCAAAATGATTTATAGAGCAGCGTGATTTATGGCTGTGATTACAAACCTTTTTTTATGATTGCTTGATACACAGCAGGTCCACGTGACTGTCTACTTGTGTATCTATATAATGTATGTATGTATGTATGTATGTATGTGTGTATATGCATATATGCATATATGTATACATGTATATGTATCTATGTATGTGTGTGTATGCATGTAAAAAAGTCAAATTAATATAAATGAGTATAAAGTCAAACAATTTTTTTTTAAACATTACAACTTTTTGCATGCAAAAACATATATATATATATGTGTGTGTATGTATGCATGTATGCATATATATATAGTAGTAGTAGCTTTATTGTCAATTTCTTCACATGTTAAGACATACAAAGGAATCGATAGGACGTTTCCCACTCTCCCACGGTGAAACATATAAAAGTGCACAGGCACAACAGATAAGACAAGACATTTCCTAATACTAAGTAAACATAAAGATTCACGTACAGTTGTTATAAATACTATATATATAAATACTATAAATACATATATATATGTATATATGTGTGTGTATATATATATATATATATATATATATATATATATATATATATGTTTTTGCATGCAGGCATGTATGTATGTATGTATGTATATATTATATAAATATATATATATATATATATATATATATATATATAATTTCCAGAAAATGCCACGTTTTAGAGAATATTCTGGTTCCTGGAGCAGGTCTAATAATAATATATAGATACATTAAGATTGAAGTCAATAAGTAGCGTTTCTCTTCATGTAAATACAGAAACTTCATTTTGACTCCACAGTCAGACTCACAACCGCAACCCGTACGGTATGACTACAGTTACATGAGACACAGCAGAGTCTCCTACGTGCATGTTAATTATAGCTCGTATCTACCAGCATAGGAAAATGAAAAGCCAACTAAAGGGCCTGCGGGTGCACGGTCCGTGCCGCTGGAGACACTAACGAGCCGCTCTCGACTTGACGTGAGTTCACGTGTTATCGCGAGAGCGTCGATCGCGGACTTCCGATTGGATATTTGTGTCCGGCAGGAAAGGTACTGTTGTTCTTTTCAGCAGTCGGTTTGGCAAATAGTCGGAAAGAGATTTGGATGCCTGCTGTGTTTGACGGTGAAGAGCATTTATACCAAGGTACGATTGACAGTTCCCCGCTGTAGTTGATGGCCCTCCGCTGTTTGTTTCTAGCTTTCTAGCTATAATCTCCGTCGACGGAAGAGGCCGAGGGACATAGCTAACAGCTAAGCTAACCTCATAGCGTGAAGCTAATGTTGCATACCGTTATGTCAGGGGTTTTCTTCAACGTTACGTTTCGTGTTCACGGTTTCTCTCACTTTGCGGGCACGTTTTCGCATGCAATGTACTTTACGAGCAGTGCGTGGGCTTCAATTATTGCTAATCTAAGATGTAATATGTTTGACGTTAGCTGCTCGGATGTGCAGCTAAGTGGAGCTGTCGTTAGCCGAGTTTACGAGAAAACGCTCTTCTGTTTTTGTCAACACGCAGATGTCGGAAGACTTGGTGAAACAGTTGAGTAGCTACAAAGCCCAGCTACAGCAAGTAGAAGTTGCTTTATCGACCGACCAAGAAAATGAAGACCTCCTCAAACTCCAGAAAGACTTACAGGTTTGTGTGAATTGGGATTCATTTGAAACGATTTCCATTGAAGATGCGTATTCGTCATTGCTGGATTTGCATAAAAGGACATAAAGAAAATAATACACGTATGATCATTATGTCAATAAAAAATGGGATTAATCAGATTAACAGAGTTCCCATTATTGCATGTATGAAATGTTGATATTGCACAGTAGAGTACATCGATAGTGATGGATGTTATGTACATACAGACACTATTTGTCCATTAAAAACTAAAATGATGGACATTTTTTTTCCTTCATATTTCATGACTTTTCCTAATTTATTGGGGACAACGAGGTAAACACAAAATTCACATGCTGATATGTTTTCAATGTCCTGAACACAACTTGTACGCATCGGTGTTCTTTGGGGTCAATTTGAATTCTGTAAAGAATATAAGAAATATCAACTTTTTTACACACATTGGGTTTGGTTGTGTATCTTTATTTATTTCTTTAAAGGGCTATTTAGGTAGTCAACAAACAAACATAAAGTACCTGACACTTAAACTTGGGAAACAATATTAATTCTAATAATTTTCTGGAGGTTTAAATTGCTGGGGGCAAATTGAACCAGAGGGTAAAAGATGTTAGTACATTTGAAGGTAACAGGAGGGTTGAAGGATAATGTTCTAGAATTGTGAAATACATTCTTACATTTTAAAAATATAGGCAATCATTAATGAGTTTTCAAAGTGTTATGTCAGTATTGATATGATGTATCATGAGCATTTTCCAATTTACCTGTCTAGATTAGCTAATTCTGAATAGTGAGGCATGTTGCAAAGACTTCCCTCAGTGCTTTGTTTAATAATAGCCAAAACACAAATAATATCGCATTCCCAACTATTGCCGTTGTCACTTTTGCAAGCAGACTTTTACAGAGGGGGGGGGGACTTGCCTACACTTCCCGTGACCGTTCGATTGCATTTCTTCTCCAGGAAGTCATTGATTTGACAAAAGACCTCCTGACCTCGCAGCCCACTGAAGGTTCTTCCGGTCCCAACGGCTCATCCGCCGCAGTCGCGAAGCTCGGCTGGAAAGTGGGCGACAGCTGCATGGCTGTTTGGAAACGGGACGGACAGTGAGTATCACCAGCCTCTTCTGATGAAAATAAATAATGCAATTGCATGCCTTCTTGGTGCATCTTAAATAATGCACAAACTGCTCATATGTCATATGTCAGCTTTTCAGAAAGATTGTTTGAGAAATGTACTCGGAACAAATTTTGAAAGCGGGGACCTAAAGTAGAGAACCATTTTGGCTCTCTATGATATGATATATGATAATATACCTTTATTCGTCCCACAGTGGGGACATTTCAAAAATCACAGCAGCGGTGCACATCAGAGCATTAATAAAAATAATTATAAAACACAAAACTAAAAACTAATACTAACTAGAACGGGCACTCGGTAGAGCGCATACCTTCGCATATCACAAGATTGGGCATGAATTCTGATCATTTTGACATTAGTTGCATGCCAATTGGATAGAAATTGACCGTGCTATGGTAAAAAGAAGATTTTGACCTATCCATGACCTTGACCTTTGACCCGATCGATCCCAAAATCTAATCAAATGGTCCCCGGATAATAACCAATCATCCCACCAAATTTCATGCGATTCGGTTTAAAACTTTTTTTGTTATGCGAATAAAACGCATACAAATAAATAAATACACGGCGATCAAAACATAACCTTCCGCATTTTCAATGCAAAGGTAAATATACTACTATTACTATACTATTGTATAGAAGAAGCCTGGATTCATTCCCATGCTGCACATGTTATACATTTGCCCGAGACAACTGGGCCCAGGAGATGCTCTGGAACCAATGATTGTTTACTGAAGAGACTTGCAGCATGTTTTTTGTCCTGCAATACATAACCCAAAAAAGCAGCTGCCGTTTCACGAATGTTTGAATTCAAGAGGAGCACAAGTCGGAAATTAATATACCTGTGCTACATTTTTATCGAAAAGAATATCCAAAAGTAACATATTGCAGAGTTTCATTTGTCATTAGTGTTCTATATTGTTTTAAACATTGCTAATTCGGTAGTGCTGGAGTATTTGGCTCGTACTCACCTGCTTACAGACGTGATTCTTTGACAGGGTGTATGCGGCTGAGATTGAGGAGATAGACCGGGAGAACGGCACCGCAGCCGTGACCTTCGCCGGCTACGGAAACGCTGAAGTGATTCCACTGCAGAACCTCAAAGAGCCGGAGAATGGGAAGCGCTCCAACGACGACGGGAGTCAAAAGCCCAAATCAAAGTATGAACGCGCACCTACACGTACACTGTTGCTGTCGTTCTGCTTCTTAACGTTTTACGGGAAATATATCGGGACTCAAATTGCACTTCACACGTGCCTCCAATTTTTTTAAGAAGTCACGTTTTTTTGTCTCGCGCAGACCGTCGTCAGGGTGGCGTTCAGTAAACACTTCACTGCGCTCCCACACATCACCGTGTGTTGATATGGGTCTGTGTGATGTTCACGATTTAGTTTAGTTTATTTCGATCAGCAAAATATACAAAAATCCAAATTCAACAAAAGAAGAAAGTGGCTGACCGAACGGGTCGAGGCTGAAGCTATCAAGCTTATAAGTGCCCTAACCTATGATTTCACGAAAAAACTTATTTCAGAGAACCATATACATATACCTACATATAGACATATACACATGTACATATACACATGTACATACATAAATATTCACACACATATATACATATACACACACATACATAAACACACACACATAAATACACACATTACATATTTACATAAAACAATAAACAAAACAAAAAACTTGTCCCCATTAACTGTTACTTATGATGCTTCATCAATGCTGTTACGTCTATACTTCGCCAGTCATGTCTTTAAATTTTTTCTTGACTATCACCAGATTTTTACTTTCTTTGATGTCATCAGTTAAAATATTCCACTGTTTCACCCCACAGACAGATGTGCACATGCTTTTTAATGTCGCTGCACAGTAGATGATTGGCAGTTTTTGACTTCATATTGACATTCAAACCAAGCCTGTCGTAAATAAATCCCACGCACATTTTTTATTTGTTGTCCGAAAAAGATATTTTAACAGGAACAATTTTGATTCTGGAAACTTCTTTCACTAAACAGTGCCTCTGTTTTTGTGTTAACTAATTTTCAATATGTGCAGTGTCATTTTCCCACACAAATAAAGACACTGTATCAGCACATACTGAGTGAGGAGACCCCTAGTGTGCCCTCTTTTAGCATATATTTACTTGTATTCAATACTTTAGTTCGTACTATTGCTGCATATATTTTCTTCTTGGTTATTTGTTGCCAATAATGCATTTGTCCTCTAAGTTATACTGAAGGTTGGATTCACTAGTGTTTTTATTTCCTATTCAATATATCTTGTTTGTCATTGTATGTTAATATATGTTTCTCTTCCTTGTCTGTCTGTGAAGAAAAGAGCAGATAGCAGAGCAAAGAGAGTATAAGAAGAAAAAAGCCCAGAAGAAGGTTCTCAGGATGAAGGAACTGGAGCAAGAGAGGGAGGAACAAAAGTCAAAGTGGCAAATGTTCAACAACAAAGCCTACTCGAAGAACAAGAAAGGACAGGTACTAATTTTAAATGTTTTTTGTAGAGGCCTGAATGATTTAAAAATTTAAAAAAATGAGTGTGTGTGTGTGACATTTTAACTATCTTGAAAAAAACTGTTTTTCTCTCTAGGTCAAGAGGAGCATATTTGCGTCTCCAGAAAGCGTCAATGGGAAGGTGGGCGTGGGAACTTGTGGTATTGCAGACAAGCCGATGACCGAGTACAACGACACGTCAAAATACAACGTCAGACATCTAATGCCACAGTGACCTGATCTCTTCCGTGTATAATAATCCACTGTGTACGAGCTGTATCGGTGCATTTCCATTGTGTTTCTACAAAAATGTATGTTTCCCCAAGTAAAGAATGGAATTGCTTGTGCGCCATTGTTTGGAATATTGATGTAGTTTTCTTATATACCGTGTAGGTACAACAACAAAGGAATTCAAGCGGGGGTTAGAACAAGGTCACCGGTTACGCAAGAGCAGGCTGCGGTGTTGTAGGAAAGCCGTAGCGTTTGAAGGGTGTCCAGATTCCTCAGAGGTCGAATTGTGTAATACCTGCGAAGAGGAGTCTAAATATACACCGGCAGATTTTGGTTTGTAAATTTGAAGTTTGTTTTTAACGACGGGCCCATTGTTGGGGTCTGAATGTCAATATGGTGTATATTTGACATGGCTGAATTTACGTTTTAATGTGTATATAACAGTGAAATAAACATTGTTTTGTTTTCATTTTTGGAGATCAATGCTTCCACCTCATTTTGACCGTTTCTACATCATCATTGTATTGCTGCACTGTAGGTGGCAGTAAAGACTCGTAGCATTATTAACCCTCCTGTTACCTTCAAATGGACTAACATCGTTTACCCTTTTTGAGCACAGCAATTAAAACCTCCAGAAAATGATTAGAATTAATATTGTTTCCCAAGTGTAAGTGTGAGGTTCGTTATGTTTGTTTGTTGACTACCTAAATAGCCCTTTTAAATAAATAAAAAATGTTGATAGTCTTATGTTTTACACAGTGAAAAACAGCCTGGGGTCAAATTGACCCCAAAGAACACCGATGCGTACAAGTTGCGTTCAGGACATTGAAAACATCATGTGAATTTTATGTTTTCCCAGTTGTCCTCAAATAATTAGGAAAAGTCATGAAATATGAAGCAAAAAAAAGTATGCCAAATGTTGAATGGGGTCAAATTGACCCCAAAGGTCACAGGAAGGTTAATGACGTGTAGCATTTTGCAACCGTTGATGCAACTTCTCCATACATGTCTCGAGAGTCTGCACGTCGTGAGCTCAGAAGTCTTCATGAACAGTGTTGGCTCCAGACGTGATCAATGTCTCCGATCCGTGCCAGTCTCAGACGAGACACCCGAGTTGAACATTCGAGTATTAGTGGGCGTAATGAGAAACAAAGACATTGTTTATGTTTGGCCGGTAGAGGTTTATTAAGATTCCAGGGACAGTTATTGGGAACTGTAAGACTGACTAGCAGGGGACCAGCAGCATGTTTTGCAGAAAAGTCACCTTGGATTGCTGATTAACACACGAGAAAACATTCTGGGGTGTGCTTCAATGTACTTCCTGAACACAAGTCTCCTTCATAGTGCATTTAATAGATTCCCAAACAGGTTGGGGGGGAGGACCTGTAACGAGGAACGTTGTGCAAGAGACATACCCATGTTAAGACACAATTTGGTGGCGATCTCCTTTGAACTTGGACCAAAACAATGCATTTGAATGGTCGTATTGAAATGTCTTATTTGGTTTCATGGACTCTTTAACAGGTCAGCAGTGCAATTCTGTGTCCAAAATACATATCGTTAGTAATGGGAAGTCTCCAAATGTCGAGGATTTGAACTTGTCCTTTTTATGCTACGGTACATAAATGATACAGCGTTAAACATTGAAGTATAAATCAAAAATGAGTATTCTGTAGCGTTTATGTTCATGCTACAGACATTTAAGACGTGTCAATCCAAAGCACATTACAATATGATAGCTACATTCGATACACATGCACCATAGCTTCTTTTTTTCTTCTTTTTGTAATCGATTACAATCGGGTTTTTTCCTACTAAGTATGAAAATTGATGCTACTAGTTGGGCAAGTGTTTAACTAGCAAACTGCAATTTGGCGTCGGACGGACAGAAAAGTGTGTTAAACACAGCCAGCATGACAGTTGTGATGGAAGTAGATGCTTTATCGCTGACAAGCACGGGATAGTATTACTGTCCAAATCAAATGGAATCCGCCCACTATTGTCAAGATATCATTCTTAAAAAAAAGACTGAAGCGATACATTAAAACCTTCAGCGCTGCAAATGCGTCAAATTGGGCTTCAATTTCTCGTCAAGTAACTATTTTTTTTAAACGACGTGAAGAAAACTAACAGCGGAGTTTTTTTCTTTTTCTTCTTCTTTCTTTTTTAAACCATCACCAAATACCTAGCGACAGAAAAAATGAAATATACCAAAAATAAATACTATATGCAAAATAAATTAGAATAACAAGGGTGGACTGCGCACCACCGGTTTGGATACAACGGTCGTTCAGTCGAGAGAAGGGACGCCACGCGGACCGGCGATGGGTGTGAGTCTTAAAGCGGAGCGTCGAGGAGTGTAATAAACATGTTGGAATGCAGACACTGCAGCCGTTTCCACTGGCTTGCACACTGTCGAGAAGTGCCATCTGGATATATCATCCAGAGAAAAAGGGCAACGTTATTACAAGGCAAATGGAGCGAACATTCACAATGGTGAGCTTCTAGCTGGTATTGCGTTTTTTAGTGGTTGTTTTTAGTTGTTTTTTTGTGCTGGTTTTTAGGAGGATGAACTTGACTAAAGGTAGAGTTCCCGCTTCAGTGTTGGACACTGGTGCGTGGGTCCTCTCCAGGGTCAGTATTGAGTGCAGGTGTGGTTGAGTCAAGCTGATAATGGGATATTCAGGTAATTGGTTAAGTCAACTCTGGAAAATGAAGAAACTGCGTATTGACGGAGAAGTTAACTTTGGAGGCTTTTGTGTACAAAATGTTTCAGACTGAAGCCCCTTTTTTGGAAGGAGAGTGTTGAACTTAAGGCTGGTTCTCAGGAGGGGGGGAGTAGACATTTCACTTGTCAGGTAAAGGTGGGATCGAGGCTTGTTCTTCTTATGGAGACAGTTGACCCTGAACTGCGGAGGGAGGACGGAGCTGCCGGCTGGTACTGGTGAGAGCCACGAAGGCCCGCAGCCCGGGTAAACGTATCGGCTGGTGCTTCAAGCAGAGAAGGCCAGTTTGAGGCTGCATGTGGAGTAGCCCTCGTCGCTGGCGGAGCTCTGCCGGCTGCTGTGGTCATCCAGGTCACTCGCACCACTGGTGCTCACGCTGTCCATTTCTCCATGGGAGAACTCAGTGCTTTCGACATCAACTTCGATCTCCTCTGCACAACAAAAGAAAAACGCTGATTAATACAGATTACTTTTCGGAGTCATGCCAGTCCAAATACGTGAAATTGTGCTCGCCTTAGTGTCAGGGTTCTTATACATCTTGACCAATGGATTTTCCAGGACTTTTACAGGACTTTAACCCTCCTGCCGCCTTCGGGTCAATTTGACCCGATTCAATGTTTAATGTCTGTGTTCTTTCGGTAGTCAACAAACAAACAAAAAGTACCTCACACTTAAACTTGGAAAACAATATTAATTCTAATAATTTTCTGGAGATTTTAATAGCTGGGGTCATATTGACCCCAAGGGTAAAATATGTCAGTAAATATAAAGGTAACAGGAGGGTTAAACATTGAATCGGGTCAAAATGACCCGAAGGCAACAGGAGGGTTAAACCAAATTTCCATGACCAAACTGAAATCTCGGTATGAACATGAAAAATTTAGAAAATTTAACGTATTGAGAGCGCACGCCGGCTTACATTTTGAGCGTCTTTCTTTAAAAAACATTAATTATTTCAAACTCCATGAACTCAAACTCAAATGAACACGTGATTATCACAAATTTCCATGACTTTTCTAAAACTTTGAAGATTTAAGCTTTTTCCCATGACTTTTCCAGGCCTGGAAATGACCATTTTAAAAATGCCATGACTTCTCCAGGTTTTCCATGACCGTACGAACCCCGAGTGTGTATGGTGACACGGCCCAATGACGCTGCTAAATTTGCCCTTGGGGGCGAACGCTCCGATTGGGACACTGACCTCTGTCAGACTCGGAGTGGTCAGAGTCCATGTGGGAGCCCTGGCTGTCCGTACGGACCCGGTCCCGGTCTCCATGAGTCTGCAGCTGGGAGAGCTGCCTCTGCAGATGCCTCTGCTCCCTCTCTAAGGTCTCCAGCTGGTGCAGACTCCTCCGGTCCATCTCTTCAAGTTTCTAAATATGAGAGAGATGCAGAAGAGTTAATTGTGTTGTTGCGTCACGATGATCTAGAAGATCGGCGTGCGCGGATCCCGAGTGCCTCGTTTGGCGTTCACATGAATGACGCAGCGTTGACTCCAGCTCTGGAGATGTTCCTCGTGATTAACACTCTACATGCATGAGAGGATGGCGAAACTTGTCTTGTGTGCAGTGGAGCGATGTTAATATGCGCGTCGTCGAATGTGATGCCCCGCGTGCGTTCTAATGAAATATTCAACACAAGGACCGCAAGTTGCCGGTTGGATTCCAGAGGAGTAGCTGGCGTCATGTGTGCGGTGGATATAAGTGACATGTGACTGTTGCTTCATGGGTATACAAATGAAAATGAAGGTCGTTTTGGAAGGATCATTCATTATTTGCCTTCGCAGCTCGAAGTCATTTGTTCAAGATGGATTTTGGTTAATTTCAAACAGCACACATAATCGGTTTACATGAATAATGTCTAACAAGCTCACAAATAAAGTCCTCAAGAGGCACTTTGAACATCTGTAATCCAATCACTTGACTTCACACCACACCCGATCGTGCAAATAAATATATTTAAAAAACAGATGTGTGCTGCAATAGTTGCATATTTTATAAGTACCGACATTTATATGCAAGCCAGTTGTTGAGCGAGATTAACTGCAGCTGAAAAAGAAGAAAAAACGTAAACCTCTGTTCTGGCATTTGTTCAGTGAGATTTACCAACACAAATAATCATTGATTACAAGTTGACAAATGATGTTTGTGGAATGAATACCGATTTGGGATGTTTTGATGGAATTTAGGGAGTTTCATGCGGCTTTGGCCCCGCCCCCTTTTACTCTCACAGCCTCTGGTTACCAAAAATACAACACGGCCCCATTAAGGGTGGGGGGGGGGGGGGCACATTTCCTGGACTTTAAAGCAGGCAAGTCCAAAGTCAATAGTTGACATCACACACTGTAGGTACTGTATCCATTACCTCCCGCCGCTGTCATAAACTCCCACACACTGTTGCCAGGTTTTGCTTTCATATTGCAGCCATCAATCATCCCTCAAAGAGGCTTGACCGCCGCTGGAGCCGAATCTGGCCGAGACCGAAGCCATCAAGAGAGGCAAAGTGTCGTCTCGGATGCTCCGCGGCTGCTGGGCCATCGGCGCAGTCTAGACAACGTCCGTGGCCCGTTCAGGCAGGCGGCTCCAACACGAGGATTGATCTGGTGCTCTGAAGGTTTAATCACGTCTGTGCACTATTCACATCCTCCTGTCGTGTGAAAGACAATCTGGCCGAACACTCGATAAGGCTCGAACGAGTCCGTCGCTGAGGCCGTGGCGTCTTCAAGGGAAGCTCCTCTCGTGGTTCGGACTGGACGGAATTGCCTGGAGGTACATAGTCAAACCCATATCTCATTTAACCATGTGACTAGCACCAATATTGTGTCCGTTTACCATTAGTTTTGTGTGTGCTGCCTTAAAACTTTATAGAAGACACTTAAAGCACCATAATGGAGTTTTTCCCCTTTAGCGCCCCCTTCAGTTTTGGAGGTATTTAACGTTTACTTCAGTGTCGTAAATACCCAGTTACGATAGATGCAGCCTCGCATACACTTGTATTGATGACCAGACGAAGTCAGAAACCAAGAAATGATGTCAACCGATAAGGTAAGAATATTCAAAGATTTTACATAAATATGACTGCATAGTTTTATTCATTGTGATATCGGAGATGAATGCTAACATAAGCAAAAGAATGACAACATTTAGTATAGATGAAATACCGATCGCGTTTTCAGCCTATATACGTTGTTTTCTAAATGTTTGAATGTGGAGTACGTGTGATGGAATACAATATTGTTGACGACACCAAAAAGCTACATATTCATAATTTACATTGGAACGTGTAATTGATTACAAGACTTCGCTTGCTTCGCCCTTATACTGTAGCTGCGAGCGTGGAGTGGCACTATATGACATTGCGTAATCACTGCCAGAAAGCAGGTGGAAGTCCATCCGCCCCGGATCGGGCGGCCCCAGAATCCTACATAGCGGAGTTATTTCCCCACAGACCCCCGATGGCAATGGCGGAGGCGCAAATCGCCATATTAAAAGTCATTGTAGCGGCACCATTTTTTTCAAGCTGTTATTTTAAGGTACAATTGTTGCATAATGTTACTTTAACTGAGCCAAAAAGATAAAAGAAGAGGTGGGAAATGTTCTGTGTCTGTTGAACGAATGCACCTAGAAATGTGTACAGATTTCAGCCCTCAGCAACACGACAGGGCTACCACACCTTGATGTGTGCTTTGG
This sequence comes from Pseudoliparis swirei, assembly GCF_029220125.1. NCBI lineage: Eukaryota > Metazoa > Chordata > Actinopteri > Perciformes > Liparidae > Pseudoliparis > Pseudoliparis swirei. The sequence continues at coordinate 20,209,270 of NC_079404.1, forward strand.
CCTTGTTCAGCAGTCCCAGCGTGGTGTGCCGACTGCTTTCGGGTCCCAGAGGGATGAGGGACTTCAACCTCTCCAAACACAGGCGGAGATGTGCTCGTCTGCGGGAGGAGACGTCATCATGTCATTTCTCTTCCTTTCGCGGCGTAATGTGCATTATAAAACCATCAGTCATGACAAAAAAGATAAATTTCCAGACTAATGTGTAATCGTCCTCTGCACTGATTGCGATTCAGTCCGATGATAACATTTCCTACCCTGTCCAATGTGATTACAGGAACAGTTAAGGCAAACCACGATGCGATCGGTCTTGATCAATTCTAATTCTGATGGGCTAGCATTAATCCGTGTGCGATGAGCAATGTAACCGACAAGATATATTTAGGGTGCTCGATTCATCCGTTTATCCATTTTGCTAATCAGCCACGCCATCGGACTCTTTTGCAATTCCGTATGGATCTGTCTGGCCCCAGATTTAAAAGCTGCTGAGGTCAGCTCGGCCCGTTTCTGATCCACCGAGGCCTCTGGGCCGGCGGTTGCAGACCAAACGCAGACACTGGCAGAGGACACTCGCTCCTCTTTCAAATAATGTCGTCGAATGTAGGTCAAGTTGCGTTGTCAGGCCCTTCTCTCTGCATCGGCCACCATTTTGTGATATGAAATAGCACCATTGTAAAAATAAGCCCGGCTCTCGAAGATGCTCTCAGCGCATCACACTGAGTGCATCCGTCAAACCAATATTTTCCCACACACACACGGCGTGCTTTTGAGGATTAACTGAGCATTTAATTTTTTAGGACAAATGAGTCCTGCCTTATCCTGTATTCGTAGCGTTGCAAGCTGCTGTTAAATCTGCAGCCGAGACTCTCAGGAAGGAGCCCCGTTGTCTGGAAGCAGATGTTTCCCCTTTGCTGACTGGGGGAAACGTCTGCATGTCCTCCATGAGCGGCGCTGCTCCTGAGGCTGCACTACGCATGCTTTTTTATTTATTCGCCTCACAAAACGCACACTGCCACGATACACACAAGGTGGATTTCCAAGTTGTTGTTATTGAAGATTTTTTTTATTTTTATAATGTCCTGTGATGATTTATGGGCCTGCAGTGCATTTCATTGCCTTCGCATTGAAAATGCGGAAGGTTATGTTTTATCGCCGCGTATTTGTATGCGTGCGTGTTATTCGCATAAGTCAAAAAGTATTAAACCGAATCGCATGAAATTTGGTGGGATGATTGGTTATTATCCGGGGACCATTTGATTAGATTCTGGGATCGATCGGGTCAAAGGTCAAGGTCATGAAAAGGTCAAACTCTTCTTGAATCGCATGAAATTTGGTGGGATGATTGGTTATTATCGGGGGACCATTTGATTAGATTTGGGGATCGATCGGGTCAAAGGTCAAGGTCATGAAAAGGTCAACATCTTCTTTTTACCATAGCGTGGTCAATTTGTATCCAATTGGCATGCAACTAATGCCAAAATGTTAATAATTCAACGCCCAATCTTGTGATATGCAAAGGTATGCGCTCTGCAGAGTGCCCGTTCTAGTTTTTAGATGGTATGCATCAAGATATGCAAACATGGCAGAGTGGAGAACGCTTGTGGTTTATCAGCTTGAAGCTCCATTTTGAGACAGCTGGCTCTGGAGTAGACACTCTGTGAGGCTCATTTACTACAGGAGTTCAGATGCTTCAGTCTTTCTCTGTGTGGCGTTTGCACGTCACTTGTTGTTATGCATGTATAACAATAGTTAATTGAAGTAAGATAACAATGAAAATGCAAGATAACCGCCTCGTCTCAATATTTCCCTATTTTTATTTTGTTCCTGTTTAAGTACAGTACTTCAGTACTTTTCTCATGAACATGCATACAACTACCTCTTGAATTTTGTTGTACTCACCTATTTTTTTCCAGTTCATTGTGTGCTGACCTGTTGAAATCATAAATATATAAACACAACTGTTATGCATGCCTTAATGATGCAAAATACTTTACAATATATATATGTACACACCAAATCCAAAACAAATGCTGTAATGGTGCCGTAATCATTCGATAACATCATGCTTATAAATAATCATATGAAGTAAATAATGATTTCACTATTGTTTATCAGGAAGTATTTTTAAGGCATTTTGTCATCCACACATGAATGAAGAACAACATAACATTTTCTATACGTACTACTTATGACTTAATTCAAGCACCTTTTGCAAGACAATGACCTACCTATTGTTAATATTGTCCAACTTCCTATTCTTGAATTTATGTTGTTTCTGATGGTGTGCAGTCTGGGTGTCAGGGGACGTCGAAGCATACCCATGCTCACATTCTGGGAATGAGAAAAATCGAGGGGATTAAAAATAGCACATCAGTTTCTACAAATGTGCGACAAGCAAAAGGCTTCACGAGGGCTGAGACCGGCATGATGGACGTGACCTTATTTGACCTGAATTCCCAAATTACATTTAAATGTATGGCTCGTGGCAACTCGCCCCTGGAAGTAAACTAAACATAATGAAATAGGAAGACAACCCTTCTTAGAAAATGTTAATATACATGCATGTATTGTGTGTTTTTTAACACACACACACAGACATACACACGCACACACACACTTCTAGTCTAGGGTTGCTTATAAACGCCTACACTTCCCATGAGCCCACCGTCCCAGTAACACGCGACGCCCGACTTGAACCTGCGTGTGATTGGCTGTCTCCTGTGACTCCAGCTCTGGGAACATGCGTGTCGACCAATGAAAACTTTACAATTTGTTCCATGTGGAAACCATGTGAACAACACACACAAGGAAGCAGCAGCTGCTTCTGCAAATGAGAGGTGGGCTTTGAATTGAAAATGTTAGGAGGAAATAAACTCTAAATCGCAGTTATACCCGCACGAGGGTCGTCGAATGGGATATTATGTTGAAGAGAATGTGATATTTAATTAGCAAGCGTGAAAGGTTTAAAGATACAATAGGAAATCGGAAGTCTCAAACATCAAAATTATCTAGGCAACATGAAACAACCTAGGGGCACTATATGCAAACCACATTTTTTGTATACGTATATAATAAATGAACCGTGCTTACTCAGCGAAGGCTTCCATGGTCGGCAAAAACAAATTAATAAAAACATGTTAATGGTGGCAGAAGATACTTTTAGCTCAAGCCTATTATTGCGATATAATAAGTCTGGCGATCCAATTAATTTCCGAATTTAAAAAAAATGTAGACCACCACCTGATTTCCTTTCACTTGGTGATAAACTCTAAGAGTAAGGTCGATTAAAGTCCAGTTTTCCCCGGAGCAGGTGAACTATCCCTGGCCGCTGCCGGGGCCAGCTCATCTGTCCGCTGCGCGTCTTTTGTCGCCTTCGCCTCTATTGTTGTCTGCTCGGCGCGTTACGCGTTAATAATATCCCGTGTTTACTTACTTCCGTTGCTCTTCTCGACATTTTCTATGTAAGTTGCGGCGTCGAGCAGCACTTGCACGTTCTTCATGAAAGTGCCGATTTGGTCCATTGCGGAACATTTGGAGTATAAAACGTCGCTGAGAGAATAGTCGGCCAATTCTCCGAAATCTTGCTGGTCCGTGAACGCGTCAGACTCCGACGGAGCCTCTTCGGGTTTCCGCTCGCTGTGCTGTCGCATGTACTTTACCATTTTTTACTTTCGGATTGTTTTCTTCTTCTTCTGTGGGGGGGTGGGGGCTTTGACAAATAGACGGCGGTGGAATTGCACTCCTTGTCCCGTCTGTGCACCGAGCCGATGACTGAAATGAACTCGGCTCGATGGAATTGCAGTCCTTAGCCTCAGCCACTTGCCCTACTTGGTGGATAATCCCTCCCACTAACGCATGCACATTGCATTCATTGTCAACCTTGCCATAATAAATCCTCATTATCAACACTGCAAGAGAGGAATAAATAGCTCACGCGATGCCTGCTTTTCTTTTGCAACTTGTAAATAATGATGACCCGTGAACAGACTTCATAAACCTGGATATTGGAGACATAGGGGGAAGGGTGTGTGTCTCATGTGGCAGCTACTCTTAAATTGGTTTGATATGCAAAGTTCATATTGACATGTCAGAGTTAGTTTGAGGTTATTTGATTGAGATAATTTAGGTGTTTTCCCCTATACTTCCTTGTTTTCCCCTTTCTTCTCCAGGTGTGTTGTATAATTCTCCAGAACTAAATCAATCTAAGATCACAATGAGATAACAAGAACAAAATAAACCAATGAGATTATGGTTAATGTCACATTAAGCCATCTGCTGGGGCTGCTTCAGTTCAACAGAATGTCCCTGGGAGTGAAAGTAACCTTGATCTTTAAAGTTTCCTCAGATTACATTAGAATGGGGTTTACTTCTTGCTTTCCTACTTCTGTTGTCCCTTGTGACTGATTAAGAAGTCATTCTTCTCCCCCACACACCACGAGGGACGGAGGAGGAGAGAGGGGAAAGGGCCTGTCTTTACGAGGCTAGCCATGCGTGCAGGGTTGTGTTGTGCCTCTGAGACAATGGGTGCAGATGGCTGGCCCGCTGCAGATGTGGCCCGGCGCCTCAGAGAGAGAGAGAGAGAGAGAGAGAGAGCACACCCTCCCATGGAGTTTATTTCAGCTGCCTGGCAAGGCCTGCTACTACATACACCAGGCCTATTCAACTAGCGGCCCGCGGGCCGGATACGGCCCGTTTGAGTTTAACTCCGGCCCGCAAGACTGCCTGTAAATCTGTATAGCTTGGTAAGAAAAAATAAAACTGACGGACACGCCTCTTTTATACATTGAGACATCTAACCCAGAGCCATTGAGTATCACTGTTGCCTCAACCAAACCTGTATGGTTACATCTTTATGTTACGCACCCGTGTTGGTTGCCGGTGTTACACCCCTACTGGTTTTCAGACCTACTGGTTTCCCTGCGCGTGCGTGCGTTGTGTTCTCTTCACGTCTGCAGCGGGGCTCTGTCTCGCGCACCAGATTTGTCACACATTCACAAACATATTGCTGGAGATCTTCAAGCCTCCGTTCATATCCATGTCGGCGGTTACGATTGTATAAGTGAGCAGTGCATCACAGCCACGGAGGAAGAAATAAATTTTCGAAAAAATTAAAATAAAAAGATCGCCCGACCTGGTTTCGATCCCTTTCACGCAAAAGGAGTCTGCACTCAAAGACATGCAGTCTGTGCGCTGCACCACCAGATATTAATGTCATTCCAAGTAATTTATATATTGATCCATTAAGTCACATTTCTTATGTTTTCATGGGAACAGTTTGGTTTGGGATCTGAAACAACTGGTTGCCTTGAGCGGATATTTACACTTTGAAACATGTTTATAGTGATGCTTGTTCGCAACACTTTTGCCACACAATACCGACGCATTTTCGTGTGTGACTGTTTACCTGTGGAAATATACATTTCTGTTTTTAATTTTGAGCCATTATTTGATCAATATTCTGTGCGGCCCTCACACCCCCGGTGATTTTCTTATTCGGCCCACTTGCTACTGAAGTTGAATAGCCCTGACATACACTACCGTTCAAAAGTTTGGGATCACTTAGAAATGACTTTATTTTTCAAAGAAAAGCACTGTTTTTTCAATAAAGATAACATTAAATTAATCAGAAATACACTCTCGACATTGTTAATGTGGTAAATGACTATTCTAGGTGGAAACGTCTGGTTTCTAATGAAATGTCTCCAGAGGTGTATAGAGGCCCATTTCCATCAACTATCACTCCAGTGTTCTAATGGTACATTGTGTTTGCTAATCGCCTTAGAAGACTAATGTCTGATAAGAAAACCCGTGCAATTATGTTAGCACAGCTGAAAACAGTTATGCTGGTGATATAAGCGATACAACTGGCCTTCCTTTGAGCTTGAAGTTTGTAGAACAAAATTAATAATTCAAATATTAATCATTATTTCTAACCTTGTCAATGTCTTGACTATATTTTATATTCATTTGATAAATAAAAGTGTGATTTTTCATGGAAGACACGAAATTGTCTGGGTGATCCCAAACTTTTGAACGGTAGTGTACATCTGAACACTGGAACAGAGACACACTCTTTAGTGGCAAAAAAAACAACAACAAAAAACAGGACCAATTTGTGGAAAGATGCAATCGTCTTATAAAATCCCAACAAATAGAGGCCTGTTTTTGGAATACTCCTCCCCCGTTTGATTAAGGCCGCATAACCCCAATGCAAATTGTATCTGGCTGCTACCCACGTGTTAAAAAGGACAGATAAAAAAAGAGCCCTGGCCATTTCCAGCAGGAACAGGCCCGTCCGAGCTGTGAGGCTCGCGCGCACGCTTGTGACCGACTGTGCGAGCCGCACGGCGATAGCGGGCGGCAGCGTGGAAAGCTGACCCGCTTGCAGGTCGGTGTAGAATGTGACCCCAACTGGAGTAATCTGAAAAGCCTGAGGATTACACCATTTGCTCTGTCACAGAGGAGGCAAAGTCACACGGCGCTGGCGTGTGTGTGTGTGTGTGTGTTTATGAAAGAATGTGACAAACATCCACACCGGTCTCACATGGTGCGGACAGCACAAGGCCTTCGGGATGTTGTCGAAAGGGAAAATGAATTCATCTGAACGAAGAGCCGTCGATCTATTTATTGACCCGAGGCGTTCGTCTCGCATGCTGGTGGTCTACGAGAGGACGGGCTCAGGTGAAGCCCCGTTGTTTTAACCCTCCTGTTACCTTAGGGTCAATTTGACCCCATTCAATGTTTAACCCTCCTGTTACCTTTATATTTACCTTCGCATTGAAAATGCGGAAGGTTATGTTTTGATCGCCGTGTATTTATTTATTTGTATGCGTGTTATTCGCAAAACTCAAAAAGTATTGAACCGAATCGCATGAAATTTGGTGGGATGATTGGTTATTATCCGGGGACCATTTGATTAGATTTTGGGATCAATTGGGTCAAAGGTCAAGGTCATGGAAAGGTCAACATCTTTTTTTTTACCATAGCACGATACATTTTTGTCCAATTGGCATGCAACTAATGCCAAGATGTTCATAATTCAATGCCCAATCTTGTCATATGCGAAGGTATGCGCTCTACCGAGTGCCCGTTCTAGTTACTGACATATTTTACCCTCGGGGTCAATTTGACCCCAGCAATTAAAACCTCCAGAAAATTATAAGAATATTGTTTTCCAAGTTTAAGTGTGAGGTACTTTATGTTTGTTTGTTTGACCTAAATAGCCCTTTAAATATATAAAAAAGTTGATATTTCTTATATGTTTGACACAGTGAAAAACAGCCTGGGGTAAAATTGACCCCAAAGAACACCGACGTTAAACATTGAATGGGGTCAAATTGACCCTAAAGGTAACAGGAGGGTTAAAACAACAGCCTGCCCTTTGCCCCGAGGTCACAGCAGGACGCCCCAGCAGGCCAGACGGGCGTCACCTGCTCCATCCTCTCCTTAGCGCCGTCAGGACACGGAGGAGCTCAGTGCTAAACTTTGTCATCCACATGGAAACGGGCTGTACAGATAACAAGTGTGGAGCCCGTCAGTGGTCATTCCATTTACATGAGAAAAAGGATGGAGTATTCCTAAGAAAAATATATATTTAATATTAACCACCAGACTTTTTGTGAGCCTAATATAATTTGAATAGGCTGTAATCCTGTAAATGTCCCCACTGCTGGATTAATAAAGGATCATCTTGTGTCTTACTTTGAAATGTTATTGTCTAAATGTGTTCATTTTTATGTCCAATTAAATGCACTTCTTCTTGACCTGATCTTATTGTCGTCTGCAAGTCATCTTCTAGGAGTGTGTGTGTGTGTGTCGGGGGAGGGGGTGTAGGTATAGCCCCTGTCACTCCCCCAACACCTGTTGGAGACACCAAATCCCCTCTTTGTCTCCAGACCCCTCTCAGTGGATTACCATGACAACGGCCATTCATATCATGGCTTGCGACTGATTATACAGCCGCACACGGTCAATTATCACTGAAGAGAGTGCATTGTTTTAGGGGGGCGCTGCTTTAAAAAAAAAAAAGGAGGAAGCAAAAAAAGGGCAGGCCGAGTACACCGTCTCTACAAAGCTTTATTTTGTACTTGAGTCGTTGTCGTCTCTTCGAACTGGATATTTAGCTCGAGTTTCACATCACACCAGACTGAAATAAATGCAAAGTACCCAACAACATGAAGAAAAAAACAACGTCTCCACAACTGTATATGAGTATAACATAAGGAATGATAACGCTGCGTACATTTTAGTCAATAAGCAATGGAGCAATAAAGCAGTTAAAGGAACATATTCAAGCTTTTATTACATCAGGCGGAAGGCAATTTTCAAGACAGATTTTGAGCACACGGGACACGAGTGAGACAACCTGTGGACACGCTGCACATGTTCACTCAAGGGAGCTTAACCTAGTGGAATTAAAAGGATAACATAAGTGTTAAAATATAGTTATTAGATTGTACTGTCACATTTCTACGTCTCATTGTTCCACATTTGGTTCTGCGAAACAAAAGAACTTCACAAAAACACAAACTATTTACAAAGGCAGAGTTCCCTCCCTCAGGGTCAAAACACATCATTCACATTGTTGACTGGGATGTTCATATATATGTCTGGTCCTCTAATATTCTTTGTATCAAACTCTACCGGTGGCTTTCCGCAGCTTATTGCCATCAAATAACAAAATGAAATCGTAACATCGATCGCTTTCGACCGTCTGCGATTCCCGGGAATTCGCTCTCATCGTCCAAACAAGCCGAGCTTTTCTGTCATTTCTGTAAAAGTCAAACTTTTCCATTCATAAACCTCAATATGGAACAATCATCACTTTGCAGGGCTCTTTCTGTTCGTCACAGTCGATTCCTTGTCACAATTACAATAAAGCAGCAAGCGTGGGAACAATACCTCACAACAAATGTAAAAAAGCTGAATAATCCATCACAGCATGTCTAGAATAAGAGTAGTAAGTAAATATGCAGACTATCAAATCATGTATTTAACTAACAAACACTATATTGTAATACCTAAAATATGAACCGACATATATTATGACAAGGTAGTATTAGTATTGGTACTATGAATATGTTCGTACTTCTTATAAGGCTGAACGTTGTCTAATCTTAGTATGTTCAGTCACTGTTACACACGACTCGTGTGATTGTAATATGTAAGAATTATAAAAAACTATTTTCCTAGCTTTTAGTATACATTCAACAATGAACTTGTGCAAAAAGAAGAAGAAAAAAAATCACAAGAACCTAACTGTCAATCTGATGTTTCCATAACCGCTGATTTTAAATCCCATTAAAATATGGGTAATAACCCCAGATTAGCAGTTTAGCGTTCACATTTGATTAGTTTTGACGGAGCCCTTTGGGAGCGGTTAATCACAGGTTCTCGTGGGGGGGGAATTTCCTATTACCATTTGCTGGCACCTCTTGGAAAAACTTTCACATTAAATAATAGCTGTGAATGAGGGAAGGCTTTAAAAACAACCCGGTCCCTTGAGACCTTCTGACTAAACGACAAGTCTATTTTTTAAAATATATTTCACTTCAACGAGATTGAAACTACGCAGGCAATCCAGATGTTTTGCGAGCCAAACACTAATTGGTTTTTTTCTTTCACAGAGTAAACGACCTCAGGCCTCAGCTTTTTCTTTTTCTTTCTCATCCTTCCGTTTCTTGCTTTTTTTCAAGAACGAAGGTGTGCGGAACTTGGTTTTCTTCTTCTTGGGCGACTTCTCATTCGGCGCGACGGAGACGTCGACCGTTTCCGACGGGCTCAAGCTCAGCTTGGATACCTCGACGCTCAGATCCTCGTCCGTCTCCTCCGAGCGGTCTTTCCCGTTGGGCATTGGGTCTGTCGAAAAAGATGAAGCCCCGTCAGCGAGCGAGGAGGCAGATGAGAAGTGCGTTCCCCCCCCCCCCCGATTACACCAGATGGATGCAAAGCACAGGTGCCAACGAGCAGCTACCGCCGACACTTTCACGTCGTCGTAACTTCCAATAGCTATTGGCGAGCTAATTACCTTGTTTAGCCGGCGTCATCACGGGGGAGAGAGAGAGGGAGATCGTCGAGCCGTCGAATGTTGTCATCTCCTCTGCGTCAGTGGCGTCGTCGTCTTCTGCGAAAAAGGATGACAGTCGCCAGAGGTCAGTCGTTCATTGACGCCACTGTGTGTTACATTCATAAATTCATGTCGCTCAGAATATTTTAGGTTTTTTTTCACTCTTTCCAGAAGCAACAGGACTAGGAGTCTCTATCCATAGCTGCTCCAGCCCCTTAGTTCAGCGTTTGCGTGCATAGATTTGCCAATTATCATCAAACAAAAAAAAGCACAGCGGAGACGGACGCAAACGCCTTTGGGTTTTTCTCAGGTATTTCATTTAACGGTAAAACGAAATACCAAGAAAATTCCATTTTCGACCTGAAGAGTGAAGGAATCATTAAAGTGATAATAAATCCTCCAGAAGGGGACACGAGTGTCCTCACGGCGGCGCTAAAGAACTGGTCTCACAATACTGCTACATTTTCACCAATCTCAGAGACTGACGCGTTGTTATTGAGTTAGTGATGAAATAAAAGGTGCTTTTGACCGATGGATTTCCGTGTCTTTAAACCAAATTTCCATGACCAAAATCTCGGTTTACACATGAAAAAGTGAGAACATTTAGTCTTTAAACAATGTGAATTCCAAAGCATACAGTATCCATTAAATGAAACAAATGACCAGCGAACTTTCCAGTTCAGGTGCGTTCACTTGCAATGCGAAAAAGAAGATTGCGCCGCCAGTATGAGAGCGTATGCCGGCTTATATTTTGAGTGTCTTCCTTTCTAAAACATATTCATTATTTCAAACTCGGCGTAAATGAACATGTGAATATAACAAATGTCCATGACTTTTCCAAAACTTTTCTGATTTAAGTTTTTTCCATGACTTTTCCAGGCCTGGAAATTACCATTTTAAAATTCCCTGTTTCAGTGAAAATAGTTGCAACATTTCCTTTCATGGGGCTGCAAGAAATACAGCAAACCATTGGAACATATAAAACTACAATATTAGTACGGCACCAAAATAATCATCGAGACATAGTCGTTGCAATCTCTGCAATAATGCACGTATGTCTTAATTTAAAAGACATACTTCAATTTCATTTCATGGTTCTTCAGAAATCTGCATTCGTTGGGTCCGACACTCGAGTTTGAACGACTTCTTTCTCGCCTCGCTTGGCGAAGTCAGAGACGGCGGTTCAACTTTGAGATTAGCTGTAACAGTTTAGCTCCACGCCTTCCTTTTTTGTAGTAGTTGTTTTCATCCGGTCACTAACTATCATGTCATTCCAGATCCTGCTTCCCATCTCGTCAGTCCAACTCCCCTCACCTGCCTCTGATCACCTCGTTAGTCCCTCATTACCTTCACCTGGTCCTCGCGCTCTTCTTACCTGCAGCCCATCCCCTCAGTCCCTCACTATTTAGCTCCCTCACTTCCACTTGTCCTCTGCCAGATTGTCTTGTGTTTTTCCGACCGAGCCCGCGAGCGTTCCATAGTTTGATTATTCTGTCTGTTCCGATCTTGACGACGCTTGCAGTAAAGAATCTTTATTTGAATTATCTGTCTCATGAGTCGTGCATTTGGGTCCACCCTAATCCCGTCGTGACATTAGCTCCGTCTCTCATCTCAATTTCATGACCTTTGAACATTGAGGATTAACTTCAAAAACGTCATACACCCCACAACATGGGATGATGTCAGATATGAGCTTGTGTCAACCCTAACAGGATTACATTAAGTAGAGGTTTGCCGTGCCTCCGAGGAGCAACGGGGCGCTTTGAGGCTTTGCGATCGGAAACAGAAAGCGCCGGTCTACCTTCTTGGCCGAGCTGCTTTCGCTCCACCAGGCTCTTGTATTCCTCCAGCACTCTCTCCGTGAGGCCGTTGAAAGGGTTGGGCGGAAGAGAGCGAGTCTGCTCCTCGTCCTCGACGATGAACGCCTGATTGAAAGGAGAGAAGAAAAAAATCATCACGGACACTTGATTTATATTTTTAATTATCGCACTGTGTTTATCGTTACCTTCGCATTGAAAATGCGGAAGGTAATGTTTTGATCGCGGCGTATTTATTTATTTGTATGCGTGTTACTCGCATAACTCAAAAAGTATTAAACCGAATCGCATGAAATTTGGTGGGATGATTGGTTATTATCCGGGGACCATTTGATTAGATTTTGGGATCGATCGGGTCAAAGGTCAAGGTCATGAAAAGGTCAACATCTTCTTTTTACCATAGCACGGTCAATTTCTATCCAATTGGCATGCAACTAATGCCAAAATGTTCATAATTCAATGCCCAATCTTGTGATATGCGAAGGTATGCGCTCTACCGAGTGCCCGTTCTAGTTGTTAATGTCATTGTCTATTCTTGCACCACCCGCCATGACACATTCCTTGTATGTGTAAATATACATGGCCATAAAAAGGTTTTCCGATTCTGATGTCTTGCATTGTTCAGGGCGGAGAGGTAATTGCTCATGGGTAACAAGAACAACTGGTTTTAAATTTCCATACAAAACACGGACAGTTGTTTGAATCACAGGGTTGGTGACTAGTTCAAATGACTCCACCACGGGACGGAAGGACTGCTGCGCACTCAAGGTGCGTTCACACCAAAAGCGACGCGATTTTTCCGCGCGGCCGAATCCCATGAAAAGTCAACGTACAGACGCGTGTGGCTGCGATGGACGCAACATTTTTCCGGGCGGCGCAGTGTGGGCGAGACGCGTTTACGGCGGCGCGTTTTGAGCGGCGCAATTATTGGAGATAAGCCCCGCCCCTCACGGAGCTTCACAACGCTTATGGCGTGAACACGGCAAACGGTCGAGGGAGTAAACTCACGCGTTTTGGGCGACGCGACAAATCGCGTAGTTATTGGTGCGAACGCACCTTTAGGAAGGCGTTGCCATGTCTGCATTGTTCCCCTCTGACATCGGCTCTTTTTCTGTGTGTCTTTTGTTGAATGCAATGTTTTGTTTTTACTTGTGCGGCTCGTTAGTGAAATGTCCTGAATGGAAGCGTTGGAGGCTGAAATGTCCGTCGTGATTGTGTTTAGGGATTTAAAAACTGCGGCAGTGTTTTAGAAAATGTGCTTCAGCAATTAAAAACCGATAAACAGTGACACTTTCTGTATCTTGTGGCGCGGCCTCAACTGTGACGTTGTACCTTTTTTGAAATGCTAAGTATACTCACTGGGCCTTTTATGGTGTCCACAACGATGCCTGATAGTAACTGAGATTTTGGTCCCGAAGTCATCAGGTCACCTCTGTGCCGTTCTTTTATCTAAACAGATGCAGGCAACAAAATCATATTAAACTTGGTTCAGGAATATTGGACATGACACATACAATATATGTGTGTCACACATATGTTATAAACACACAACATATTACAAGAGTTCTTCAATTGATGATCAGCTTTGTGGTGGATTCTGTATGGACTGCATTCTACTGTAAAGGGATTAATGTCAGTGGAGCTGTATCGATTAATCTATTCAAATGTAGGGATCGATTCTGTTCTTTGTCATATATGACAGCAAAGTGAATAGTTTATGTTTTTTCCCCACTTTGGATTGAATACAACAACCAATTTGAAACATCAACTTGGGCTGTGGAAAAATATAATAAAGACAAAAACAAGTAATGGAGGAAATAAATGGCAAATTAATCGATTGTTAGTTGCAGCCTTACTTGCCAGAAACTATTGATCAGCTGTAATTTATCAAATACAAATGATGTACCTAATTCTGTGCCATATATCACAGAGAATTCAATGTGTGAGTGTATGAGTGTAAATATGATTTGAGAGATGTTTGTAAGTTCACGGTACAAAAGGCTAAAAAAGGCATTAAAAGAAGATGTATTTCTGTTGTAGGAGTCCAATTATGGAATAATGTTGAAATGGATGTAAGAATGGTGAACTCCTTTCTGGTTTTCAAGGGAATTATTTATAAAACAATTCTTGAGTTATAAATGTAATTAAAAACGTATTAATATGGAAGATGTATGTGGTAGTATATATAAATATATTTTGTTTTTTATTTTTGTTTTTTTGTTTTATTTTCTTCTTTATTTAATATTAATTTTCTGATTTATTTTGATTTCAATTTAGGATAGGAATTTATAAGCATTTTTTGCTTCTACCTATACCTTTTCAGTCGTTCTCTTTTGTATATTATATCGGATAATGTATTGTATTTGATCGACTGAATAGAATACAAACAAACAATGTTAAAATAGTGTGCGAGAGCTTCAAATGGACGTACCTTTTGAAAATACCAATTCTAATAATGATACAATGCAGACAGAATATGGATTCATTCTTTGAATGAGAAATATACATGTGAAAAAATGTCATGTTTCAACCGACCCTGTTCCTCTTATCCAAAACCTCGGTGGGATCAGTGTTGAGTGGGACAAACTGGTTGGGGTCCTCGATCTTTATTGATGTGCCGATGTTATTGCCGGGCTCGGACGACTTCATCCACTGGGGAAAAAAGAGAATAAAGACAAATTGGGGAAAGAACTCAAATAAGATAAACATTGTATTTTTCAAGCTGACCACAAGAGGGCAGGCTAATACTGATATAGTGAGCTCCTTCCCAGGCCCAAGGGCTAGATGATGACATTCGGTGTTACAGTTTGACGTGAACATCAACGCACCATGGTCTTGGTCCTGGGGCTGACATCCCCGCTGGGCGAATGATCAGGAACATCGACCCTCAGGTAGCTGTTGGGCGAGTTGAGCCACCGGGTCCTTTCTCGCTGCTGCTTCTGCGCCATGAACTTGAAGGGGCTTCGCAGACCCGGCTCGCCGTCCTCCGGCGACACAGATGACACCGTGGCGGGGATCTCCACGTCATTCTTAGAGCGGGGTTTTTCACGGACAATGGGGTTCTTATAGGAGTAGCCTGTTCTGTATCCCTAGAAGCACAAAGAGGAGACGTTACTCGAACACACTAAATGAACAATGTTCCTTCTCCGGAGGTGTTTATACATGTTCTCCAGATAACACCCGTTACATTAGAGTGATCTAATGCCAATAAACACAATTCAAAGGATGCACAGGCCACCCAGGATCCACTTAGACAATGCTTCTAAATATTTAAACAACGCTGTGTATACAAACAGCGTTTTTGTTGTTGCAGATGCGCCCAGTTTCAGAGGGAAAAGATACAACTTTGGTTTAAAGCAGTGTGTTGTTCACAATACATCAAAGACGAGTAGACAACTAGAAAACCGATGGGAATTTGCCGTGGGTGCAGAGTGTGGTCTGAAGCTCGAAGTGCAACACGACACTCGCAATCAAAATTGTCATTTTCTCGCAAGCAGTGTGACAAGTTTGATACCAGAAAATAAAAACCCTGCGTCGGGCTTTGATTGACACAATGTGGGGCAGTCCATCATTTGTTCACAGCATTGTTGACTGCCACTCACAGTTTTCAAGCATTTAGCAGCGTTTCTTCGTGTCTATGCGTGATTCACTAATACACCGCGATGAACGATACCCACCTGGCATGGACAGACTGACGTCCTGTTGCGTAACATTTCATTTAGCTGACGCTTTTATCCAAAGCAACTTACATTCATGTTTAGTCACACACAGAAGAACCGCTAGCGGGAACAATTCAAGTATCTTTCTCAAGGACAAATTGCAGGGTTCTTACACATTTTGACCAATGGATTTTCAGGACTTTTCCATGACTTTAAACCAAATTTCCATGACCAAACTGAAATCTCGGTAAACATGAAAAATTTAGAAAATGTTGCGTATTGAGAGCGTACGCCGGCTTATATTTTGAGCGTCTTTCTTTAACCCTCCTGTTACCTTTCGGGTCAATTTGACCCCAGGCTGTTTTTCACTGTGTCAAACATATAAGAAATATCAACTTTGTTATATATTTAAAGGGCTATTTAGGTAGTCAACAAACAAACATAAAGTACCTCACACTTAAACTTGGGAAACAATATTAATTCTAATAATTTTCTGGAGGTTTTAATTGCTGGGGTCAAATTGACCCTGAGGGTAAAATGTTAGAAAATGTAAAGGTAACAGGAGGGTTAAAAAATATTAATTATTTCAAACTCGGCGTAAATGAACACGTGATTATAACAAATTTCCATGACTTTTCCAAAAGTTTGATGATTTAAGTTTTTTCCATGACTTTTCCAGGCCTGGAAATGACCATTTAAAAATTCCATGACTTTTCCAGGTTTTCCATGACCGTACGAACCCTGAAATTGCCTCGGAACCCACCCCCCGATTGAAAGACGGGCCTGCTCACCACTGACCCAGTCGCCTGTTGCAGTGAGTGCACTGGCCTTTGCACCCAGCGCCATATTCAAGTCTTTGAGACATCCAATTTCCTAAATTGCGAACACCAGAGTCCTTCCAGTGATCGTGTGGCCTCTGTGGTGGCGACTGCCCACAGCGCGCCTCTCCATCTGGAAGCGATGATTGTGGGCGGGCTATGATCACACGGAGCCAACACAGCTGCAGCTCACTCCAGCCGCACTCGTTAGCGAGACGCACACTTATACAGACAGTCTGACATGTTCTGTGTCTACAGAACGAGTCCGGGCCTTGCCAATAGCAGCGTGGTGGTCTAGCAGGGTTTTTAATTGACAGAAGGGCAGCCCTGCACAGCACCAACATCTTTAACCCGCAGACACGTTGGCCACAGACGGAGAAAAAAAACAGGGTCTAATGACAATTACGCGAGTATCTGAAAAAAAGACATCAAAACGGAAAGCGCTGCATCCAATTACGCAATTTTGTCAGATTAGATGAACGAAAACACATGGAGCTTCATTGTGTTCCCTAATCAGACACTTCCTGAGGAAGCGCCTTACACAGGAAACTCAAAGCATCATGGGTAAAAGGCAGGGGTCAGGGTTCGCTCACCAGGTTGTCCAGCATCCTCATGAGAGACTCGAGCTCGGCCTCGCCCACTTTCCACTTGACCTCGTTGTCCATCACCGACCCGGCAGCGGCCACCCGCTGGGTCAGGGGCTTGAACTTCTCTCTGTCCAGGAGCACGAGGTTGTCCAGGCTGCCTGAACAGCCCAAAGCGTTCACCTAAACAAAAGGCAACTCACTTATTCTGGGATACACATTTTTCACTTTTGGAGTCACAAGCCATAGTACGACTTATCACATGACTGACGGTTTCCCCCAATTAATATGTGTGTATTCTGCAACGTCAAAACGTATCAGTCATATTTTGTCTTCTAAGATACAGTAGGATTTTCATTTTCAAAGGAACGTAATTATAAGACATATGGGCTTTTAATATGTGTCAAAAACAAGAGAAAAAACAACAAATACATTCCACACACACCAGGATGGTGAAAAAACAAACCATCAGCCGAGCCCAAAAAAACCCAGCTGGAGTTTCTCTGAAGCACTGCAGGGTTCCGCCTGGCTCTGACTCTGAACAGTGCTGCCTGTCACATATTAGACTGAGCTTTATTTAAACCTGCTGTATGTTAGACATCAGCTTTCCTTTCATTTCAGGAACGGCGGTATTACTTTTCGATTTAATACCCAGTCTTGAGTGTAGAAGAAATGATAAAGATTGAGTGAAATGTGAAAGAAATGCTGGTGATAGTAATAATAAAGTGATTTAAACACATGTAGTTAGCTTATACATGTGTAAAAGTGTATCCAGGCGACCTTCAAGTTCAGAAATTGCTCTGGGAAAAATATCGCAAGTGACATAAAGAGGTAGTATAAAGAATAATAGTATCAAGCTTTTCAGACCTGGATTTCACACGCTTGCTGCGAGTGGTACACGTAGTGAAAAGCCTCTTCTATGGTTTCTCCCAAAGCGAGCAGCCCGTGGTTCCTCAGGATGATCACCTAAAAAACACACAGGCAACACCTGAGCCGATGCTCAACCAATATAATATAAGACTACAGCAAATACTCAGGGGTAAGATTTGGATTTTGAGGGGATTGCAAATACAGATGCAGGGTGGTAAATACACACTTACAAGTAAAAGATAATTAAGGGGGGTGCCGGGGTTGTTTTTGTTGTTGTTGTTGTCTTTTTGTTGTTTTGGTTTTTTTGGAGGCGGGGAGGGTATGTGTGTTTGTATGCGTGTGTATATGTATATATATGTATGTGTGTGTGTGTATGGGTATGTATATGTGTGTATATATATGTTTATGTCTGACATTTTTGTACTTGTTTTATGTTTATATCACTAAACGAATAAAAAAAAGTAAGTGACAAAAAAAAATACTACAGCAAAACCAGATATCTTAAAGTACATCAATAACATGAATCAATGTGTTTGTTAATGAGCAAATATTCCTGTATCAACATTCATGGAAGCCGTAGTGCTGATACCGTCCCTGCATCTTAAATCCAAATGCCACCCGAAATCAAAAAATACATTGAGCCCGTCTGGTTGTTTTGAACGGTGAACAAATTTCACAATCAACCGAGCTGTCTCCCTGGGGTGACGATATGAGCACCAGGAGCTGAATAGATGCTGTCGACAGGTGTTTCTCATATTCTGTCCCCGTCATGTATGCAAATGAGTCATATGCGTATTCGCTTTCTCGTGGGAGTTGGATAAGCCACCTCTTGCATTTTAAAGACCGGTCGCTGTGAGCGCCTCTGTTGCTCACTAAAAACATGTCAGCATATATATTTATATATTTATCCCTGCACTTCTCGCACTCTCCACTTCTTCTTGCACTACTGTTTCACAGCTACTGTATATAGCCATTCCGCCTTGTATATACTTTCTTAAGTCACTTTCTTAAACTTCTTAGACCGTTGCACTGTTTGTTTTGTACTGCACTGTTTTGTTTTTGTTTTGTATTGTGTTGTAATGTATATTTGTGTAAGCACACTGAGAGTCACTTTACCAAGCCACATTCCTTGTTTGTGCAAACTGACTTGGCCAATAAAACCTGATTCTGATTCTGATGTTGATTTGTTTAGAGTGTCTATCTCTGGACACTGCCGGGCTAGCTGCCTTCTCCCAGTCTTTTAACTCAAGTTAATCGTCTCTTGGCTTTAGCGTCATATGCAGCAGACAAATATCTGTCATGACTCAGAGTTTGTGTCTTATTTTGAAGTCCTTGTGTCGTCTGTCTCCCTGTGATTGTCTGCCCTGGTCCTGATTGTTTCCTTCTGTGTGATTGCTGGCCCCGCCCTCATTGTGTCCACCTGTGTCTCGTTCCCCGTTGTCCAATCACCTCCGCCTGCCTGTGTATTTAAACCCTGTTTGTATCGTTCCCCAGTGGTGGCATCGTACGGTTTGGATCGTGTGTGTCGTCCTGTGTTACCTGTCTAGTTGGAAGTTATGTCGGCATTTGGGTCCTCTCTCTCTACGGCGACACGTGACAATATCAATCAGTATCAATCTTATCATCCGTCATATTTATGCAAAATGCAAAACTGTACGAGTCATCAGTGTTTCTAATGTTCTGTTACCTTAATGCGATTGTGAGATGGTGACAGAAGTTAGTTAGCAAAAATAAATAAAAAATGCATCATTTGTGTGACACACTTCAGTTCCGGTTGTGCAATCAATCTCCGGTCATAACTCGTGACTTCCAACGCCCGCTATCCTATGAGGATGAGAGCCTGTCGCCAATGGAGTCCCTTGGTTTGACGGTACCTTGGCAGTCGGGCCCAGAGCTTTCTGGAACTCCACCTTCTCCTCTTTATTATCCAGGCTGCCATGGTAACCACAGCAGCTCACATCGCCAAGAAGCAAAGCCTCCTGGGAAATGGGCAGGACTCCACATTTCATCGCGGACACCTGTTAACGTGTGATAAAAGCAAAAAAGCTGTGACGCACCGACATATAAATAGAAGCACGTGTTTCGCTATCGGGCACACACAAAAGTTGACACAGTGCCGTTCATCACGAGCGGTGCATTTTACAGCCGAGCTTCAAAGGACATTTTAAAAGCCCGTTACAGGGCGCCTGCATCTAAAATAAAGAGCGGGGGGGAGGGGGGGCTGCTTTTAATTCCGCCTTCTCCTCGGTTAATAAATAATCATTTAGCAGCAGCTTTTATGCTTTAAATAAGCCCGCCTGGAGTGTACTTACAGCAGCTGTAGCGGGGGTATGTATATGGATGATGCATCTCACGTCGGGGCGCATCGAGTAAATGGCGGCATGAGGAGCAAACCCAAAGTGGTCGATGCCCAGATCAGTAGAACCCTGGTCCACCACCTCACCAATTATGTTTACTTTCACCTAAACATGGCAGGAGAAAAAAAAAGAAGAAGAGCCCAAGTCATTATTTTAAATACAAAATATGTGAACCATTAACGGTGCCCTGTGGAGTTTTCTTGTAAACAAACGAAGCTGCTTGAGGCCCAACAAAGCGTTGACTTTATTTATTTCCTCATAAAACAGCTGCAATGCAGTTTCCCCCTTCAATATAGATCGTAAGCTGCATCATTCACATCCTAGTTTGCTTGCTAGCATTCTCATTCCTCCCTACCTCTGGCTGGAGCATGACTGTGTTGAGTCGCCTTCATGCTCGATTGTCTGCATGTGGCTCATTATCCCCATGTGCACACATCCGATCTGGGATTTGTATGCCATGTGTCCCCTGTGGGCATTCATGACGTACAAATAAAACAAGGACCCACACAAGAAAGCGCTCAATGGTATCATTATAAAACGTTTTTTTCCTGACGAATGGGTGGCTCCATAAGCACTACTCCGGGTCAAACACTTAATTCATTCATCATGTGTCTTCTGTAGACATGATATGTTGATTAAAATGATCCGTACACTGATAATCCAAACATTTCCGCATCAGCTTTTTGCCCCGGACACAGCAGTCTGCACTCATGATTGGAAGATGACAACAAAACAAGTCCTTGTGCTTACCAAATTTGCTGCCGTCACCTCAGCGAAAGACAGACCTCGTGGACTAATAAGAACATGGTCCTGCTCTTTACTCACACGCACCTAAAACACAATGCACGTGTTATTCAAATCCAATCTAGGTTACAATAAAATTAATAACAGGAGACAGACATTCTGAAATGTCTGTGATGTTACAGTGTATGATCTTAGACTAAACTGTATACATATACATAGATACAGTATATGTGTATATGTACGGATGTATATACATGTGTATGCATGTATATATATATATACTGGATATGTGAATATATATATATATACTGGATATGTGAATATATATATATGTGTGTGTGTATACGTAGAAACATATGTGTATATCTATTTCTGAACCCAATGCTAAATATATACACATGTGTATGCATATATATATACTGTATATGTGAATATATATATATATTAGTGCTGTGAAAAATAACGCGTTAACTCAGTTAATCCAATTACAGGTTTAACTATTTTTTTTTTTAACGCATTTAACGCATGCGCAGAATGAGCTTCCAATCCGTCTGTTGTTGGTCGTCGGGACGAAAAAAAAGTCACTTGCAAAATGAGCTTCCAATCCACCACTGAACAATTAATCAGACTCTTCCATCTGCACTATCTGCACTTTTTGACTACTGTCTTTAATGTCTTTTTTATATTTATCCCGCTTATTGTATATTGTGTGTGTGTATAAGTACGGAAGAGCAAAGTGTAACCGGAGTCAAATTCCATGTATGTGCAAACCTACATGGCCATTAAAGCTGATTCTATTTCTATTCAATCTGAACTCTGTCCGCTCTCATGCAGACGGTCTGTTCATCGGTAATGATCCTTCCGCAGGTTCACCTGCGGAAACCTTGTTACGACTTTTACTTCCTGTAGATCAGGGTCTCAACACGTCGATCGCGACCTGCCAGTCGATCGCGGCGTAGTGTCGGTAGATCGCATGACATTAAAAAGATTGGCCCGCCCCCTGACATGTTCTCTAGAGCACGTCTTTGTTCTTTTATTAAACTAAACGTCTGTTGTTGATCGATCTCCACAGCAGCATGTCATCTCTGTCTCTTCGCGTTGCGTTAACACTTATCGATCTCCGTCTGGCGCGCCACAGAGCTCCGTCTTGCGCGCATCGACCGAGCAAAAAAAGTCACTTGTCAATCTGTCCACCTTTAGATTGTATCATGGTGGAGTTAATGGTTGACAAACAAGAGAAAAATGCTCTGTTTAACCCTCCTGTTACCTTTACATTTACGAACATATTTTACCCTCGGGTCAATTTGACCCCAGCAATTAAAACCTCCAGAAAATTATTAGAATTAATATTGCTTCCCAAGTTTAAGTGTGAGGTACTTTATGTTTGTTTGTTGACTACCTAAATAGCCCTTTAAATAAATAAAAAAGATGATATTTCTGATAT
Organism: Pseudoliparis swirei; assembly: GCF_029220125.1. Classification (NCBI taxonomy): domain Eukaryota; kingdom Metazoa; phylum Chordata; class Actinopteri; order Perciformes; family Liparidae; genus Pseudoliparis; species Pseudoliparis swirei. The sequence continues at coordinate 20,231,626 of NC_079404.1, forward strand.
GTTTGACACAGTGAAAACAGCCTGGGGTCAAATTGACCCCAAAGAACACCGACATTAAACATTGAATGGGGTCAAATTGACCCGAAAGGTAACAGGAGGGTTAAACATTCTGTTTAGGATGAAGATGTATTAATGTTCCATATGGAAGAAAACTGCTAAATAACTGCTGAGTTGCAGCACCATTGTATAGAAGAATGTATAAATGTATATATCCGTCTTTTGTCATAAATCTCTATGTTCTCACAAAATATACCGAGAATATCGGTAATATGTGATTAATCATGATTAATCCACAAAAACCTGTGATTAATCCAATTAAAAATGTTAATCGTTTCACAGCCCTAATATATATGTATGCGTGTATACGTAGAAACATATGTGTATATGTATTTCTGAACCATATACTGCTTCTGCAGGAGTGTTTCCCTCATAAATGTATTCTTGGAGGGGTGGGATGGGGAAAAGTTTGTGTAATGTTTTTGTTTTGTCTTGTTTTTCTCCTTGTTTTTATCTTATGTTAAAAAAAAAAAACATCATCCTTGTGTGGTGATTTCTACAAGGTTATACATTTGTATATTTTCTTTTTGTAAAATAATATTTTCAGCTTAACAAACTGTAAATGCTATTTCACTACAAATATTCTGTAAAAAAAAAATGTTAATAAAAAAAAAATCTTTAAAAAATAAAAATAAATGTATTCTTGTCATGGTCAAAAAGCACCAAAGCCACAGGAGTCCAGATCTATACTGCTAAAAAGTTATTCAAGATGGTGTAGCAGCTACCCAGAGCAGGGACAACCATTTCCGAGATGCAAGGGTACAGGAAACCACAAAGGAAAGCTCTCTTCCCTCTAAAAAACTCCAAAATCCACATGTGGGTTGAGAAAACGGACTTTCGAGGCTTCTGTCTTTGGGGAAATCTGGGCTTTGTGTCTCGACATCGCAGGTGTGTTAATCACATATTTGAGTTGGGGTTTGGGCTTTTGGGAAGCTGTACATATTCACAAATCTGACTTTCCCAAACCATCAACAATATATTGGCTCTGAAACTTAAGAGGTATTGCTTTAAGTCTCCAAGTAGCCAGAAAACATGAGGCCCACATATAGTTCCACGAACATTGTGTGGCAGACGTGCAATGGAGCGGCGAGAAGTCGTACTCACAGTATTGTAGGAGGTCGTAAAACGAGCCCAACTGAAGAGGTCGACAAGCCTGTAGAGGCCGGCCAGCCCGCAGCGACTCTGTCTCTCCCCTTTGGCGAAGGAGGGAGACTCCATGCCGAACAAGTCGTTGACTGGAGTCACCATCCCGATGCCTGCCAGAGGACACGCCCCCATCAGCAACATGTGACGCACCAACCACATTAAATATGCATTTTTTTCCCAAACATCTAGAAGGATGATGACATGGTTTGCTCCGTCGGTATATAAAGTAGAAACGAGTCTCTCCAGATGAAGCTTAAAAAAAAGGACCTTTCTCAGAATTCCCATGGAGAAACCGAAGTGTATTTTTGGGCTGCAACACCATAAAAGGGCATTTAATGATACGGGACCCTATCTTTTACAGCCGCCGTAACTTTACAGTTTTGATTTTTCCTTTTCAAATTGATCGTTTCAGTTCTGAGCTCAACAGACACGTAACAGCGAGAGTTTTAGGCGAACATAATCCACATTGCAAACCGCTGCTGATCATGAGGGCTGGCCACTTGATCGGAACACTGACAATGAACAACGCTGTCCACGGCTCTCGGCCTTCTACGCTGTTTCAGGGTTGTTGTTCAGTGTCACAGGAGTCTGAACATGAAGATATTCAGCCTGCATAATGCACAATCAGGCCCCAAAAGGAAGATAAATGGATAAATTGGAGATATTTTCACACAGAAACACACAGCTACTCACTGATGGGTGAAGTCAGAGGTCCAGCCCCTCCCAGGGTGCTGGCCATGACCAGGTCAGCAATCTGCCTCAGAGCCAGAAGACCTGTCGGGTTGTTGCCCTTCGTCATCTGATCCTGAATCAGACCTTCCAACTCGTCTTTAAACACCTGTGGACAAAAAAGAAGACGTTTTGTGTCCGGCTCATTTAGCCTTGCAACACCATAAACACAACCTCACCGTATCTTACTTCAAGACCTCAGGGTGCCAGGGTGCAAAAGCACGCTCATTAAATCGGTAAACAAATCACCAAATACAACTAGAAACTTCTTTGTATGGCTGTGAAAAGGACTTGACTAGAAGCAGGGGGATCGCATTAAACCGTACAATCAATGTTTGCCTTCAGAAGTAGCCCGTGAGTCTTGAAACGACACTCTTTTTTTAAATCTTTGTTTATCTTTATCTTATTTGTTTATCTTTATTTATCTTTATCTTATCTTATACTTAAGTTAATACACACTTTGCACTGTTGCTGTCGCGTTGATTGTTGTTTGTCATGTCAAATGTTGCACCTTTCGGCAAAAAAAAATCCTCGTTTGTGTAAACATTCCTGGCAATAAACGGATTCTGATTCTGATTTTCTCTCTCCTCTGCAGCTAAGCTCCAGCATTCTGCTTCACCCAACCACGGTTCCCATGGTGATGAAATGATCTCCACTTGTTGGGCCTGTTATGCAACCAGAGTGTGAGCGTGTCTTATTTTCATGCACTTCATCGGCATAGTTGATCTAAATCGACTGTACTGCTGTTTCTGGTATGTTATCTCCTGCAGGATACGAGTGCAGAATGAAAGGAGAATACTACAGTTAATATGTTCATGATCGTTGGCTTAAGCTACCGAGTATCAGAAAATAGCAAAAATGCACATTTATATTCCTTGTTTTTTTTCCCGACCCTCAATCCAAAACCCACATATCTTGCAGTTTATTAATGTGCAAGACAAATAAAGCCAGAGAACACGCTTACAACCATACTTAAAAGTTTAATCGACGTCCAAAAATTGTTGCGAGTTAATTTGCAGTTGATCGACTAATCTTTTAATCAAAAGGGCAGTTTTAGCTCCAATTTACAAAACAGATATTGTGTGTTTTAAGTATCTCAGAAATGTGTTAAAATATGTCTATTCTTGTCCATACCCATCTGTGTTAACGTTGGTTAAAAAAACCATAGAGATGAAAACTGATATGTCAATGTTTATCTGTGAGGGTAGCACATTTAATTCAAGCTGCGGTGTAAAGCACAGCGAAACCCATCAGCGTGTATCAAATGACCACCCGCAAATAAAACAATGCATTTATGTCGGCTTCGAGTGAAGACGCCTCTCCGGCTTTGAAAGCTCCGACAATTACTCATACGCGCTAAAAGCGTTTGCGTAGGAGTCCACTCATACGGCGCCGCGGGCTACGTACTGGACTCTGCAAGATCTGGGTGACTCTCTTCTTCTGCCCCATCATGTTGAAGTCCTGCCTCAGGTCCGGCGACAAGTTCTTGCTGCGGAGGTCAATGTCATCCACTCGGCCCAAGTAGCGCTCCTTGGGGTCGTTGTTGGACAGGGACAGGGTGAGGGACCCCGCCACCTGCCTCACCTCCACCAGGCTCATGTCTTCGCTGCGCAGCCTCCTACTCTTCCTCTGGGATCTGGAACAAAAAGATGAAACCTCGCGGCTTACTTCCCATCCAGGCTGTCACGGCAACGGGTGGTTGTTTCACCGGGAAAGATACTGCACGTGTGCTGTGTATGACTCATGAAATAATAACAGGGAATGAGACACAGGCAGGGGGGGGGGGACATTGTGTTATGATTGATGCTGCAAAGCTGGTGATGTGCAAACAAAAAGATGAGTTAGTCACTTCAGCTGTAAACTCAATGCACTAATTATTCACAGAAGTCATTACAATGCAATAACACAGCAGTGAATGTGAAGACCCAATCACTCGCATTCTCCCAGGTTTAGTTTCCTCTCACTTTGTGGGTTCTTAGCTATAAAAAAGCTCGCTGGCTCTTCACAGATGGAGGCCGACTCATAAAAGCCAACAGTAAACAAAGGTAGGCCTCGCGTCGGTGAGCCCGTTGCAATAGCGGTTAGCACCTTTGGTCCCGCCGTGGTACCTGTGTGTGTGTGTGTGTGTGGGGGGGGGGGGGGATGGATACAGGAGACCCGGCCAGCACTCCCGTCACATTAGCCCCCCCAAAACAAAAACGTTAACTTCCACCGGTGGTTTCGCAGGAGTCGGTTCTCCAGAACACTCGGTACACGGCGTCAAAACCCGCAACTTTAAACTATAAATACTATATAGTGCGGAAAAAAAGTACCGCGGGAGGAGGGGAGGGGGCGGGGGAGTTAGCCGAAGCCAACACAAACGCACGAGGAGGGGGAAGAAAAAAAAAGTGTGACTAAGTTGATAGTTACCTGAAAACAAACGTGCTCAATTCGCGGGTTCACCGGCTCCGGGGGTGTCGACTTTCCTTTCCGACAAAGAGGCTCCGGGATATTTTACTCCCGACTCGGACACATTGTGCGAAAGAAGCGCAACTTGGCGCCGCTACGGTCTCCAGGCGGAGCGGGCTGCCTGCTGCTGCGGGTGAGCGGCGAGATGAAGAAGAGCGGAGAGCGGCTGCATGGAGGAGGGTGTGGGAGTGTTTGTGTGGGAAAAAAGGGAAAAGTGACCATGTGACTTCACTTATCCACCCACCACCGGGCCTTATGTATGCAGCGGGACAAAGGAATGGCCGCTCGGGACCAGCCGACAGATTCGAGGCTCTTCTTTACAACAACACTGAAGCTTTCCTGCAGGGTTCGTACGGTCATGGAAAACCTGGAAAAGTCATGGAATTTTAAAATGGTCATTTCCAGGCCTGGAAAAGTCATGGAAAAAACTTAAATCATAAAAGATTTGGAAAAGTCATGGACATTTGTTAAAATCACATGTTCATTCACGCCGAGTTTGAAATCATTAATATATTTTTTAAAGAAAGACGCTCAAAATATAAGCCAGCGGTAGCTCTCAATACGCAAAATGTTCTACAGTTTTCATGTTTATACCGAGATTTCAGTTTGGTCATGGAAATTTGGTCTAAAGTCCTGGAAAAGTCATGGAAATCCATTGTCCTGTACCGTGGTGTAGTTTTTCACGACCGTACTGTATTGGTGTTTTTTTTCTTTCTTTTATCTCTGTCTAAAATATACCCCGAGGAACTTGTTTTACATTGCTGGAGTTTGAGCCAAAGTGTGTGTGTAAGATTCATTGGCTTCTTACCACCTCATTTCATAAATAACTGAGGCTCCTGTGTTGCCAAGGCCCCTCAGTGTGGAGGTTTTCATCAAAGCTATATGGCCCAGCCGTAAAAAAAAAAATGAAGCACTTCAAAGTCAGAACAAGTGCTTCCCTCAAAAAAAAAGTGAGCGTCTCCCACAAAAAGTTTTTTTTATAGTCTAGGAGGAAACACAACACTATCTCTGATTTATTTTATTCCCTTTCGACTTGTCCCTACAAACACGATGCACCCATATCATTTCCATGTGCCGAATACAGTGACACACATTATTCTATAAGTAATATGCCATGTGCAACTATATACTACATCATACATGCATTTATAAGCAAAAGGATCATCACTAAATGTGCTGGCTTTGCTTTCTTGGGAGTCAAATAGCGCATAAGATCATCTCATTATAATATAGCCATAATAACACCAGCTAATGGAGCCTCGTGTTCGGTTGTTACAGAAAACATTCGCTCGCTGCTTTTTCTTCAAACGAATGAAATTGTCTTTCTATAACTGTAAACGGGAAATAGGATTAAGATTAAAGCAAATACGAAGCTGTGCAGCCCTTATACCTCACATCTCTTCTCTGCCGTGCTGGCCGGTCTCTCCAGAGAGGATAGCAGAGCGATATTCAAATGCATTTAAGTGAAGGCAACGCAGAAATCTCACATTTTCCCAGCACCCTGCCCCTGCTATCGCTATTACCCCTTTAATCACTCACACGCATATCTAGATTGTAGGAGTAAGAGAGAGACTGCCTGACATAACAATGCCAGGACAGAGTTGAGTCTGGGAGGCGGAGCAGCAATGTGAACATATGGGTTTGATGTAATGAAAAGCAGAACTTCCTCACTCCAGGGCTGTGTGAACCCTCAAATTCTGAAACCCTGCCTCCCTGTTTCTGGCAGAGCTCCCACTGAAACCACATACAAGCTTAAATGTCTCCACACACGCAAACACACACTAAACACACACTCGACATCCTCCCACCCGCCAGCCCCCGCATTCTTGCTGACTATTTGAACTTTTCAGCGAGGGCAGTCTGTCTTCGCAGCATTGACCAAATGTCAGGTGTGATTAGTCGACGGCTCATTCATGACGATTACTTTTGAGAATAATGATGTCCACAGATAAAAACACACCATTGTCTCGTCACAAACCTGCTACTCCCCTGGAAATAACTTACACATGCAGACACACACATGATGCCTGGAATCCACAGTCAAACCTGTGAGAGAGACATCAGTAAAAAAAGAATAACAATCAGCAACATGTCAGGGTTGAACTTTGGCTGAGCTTAAGAAAGTCTGGCTCTGTGGCAGGCAGAGCATGTCGGACTGAAAACGCAGGGGTGCATGAATCCACCTTTTGGCCTGCAGTCTCATCCCTGCTGCTCATGGGTTTGAGTTCATGAAGGCACTGGCTGGGGCTGTCTTTGGTTTTTCTCTGATCTGGAATAAGCTGAAGGGTCTAATATGATAGAGCCTATAGACTGTCCAGTAAGTGCAGGGAGAATGTGGAAGAGGCTCACAGCACCATCGGCACTCTCGTCAACATTACAAATTGGTAGAGTCACATTGGCTATTAATAATGTATGGGGGTGTATGAAATGTATATGTTAGAGTATTCCAAAATGGACCATTAAAATCAATTGACGATTCCCCTATTAAAATAAAATTGCATTCATTATTTCATACAGAAATATGAATTATGTGGTTACATTTACATTTTATTACGGTGATTTAGTGAACCTTTAGTGAAGTTTAATGACTTGTGAGTGAAAGAGGAAATGACAAATGAATCCAGTGGAGCTCCAGATATTTTGCCTTTAAGTCCCGAGTCCCTACTTCCCATGATGCAACTCAATAGTTTCATTAGACCCTCGCTGCCTGCTAATGGAGCATGTCTTTCCCACCTCAATGTATAACACAGACATTGTGTGTTATACATGTGTTGCCTCCACGTCTAAGCTGATAATGACATCAAGTTTTGCCAGACCCCTTTTTACAATAACCATTTCTGGTAATTATAGTTTGGCCACTGCTGCAACTCAACCTGACCCCGAGCCCATGTGGCAGCACAGTAATCTGTGAAGCTTACAATTGATTAAAAACATTTAGATATAACTTCACACAGCTGCACATGGTTTGCCCTCACAAACCTGAATGTGATCATGGACCACAAAGAGTTGGAGACCACCTTATACCTAACTGTAAAAACACGGGACCCCCACTGACACTGACTCAATTCCCTTCATAATGACATCATCAAGGTAATTTTCTCAAATTTGACCAAAGCTCTTTCAGACTGACAGACATTGTACACTTCTTGATAGCTCATCTGGGCCGCTTTATTCTCATGTTATTAACTAGAACGGGCACTGGGTAGAGCGCATACCTTCGCATATCACAAGATTGGGCATTGAATTATGAACATTTTGGCATTAGTTGCATGCCAATTGGATATAAATTGACCGCGCTATGGTAAAAAGAAGATTTTGACCTTTTCATGACCTTGACCTTTGACCCGATCGATCCCAAAATCGAATCAAATGGTCCCCGGATAATAACCAATCATCCCACCAAATGTCATGCGATTCAATAAGATTGTGACCTTTTTCATGACCTTGACCTTTGACCCGATCGATCCCAAAATCTAATCAAATGGTCCCCGGATAATAACCAATCATCCCACCAAATGTCATGCGATTCAATAAGATTGTGACCTTTTTCATGACCTTGACCTTTGACCCGATCGATCCCAAAATCTAATCAAATGGTCCCCGGATAATAACCAATCATCCCACCAAATTTCATGCGATTCAATAAGATTGTGACCTTTTTCATGACCTTGACCTTTGACCCGATAGATCCCAAAATCTAATCAAATGGTCCCCGGATAATAACCAATCATCCCACCAAATTTCATGCGATTCGGTTTAATACTTTTTGACTAATGCGGATAACACGCACGCACGCAGACAAATACACGGCGATCAAAACATTACCGTCCGCATTTTCAATGCGAAGGTAATAATAAAGCACCTCATAGCTGATGATTTACATAAAATACATTCATTGGTTCATTGGATATTATGACAAAGACTTTGTTAGATCATGATATAACCTTTTTTTTCGTCTCTAAGATTCTATGGAATGAGAAATAAACAGTTTCCCTGTTTCTGTGGAGTCTGCAGAGTCTCGTTTTAAGCTGCCGGATGAAGATTTAAATTCAGCCTGAACTCTCAGGTACCGCAGATGTCACCAAAGTACTGGATAATGAGATGCAGACCAGAGACGGCTGTCAGTGGATCTTTGTCATTGGGAACGATGAACGAATAGACGATCACCGTCACGGTTAATTGGGAAACCTGCTCGGAAAGCACTGCAAACATCGAGAGCAACAGATGGACTTTTTTTTTTTAATCGTGATTGACGTGGAGGGGAAAAAAATGACACCTTTGTCTCAGGCCTGTTCCCAGCAGGGTTGCCATGGTAACCAGTGCACAAACTGTCTCTCGTCTGAGGCTGAATTAGAAGAAGAGTGAATCGCTGCCAGATAGCGTCCACTTTCACAGACAAGAGGCTGTTCTCTGAAAAATGCAGAGAGAGAAAATAGAACTCCACCAGTTCATGGAAATACAATGAGGAGAAGCAAATATAACTCCAGTTATTCAGCCTCCTTGACGGATTGTTTTTCCTTGTATTAGAGCGCAAAGAAAAGGGCCATTGTATTCCCTCATTAATTACAGCCATTCTGTATTGATAACCTACAAGATTGAAATCACAACTATTTTCCTTCCATCTATATAGATATCGTTGAAATATTGGCCACAGCCCTTTTTAGAGTTGTGCCAGATCCCTTTTACCCATAACCATTTCTGGTAAACTTTGACCACTGCTGGCCACCTTTTTTGATCAACTCAACCTGACCCCTTGCCCATGTGGCAGCACAGTAATCTATGAAGCTTAAATTTGTTTAAAAAAATTGAGATATAACTTCACCCTCACAAACCTGAATGTGATCATGGACCACAACGAGTTGAAGACCACCTTCTACATAACTGTTAAAGCCTAAACCTGTAAATGTTTTCATGTGAGTTATCATGTCATTCTGTCATGCAGACAATATAACAAAGTCGATATCACTCGGTTTATGTGACTCACTTGGTGTTTATGATTCATCAACAAAGCCCGGGACCCCCACTGACTGACTCAATTTCCTTCAATTACCTTGCACATTTTTTCTTTAAAAAAATACACATGCCACTTTTATTTTATAACATTTACTTGTTTTAACGTACAATTATCTGTTTGTTGGTTTACCATATTTCTTTTAAAATCTTGTCTCGATTACTGCTTATGTTTATTGTTGATTGTTTATTGTTATGGGTGGATCATCGAGGTCTGGATCGTGGAATATGCCTACTACCAACTATGCCATGGCCCTGCTGAGACTCCGCCCACTCCTCCTCTCTACCTCCATCTGCCTGATGGATCATCGAGGTCTGGATCGTGGAATATGCCGACTACCAACTATGCCATGGCCCTGTTGAGACTCCGCCCACTCCTCCTCTCTACCTTCATCTGCCTGGTGGAATATGCCTACTACCAACTAGTCATACACTCTGTCAGATTCATTGATTGTGTTGTTACTATGTTTTAATTTGTGTATAATGATTCCTTCTGTACACATGACATCTATTGTTCTGTCCATCCTGGAGAGGGATCCTCCTCTGTTGCTCTCCTGAAGGTTTCTTCCCTTTTTTTCCCCGTGAAGGGTTGTTTGGGAGTTTTTCCTGCTCCGATGTGAGGTTTTGGGACAGGGATGTCTATGTGTACAGATTGTAAAGCACTCTGAGACAAATTAATAATTTGTGAAAATGGGCAAATCCCTTGTACCGTATGTGCAACGAGCTTGGCAATAAATATTTCTGATTCTGATGAGGCACTGTCTAACTTGATGGAAATTTGGGCAATATAAATGACTTATTGGAGCATTCACCGATAGTTCACATTTGTGGGAATTGTTTAAACACAATCAAATGTGACTGAGCAAAGAGGGTGTCGCTGCTTGCCCTCCTGTACTTTTCCAGGAATGCTGTACATTAAAATACACATTTGAATGAACCTCAAGCTAATGCTTTTGCATTAACCTTGGGGAGAACTTGTACCACCGAGTTTGTATTTCTGCTGCAAAACAATGCCATTGTTTTGACAACATCACACAGAATATATCTCGACTTGCTAAAAATGGCCCCGTAACACTCCCACAGCAGGGTGGGTGGCAACAACAGAGCACACTTTGAACCTCAAACAATTTACATTGTTACAGTTGGATCGGTGCCTTCGCAGCTTTTGGGTGTAGAAGCGCATTGGGACGTGGATGTAAACATAGAGACACACACATTGCGGTGGTGTGGAAATAGACAGACTGTTTACCTAACTAGAGGAGCTGGCTGTAGTCCCCACAGCGGTTATCTTTGGATGGCCTCCATGTTGGAGATCTAGTGGTTCGTGTGCAGTTCACTTTTACTCAAGGCTGTGGTCGAGCTAACAGATCCCTCATATGTTTGTTTGTGTATTTTATTCAGTCAATCAAATCAAATACAATACAATATACAAAAGAGAGACTGAAAAGGTATAGGTAGAAGCAAAAAATGCTTATAAATTCCTATCCTAAATTGAAATCAAAATGAATCAGAAAATGTATATAAAATAAAGAAGAAAAAATAAATAAATAAAAAACAAAATATATTTATATATACTACCACATACATCTTCCATATTAATACATTTTTAACTACATTTATAACTCTCAAGAATTGTTTTATAAATAATTCCCTTAAAAAACAAAAAGAAGTTCACCATTCTTACATCCATTTCAACATTATTCCATAATTGGACTCCTACAACAGAAATACATCTTCTTTTAATCCCTTTTTTAGTCTTTTGTACCGTGAACTTACAAACATCTCTCAAATCATATTTACACTCATGTATTGAAAATAAACTTTGTACACAGTCTGGCAGTGACTTTGCTTTAGCTCTGTACATTGTCTGCATTATTTTAGAATAAACCAAATCATTAAATTTCATAACACATGATCTGTAAAATAAAGGGGTTGTGTGCTCATAGTAGCCAACATTATTCATGATGCGTATCGCACGTTTTTCTAACACAACTGTTGAATTTAAAAAGGTTTTATAGGTCGAACCCCACACTTCCACACAATAAGTGTGGAAGTGTGGGGTTCGACCTATAAAACCTTTTTGTGTGTCACATCGTAACCAACACCCTGGGAAAAGGGAAGTGTTGATTTTCAATTTAGTAATGCTGTAAAATTCCTGTGAACCTCAAATATTTATGCAAAACACCTGCCATTTAGTACAAACTGAAAAGCATCCACATTTAATGCAGTTAAAAGAATGTCATTTTATTATGAAATTCACTGCGCGACAAGCTGATGACATCATAAAACACAATCCATCAAATTAATCAAATGAAAACTGTAAAAAAATATGAACAGGAACAATCCGTTGCACGGGTGAAAGAGTTTGGGTCAAGACCTCCCTTTTCATTTTTATGGCGCTCTATAACTCACATCACCAGGCACACATGTTATGAAATCCTGTTTCTGCCGGAGCCCCACATCTAAAGTCAACAAATGCTTGTTCATTTTTGGAGGGGCTGACATTAATTGAAAGCAGCTGTTTAAAGCCTCTGCAGCTGGAGTTGATAGTGCAGCTGCAGAGGGGCCAGTTTAACAATGAAGAGCTACCTCAATGTTTGGGCTTGAGAATGTTGTCAAGTAGATGTTAATGCACAGAACACATACACAACATGTCTCGATATATTGGAAATGCTCTCTATCACGTAAAGTGTCCTTTATCTGCTAACAGCGCATTGAAATGAACCTCTTCCTCTCCCAGAGCTTCAAATCCCAGATTACACAATCGCCCCACGCCACATCACGTATGTGCTTTGTTCTTAGCTCCAGCAAACATCTGTTTCAAAAAGGTAACGATTTTTAAAAAGAATACAACTTACGGTGTTCGTTGTTCGTTTTGAACTTATCCTGCGGGAGAATTTCTCAGGTTTGACTTCAAGCTCCCACGGTTCCAGCAGTTACTCGCTGTTTACATTATCACTTTGAAGAAGGTCATCTGGTTTCCCAGAAGAGAGGCAACTGCTGCTTTGCCTCTGATCTCCTGAACTCCCTCGGCTCCTCTGTGACGGCGGCTGCCTATTCTCACAGGAAAGCAGGGGAACTTGTCAGAGGAGGCTCTGGAGACCAAGCTTTGAGATTGGACTGGACTGAACTAAAAACAAATGGGAGGGACAAGCCTTCAACCCCGACATTTATTATGTATGCTTAATCGTTCTTTGCTAAATTCTGACTAATTTCCCGAAATCTCAGGATTTTAAGAACTTCAAAACTAGATCATAAAAAAAAGCGAATATTTATGAAGCAGGAATTACTCGTAACTCTATATCTAACTCTAAATGGAGGGAAACTGCAGCAACGTCCTGCCAGGCAGCTTTTTCCTCTGCATATTGAGCATGCTTCATGTTTCTAAATGTCTCCGTCGAGGAGGACATCGTGGGTGCACACAGTGAATGTTTGCCCGATATCACCTCCTCCCACGTACTCTCTAACAGTGAGTGAGTAGGATGTGCTGCTCTCGCTCTTTACTGCACCTCCTGAATACACCAGGCAAGTCGATGTGGATTGCATGCCCGTGATAGGTGGGTCTGGGTCATTTTTATCTTCTCAAAATATTACTTACACTTAAAACCCCATCAAGAAACACAGAGGGAGTGAAATGTGTTAGCGTTTATTTTTTTATAGGTTCCAGCTCAACAAGACTCTGCCGTGAAACCAACAAAATAATATGTTTGCTCTCGATAAAAATAGATTTGATCCATCTAATACAAATCCATATGTTTTGGAGGAGAAACCAACGGGAAGCCGTCCTCTGGTGATTTTATTTAGGTTGGCAGCAGCTGAGTCAAATATAGCCCTTTTTCTTTTCCTCCACTATGCTGTTGTTGTATTTGCACAGGCTGATAAAACATTCATTTCCTGAGTTTTCTGCAACCACTGAACCACACCCACAGAACGGCCCCGGCCCAAGAGTGCACCCAGGGAGGTCAAAGGTCACAGTCGGATGAAGGCAAGTTATTAAAATAAACATCCAAATGGTGAGACCCACACACTTCCTCTTTACCGCTATAATTGAGCAGTTATTTCATTTTTGTTATGCCAACACACACACACACACACAACCACAACCACACACACACTCAGAAAGTTTTTTAAATGATGTCATGTCCGGTATAACTTGTCAAACAATATTCCTACACTACACTGCCATCTAGTGAGCACTCTGCAAACATAATGGCAGTCAAATATGTCGCCTCTCCTCTTGTGTCTCCTCCTGTCACAAACTCTCGCTCTCTGGTTTGTTTTTTGCACAGCGTGAACCAGCTATCTGGAAAATCAAGAAAATAAGAAGCTCGGGGCAGTGAAGGCGGGAACGTCACTCTGTGGATGGTTCGTAGCTTTGGGCCGTGATGTTTTGTGCTTCAGATTTGGGTGAAAACAAAACTACAACTGTCAACAATGGTTTATATTGAAATATGCCAGGAATCTATAAGATTGTTAAAGTTATTTCAATATATACAGTAAATCATACATATTAGAGGTCAATGAAATCAAACCTTCAACTATAATTTGCAGCGGAATTCTAAAGAAATGTTTTCATTGCAACGAGGTGGAAGCAGATTGCTTTATTTGCTTTATTTTCCCCCATCAACCTTCAACTGAATATTGGATTCATGAGTATTTCGGCATAAACATGGCATCAAGATATGAAGGATCTTATCCAGGGCACAGGCGAAAGTGATCACACAAATTGGCTCCAGCAAAACATCATGGAGCCTATGAGGGATCATGTCGGGTACGTTGATGTAACAGATGACAAAATGACACAGACAGCACAAATTACTCTCTTTCATCGAACATAGACTGATAAATAAGCTTTGAAAAGCGTGAATGAAACCAATGAGCTGAACTTGTCAAAGAGAAATCACATTTATAATATGTGGGTCTGATTCTCAGATATGAATCCTACAAAGCAATGACAAAAGAAAACTGATGTTGCCCTTTTGTGTCGTCTTGTAGAGCATGTCGTGTGGGTTTCTGTGAGGTATTCATACAGGACGCAAAGCTGAGATGACTATGAACTTAAAGATATTTTAAGGAAGAGAGCATTTGTACGAGTGACTGACTTGTCAGAAGCACTGGCATCAAACCCATAAGCATCACCTTAAAACATGGATCCAATCACACACACACACACCTTTCAATCTTGAGGCAGTGGCAGAGATAGTCAGTGCGTTTACATGATGGTATAATTCGAATCTTGCTTTAGTCGGACTATGCTATCTTTTGGGGGATCTGCTGTTATCCCAATATACATGGCAGTGAGTAATTCGAATCATTGGCCTTTGAAAGCATGTCATATCCGATACGATAGGTGGCGCTGTGTTCATTACAACTCGTGGTGATACAGCCATTTCCGCTTGACCTCTTCACCACTACCAACAACAACCAACAACATCAACATTTCGAGAAAGAACCATGAACTTTAGTATGTTCAACTCCTTCAATACATTAAGCATAAATTCTGTCTGCTCTTCGGTCCAGACATGTGTGGTGGCTCTTGTGTTCTCCAGAGCGTTGTTTGTTTGTTTTCTGCCGGCCAGGCTCCCGGCAGTGACAACTTATCGTCTCTTTCGACTTCCGGGTCACGACATGGGAGGGAGGGAGGGAGGAGGGTGGCGGGATCTCAAGCATGCGCAAAGACGCAAAGTCCAGTTCCTAATCCAATTCACCGTCACATGCCGCGATAGTCGAATTATCAACCGGATCGGATCGAGTTATCCAGGGGTGTTAATCGGATCGTAGTCGGACCGCACATCGTCGAACAAAGGTGTTTACGTGAAACGGATAATTCGATTTCAGTCCGACTAAGCCAGTTATTCGAATGCATTCAGTTATTCAGTGTGAGACCGATCTGGTGAGGAGGACACGCTGGAGATGAGAGTTCTGGTTCTTTCTTGAGCTGCCTTCTTCTCGGCAACAACACCAGCATGCACCACCAGCGTTTGACTCTGATGCCATTACTTATCATAGAGCCCAAGACTTTTGTAAATAGAACACAGCTTCTCCCTTGAGGCTACAGGGCTATGGTCTTTGTATTCAAGGGTCTTTGCAGCTTGCCATTCTCGTGTTGTGCTCCTGTCATTCCAGCACCCGCCAAGACGTCTGCTTTGGGTCATTTACGCCACCAGCTCCTTCGATAGAAACACACAGATCGGATGAAAATGGTAATCAGACTGCTCTTATTGACGCGCTGGACCAATCTTGGCTCCCTGCACCCCCTAACCAGAGCTTAGAGCCTGCCCCACTCGCCACAGAGAAGCAGAAGAATATCTCTGATCTAAAAGGCAAAACCCCGACTGTGGTTTCACTTTCTGTTTGTAAGGACAGGCTGCTGTCAGACCGTATTCCAACTTCGTTGAAGAGGCTGTCTCAGGCACAAAGCAATTAACTGTTGTTGTGCTTGTGATGGAGCCAACTGGGATGCACTGCCGCCTTAATTATATAGATGTAATCCTTTATTGATATATACAAACTGATATAATAATAATACATTCTTAGCCTTCATTTTCTATTATTTTTACCGCGCAAATAATGTTTCGCCTCACTCTATCTGGAAAAAAACGGGGGCAAAGAATGCGGTTCACTTTCATAATGGCATCCATTATCGCTGTGCTCCAAGTAATTTCCTTGACAACAGACAGTTACATAGTGTTAATATTTGAGTGAGAGAGGACTCAGTCCTAAAATTACCCAAAGTAGCCTAACAGCTGTAGCAGAGATATTGTAATTACCTTCGCATTGAAAATGCGGAAGGTTATGTTTTGATCGCCATGCATTTATTTATTTATTTGTATGCGTGTTATTCGCATAACAAACTGTTTTTAAACCGAATCGCATGAAATTTGGTGGGATGATTGGTTATTATCCGGGGACCATTTGATTAGATTTTGGGATCGATCGGGTCAAAGGTCAAGGTCATGAAAAGGTCAACATCCTCTTGAATCGCATGAAATTTGGTGGGATGATTGGTTATTATCCGCGACCATTTGATTAGATTTTGGGATCAATCGGGTCAAAGGTCAAGGTCATGGATAGGTCAAAATCTTCTTTTTAACATAGCGCGGTCAATTCTTATCCAATTGGCATGCAACTAATGCCAACATTTTCATAATTCAATGCCCAATCTTGTGATATGCGAAGGTATGCGCTCTACTGAGTGCCCATTCTAGTTTCTTTCTGCAGCACCATAATAAAGACATAAATAGCACCTTTCTTTCAACAATTATGCCTCTGTCATCCCAAACAATACAAATGGAGTCAGACAGGATCACTCAGGAGGACGTGAGGCACTTTCCCAACTCTTGCACTCTTACTTTGCCATTGAAATATCCCCTACTCTTCGACAGAGATTGCTCAAGCCAGCGAGTTTGAGGAGCCACAATATCTCCTGAGGTGACTCCACATCTTAATTACCCCAGGAACAGAGGCGTAGATGGATATCTAACGCAGTGTCTGACTACTGCACTGGCCCAGAATCCCTGTAAGGCAATTACGACTCCTGCAAAGAATCGAGAGGCAGGGGTAAAGAATGGAAAGGAAACTTCATTAAAATGAAAAACATTAAAAGCATATCCCCCCTGTGATCATCATTTTCTTGTCCTGCAGTTTTCCAAACCTGGCCGAAGCCCAGACTCAGAGAGGCTTCAGGCTTAATAGTATCAAACTGAGAAGGATGTGAAGACCGCAATGCTCTGCCAAAACCTGCCCGTACAACAACGACACTCATCGTGTCATTTATACCTCCGATTGATTCCTAAACCCTGCAGACACATCCTCAGCATTTGTAGTCAAGCCTCATCTGGTGTAAATTTATTGTTATGGATTAAAAACAATAACTGTCTCATGGTTGAAATCCCAGAACTGGAGCACTACCAAAATGTAATCAATGGTTCTCTCATACATTTTGAGATATTTGGTATAACTTTATGACTAAGAGGCAACAACATGACCCTGTAAGTGTAGGTAATAAGCCAGCCGGTTTGAGATAAATACTTAACATGCTGAGAAACTCTGTAGTTTCTAGGTCAGGGAGTGGTTTTTAACATTGGAATTTAAAACAATTATTTTTTAGATATTTCTAGTAGAATAACAAGGGGACATGTCATTAAAAGTTACTTTCACTGACTTTTAATGACTGAGGTGATGGTGTGGATGATCACTCCTCTGAGGGCTGTAATACTTTGATATGCCATATAAGTAAGAGCGATACAAGAACTTTCTAATGGAAAACAATGTGGAGAAGGAATTTAATTTTAGGATGTGTGAAGCAGATTTTCTCACATGCAGACAGCGCATTTTTGGCTTTGTGTCTGGGAGATTGAAAACTGTTTTCACCGTGAAAGCTGATGGAAAAAAAAGAATATTTTAGACTTGTTTGCAGCACAGTGAACTCACAACATAGATTTGAATAATCACGTATCCTTCTTAGATTAGGTGTTCCTGCAGAGGCAATTACAAAAAAACTAAACTTGAGGGCATTTGTCTTGTTATTTTCTCTCGGATCCTTGAGGAAAGCAATCAGACTATTCAGCTGTGATGTGTTTGGCGTCAGCACATGTCCAACTGGCACCTAAACCTGATCCCCGGGTGGCTCTTGATGCTATTATCATTGAATACTTGAGGGCTTTCTCTTTGCCAGAAGACATTATGTTACTGTAGAAGAACCATTTAGCCCAGGGTTGCGTTTAGGGAGGCGAGAGGGGGGCGGGGCACGGACATAAATGGCCTATCTAATCCTAATTTAATGCTGGTACTTGGACAAATGTTAATATTAAGAAATATTAAATCTGTTGAAGCTGACTTTTGTTACATTTCCCCCTCTTTCATGTTTCTGGGAAGACTAAGCATCTTTTAATCATGCTAGCCGCTCTGTGCGGCTACGTAGCCACAGCAGTTCTTTTGGCTAGCTTAGTGCGTACGCATGCTACCATACGCTAATAAGCTCAAACCTGAACGTAAAGCCGAGGCTGATGGGACTATCATTACCTCTGCAGGTATTTATTAATAAACTAAAGAATGAGACATGATGTTCTGGACGATAAGTTAAGGCATCAGCAATATTATTAAAAATTATCCTGAGGGAGACTTTAGTGTCTGCACGAAATTTCCAGACAATCCATCCGTTGTTGAGACACTTGACTCAAATGAAAAAATGTCCTCTGCGTGCTGGAGGAAATGTCGGGGGAAAGTCGGCATGATTCATCCTCTGAGGACTACGAATGTTCGTAGGCCTACTCATTTTGTGCCAATTCCTCTTGTAGATGTTTAGATGCGTGACTGGAAAGTGTTCAGGAGTGACACATTCACAGGGCTCTCAAGTTTTGAAGACAGGCATTTTCATTGGTTGCTGGATTAAATCTTACCCAGATACAACAGATTGGCTATTGTGTAGCCCATTTCTTTTTTCTGATTGGCTGATAAGTGGCTCCTCACAGCAGAACTCCAGGGGAGCGCTTGATTCCTCCACGGTGAGGGCAGCGCGGCCAGCTCATGTTTGCGCGCTGCGGCACATTAAAACATTAAATAGCCGAGAGTTTTTTTCAGCGTGAGAAATACGATGTGTGGCGGGAGTGCGTGACTTAAGACCGCAATGCGTGAGTCTCACGCTCAATGCGTGACACTTGAGAGCCCTGCATTCATCAGGATTATCCTTTGGAGCTCATGAATGTAGACTATGCACAAAGTGCCATAACCCGATAGTTCTTGAAATACTGGATTCAAATGGTTAACCGACTGGCCATATGCATTTCTAAAAAACATCATTACTTTCTGTGTGGACCCTTCCTCAAGCTGGATTCTGATCTGACAGTAAAATGTGATTCATTTTGTTCTCCCCTCCAGGAGCATATACAAGAGAGGAGGTGCAGGTCAATGGAATTGAGACTTTTGTGTCCTGCTGCTGCCTGTGCTACATTAAAAGTGACGTCAGAGAGAGAGTTACTTGCTTTTTTAGAATAGAGGACAGGACTATCGGTGCAGAATGCAGCAAACACATTATTCTGAGTGGAAACTCCACTTAACTTTGGCCACAGCTGAGTTTAGATTCCCAGATACAATTCATCTTCAGCGCTACAGTGTTACACAAACTCAAGAGGAAATGAGAGAATGGGCTTAATGGTTTCTTTCTGTTGGGTTAGGGTAAGGATTGTTGAAAGGATTGTTAAACCAAGTGTGAAACGATTCAATATCAATATTCTGGACGCTTTCATTATTCACGAAGCAATTGTTTATGCAGCTGGACATGAAGTAGAGACAAAAATGTATTCAAGGGTATTTTTCACCGAAAAGTGAAAACCACATTTTGGATATAGACTTGTCAAATGCGCTGTCAGATAATGCTCAATCATCTTTTAGAAAAGTCTTCCTGCCCTTTGGGACAGGTACAAGAGCTTTATAAGATTGTTTTTCTTCATTCATCATCATTTTTCAACATTTCAACATATAGTGAAATTCTGTCAGCCAAAAGAACTCCTGGAGAAGTCGGGTCATATGTCCATGATATGGCGTGGACACAATCACCACATATGTATGGCTGTTCATTCTACCCTAATTTATCAAGAAAATATCCATGCAATCGTTAAAAACTACAAACTACCAACTGTACATCGCATAATCTTTCAAATGCAAAAGCACACACTGTAGCCGTATAAACGGCCCACAGCGCTCTGTGAAATGCTGCAGCTTATTCAAACTCTGCTGCTAGATTCCTCATAAAAAAAGCACCTCTTTCCGTTTCTCAAATCCTCGCACTGGCTTCTTGTCAAAACAATTGATTTTAAAATACTGCTATTGATTTTTTTTTTTAAAGCACTGGACAATTTGGTCAAAACACATGTCTGATCTGCAGCTATGTTACCAACCATCCAGACCGCTCACATTTTCTGGGCCGGGTTTACTGTCTCTCCCCAGAGTTTGGAGAGGCAGCATTGCATTGTGAGCAGCATTCATCCCCATATTAGTGAAACTGAGGTCCGTTCCAACCCCCGGTTCTTTAAATCAAAGCTTGAAATGGTTCTGTTTGCTGCTGCCTTTCGATGGAAAGCCAACTAGGGATGGCAGTGACCAATAGTCAGTCTAACACTTTGTTCCAGGTGGAAATATCTCAACAAATATCATATAGATTGCCATGACATTTTGTCCATGACATTCATGGTCCCCTGGACTTTACCTCTAATGCCTCCATGAGGTGGATGTTTTGTGATTCAGAGCAGAATATCTATTTCAAAGATTGCGATGACATTTGCAACCAAGCTATTAAAGGTTCATAGAGGATTAATTATAATGATGTTGGCGCTTTGAGTTAGTAAGCATTGTGGAATGTTTTTTTCATCAACATCTGAAAGCCTGTTTTTACACACTGGACTTTTATAGACATGTTGTGTGCTGCTTTGTGTGTAGTGTGTCTGCCTTTCTCTGCTTTCACAATTTCACTCTAAAGAAGACAATGTAGAAATGGGCTACACCTTAACTTCACCCCACCTCACACACACAGTGTCCCATATAGTCTCATACTGCACAAAAGGATTCTAACCCAAAGGGCATCTTTACCTATAATTCACAAACAATGAATGCAATAGATTGAGATTAAAGCCCATTTGGCTCATGACATATAGCTGTGGGTCGGGTGCAGTACCTGGTGCTCTTGGTTGTCGATGTCATTGTCAAAGAGCATCACAGTTAAATGAAAGAACTAGTATGGGCACTCGGTAGAGCGCATACCTTCGCATATCACACGATTGGGCATTGAATTATGAACATTTTGGCATTAGTTGCATGCCAATTGGATAAAAATTGACTGTGCTATGGTAAAAAGAAGATGTTGACCTTTTCATGACCTTGACCCGATTGATCCCAAAATCTAATGAAATGGTCCCCGGATAATAACCAATCATACCACCAAATTTCATGCGATTCAAGAAGATTGTGACCTTTCCATGACCTTGACCTTTGACCCTTGACCCGATCAATCCCAAAATCTAATCAAATGGTCCCCGGATAATAACCAATCATCCCACCAAATTTCATGCGATTCGGTTTAATACTTTTTGTGTTATGCGAGTAACACGCATATAAATAAATAAATAAATAAATACACGGCGATCAAAACATAACCTTCCGCATTGTCAATGCAAAGGTAATTAAGCTCATGACTTCAGTATCTTGGCTGTGATTCATGTTAGCCAGCTGCCCTGGGATTTGAACTGCATTTTTTTGAAGACCAACTTCAATCATTTTAATGAGTTTATCATATCACTGCTGACTGAGATTTCCCCGATGTCATTGCAGGGTCCACACTAAATGTATTTTATTGTTGTATCCATCGATCCCCCCCACACCACCAAATACATTCATTATTAATGAGCTATGTCTCTTGGTTGCTCCTCAGAGGCAATCAAAAAGCGACACACATACTGTATAGTAGAATCTCCAGTGGCGCTCCAACACTGCACGGCCCGATACGTTAAAGGTGGAGAAAATCCTGCGCTTGTGTCACAATGTACCATTCACAGTCCTCTCCATGTCATAATCAAATAGTCATCAATAGTAATCAAACGGCGACCTTGAGTGCCTTGAAAGGCGCCGTAAAAAATAAATTTATTATTATTATTAAATACAACAATTTGGCAAGAAACCTAATGATGCATCAATTATATTCACAAGCAACGTATTTCCAAATCCAAGTCTGATGAAAATCCAAAGGCAGTGTTTGGGTGGATGGTGGGCGTAGAAAGGGCAGCGCCATGACAACACGTTCACATCCAGTACCGTCTTTGATTAGACAGCAAAAGCCCTTCGGTTAAAGTGAGTCAAGACACGGGTTTTTGATATATGTTAATTACCTTCGCATTGAAAATGCGGAAGGTAATGTTTTGATCGCTGTGTATTTATTTATTTATTTATCTATTTGTATGTGTGTTATTCGCACAACAAAAACATCTTCTTTTTACCATAGCGCGGTCAATTTCTATCCAATTGGCATGCAACTAATGCCAACATTGTTCATAATTCAATGCCCAATCTTGTGATATGCGAAGGTATGCGCTCTACCGAGTGCCCATTCTAGTTAAGTAAAGCTTTCCTGTCTTGTTTTTCAAGTCACTGTCAACGTTTTCAATGTTTAACCAAGAGCATGAGCTTTCCTTAACCTTAATAGAGTACATTACTAAGTATAACAACAACAGGACTAAGAGTTCATGTTAGCGGCCCTCTAAGGCTGTATTTGAGTAAAGCAGTGCTTTCAACTAACTGCTTATACTGCAATTGACTAATTTCACATGTTAATTTAGCATATTAACATTTACTAACTAGAATGGGCACTCGGTAGAGCTCATACCTTCGCATATCACAAGATTGGGCAATGAATTATGAACATTTTGGCATTAGTTGCATGCCAATAGGATAAAAATTGACCGTGCTATGGTAAAAAGAAGATTTTGACCTTTTCATGACCTTGACCTTTGACCCGATCGATCCCAAAATCTAATCAAATGGTCCCCGGATAATAACCAATCATCCCACCAAATTTCATGCGATTCAAGAAGATTTTGACCTTTTCATGACCTTGACCTTGACCTTTGACCCGATCGATCCCAAAATCTAATCAAATGGTCCCCGGATAATAACCAATCATCCCACCAAATTTCATGCGATTCGGTTTAATACTATTTTACTTATGTGAATAACACGCATACAAATAAATAAATAAATACACGGCGATCAAAACATTACCTTCCGCATTTTCAATGCGAAGGTAATTAGCACTAAACACAAAGTAGCCTAATGATGGCTACAGAGAAAAAGCCAGGTCACAAAAGCCAAATTTATTACATCGTAAAAGTGGACATAAATGTGTGTTTTCTTCGGCAAAATCAAGTTGTCACGACATTTATAACATAAGTATATAAATATATAAACTCCAAGGTGGTGGTATATGATCCAAATGTTATTGAGACAATCAGGCAAGGACCGGCGTGTATGGCTTACAGACATAACAATAGCTAGGACCAGGCTATGCCATGTGTGTGGCTAAAATACCTATGAGGTCGCTGTGGGACAAGTGTCCTTGGGCAAGACACCGTATGGTAGCTTGTTGTTACTGTCGAAAATTAGTCGTACAGACGTAACTTAATTTTCTCTAACAGGAACCCACATCCTCGGAAACAATGCAGAAGGAAAAGGCCTGTGTTTTATATATTTTAATTAGACAGAGCAGTCACTATCACACGAAAGAGAGGAATTCATAAAGATGAGGGAGTTTTATCGATGTTACCCATACAGAAGTCACACACAAAAGCAAACTCACCTTGACTTTGTAATTTGGTCTTTAAACGGCGCTGGATTAGTTATTGTGTTAGTATCGTTATTGTCCGTCATGACTTGCATTGTGTGACAGCTGCTGTGACCGATACCTTTATGAGCAGAATTAATGGGCTACCCATCTTTAAATGACAATCAGAGCCACCATGTGCCTGGAATCTAACAAACAAATGAATCCATTTTGACTGTATCATTATGCAATTAAACCATCATTAGGGCTCTAATTTACTGAAATAATGAGATCAGAACCCCCACTTTTGATTGATTTCTTTAATACTGGGCAATATTCTCACACACACTCTGGTCATGAAAAGACGTATTTCAAGTGACAATGACTTTGTTTAACTTCTTTTTTTTCTTATTCACAAAAGATTTATTCGAAATCATTGGAGAACAACTCGGACAGCGTTTCCTTTTGTTGCTTAAGCACTCCCATCTGAACGTCATATTTTATTTATAAAGACTGAAAGGTGTGCCACAGAGAAGGCTCGGCCTCCTACGTCAGGCTTAAAAAAAAACTGGATGATGCTCATAAAAAATGCATCTCCTTTTCAGAATGCAGAGTTTAGACATGTTGTCTTTAATTATTTCATTTGACATGAAACGTTTGAAAACATTCACTCCATATCCAAAAATGGGAATATTTATGGGTGCATTCTGAGGGTAACCCCATCTGGATGTGTTTGTTTTTTGTAACCTATGAAACCGTGACCACTTTTATACGAACCAAGCCTCATCAACTGTGTACTCATAATTTCCGCTCTCACACGGGTTACACAAAACAAGACAGTTACAAAGCTTGGAAAATACAAATATGAGGCGTTGAATTTACAACTTATAAGACCACAATTGAGACAAGAATTAGCACCAAAGTCAAACAACTTTTTTTTTTCTCGCAACAGGCGCCCGAGATGTCCACAAGCAAGCGAGCTGCAACACATCAGACATGAAAACCACCCTCAATGCACTGATTCATATATTTTTACAATACGAAATGTCCCATATCCCTACTGGTGCTTCACATAAAACCATTAAATACATAATGCAAAAAAACAAGATTTAAAAACAATTAAGAACATTCATTAAAACATTAAGAACAGTCAAAACGTTATGACCTGCAGCTTTCAGGGACTTTGTTCCAGATATGTGGAGCAGAACAACTGAACACTGACTCTCCATGTTTAGTTCTGACTCTAGGAACAGAGAGTAGACCAGTCCCAGAGTTCATGAAGCAGCAGATGACACACTCAGTGATTTATAAACTAGCAACAGGATTTTAAAGTAAATTCTTTGTTGGACCGGAAGCCAGTGCAAAGACTTCAGAACTGGAGTGATGTGATCCACTTTCCTGGTCTTAGTGAGGACTCGAGCTGCAGCTTTCTGATCGACTTTTTACAGAAACCTGTGAACACACCATTACAGTCAAGTCTACTGAAGATAAATGCATTGACAAGTTTCTCCAAATCCTGTTGAGACATAAGTCCTCTAATCCTTCATATATTCTTCAGGTGATAGTAGGCTGATTTTGTAATTGTCTTGATATGGCTGTTCAGGTTGAGGTCTGAACTACACCTCGATTTTTGGCTTTGATTTTTGTTTTTTAACATCAGACATTGAAGTTGAGCACTGATTTGTACTGTATCTCAAAAGAGGAACACAACTATCAAGGCTTTATAAAACTGTAGTGAACTTGGTGTCATCTAAGGTAAATTGGAAAAGCATGAAGCAACTTTGTAATCTTTAATCTTCATTTAGAAAACAGATGTGAAAGATCAGCAGGTCTCTAGTCACCACATCTGACTGGCTTTTCTCTGAGATTGGATTATTGTTTGGGTTTATCATATGTAAAGAAACTAATTCCATACTAACTTTTCAATCTCCATTTACCCCTGTGTTTTCACTGCAGGGGGCAAATGACTACTTTAAGTCATTTGAATGCATCTGTATGTATTTGTTATTGAGGGATCCTGCTTCTGCATAGTTTTAGTGTCCTCAAATGCATGGACCATTAATTTGCGGAAACATGATATCATTGAAATCCATCATTATAAGGAAGAGTTTTCCTCAAAATGTGCAGCTTTGATGCCAGCAATATTTCCAATGCTGTCACATCAAAAATGTTCTGAGAAGCCACTGAACTCTGATCGTCTCCCATGCGAGATGCTCGTACCTCATTTGTGACATGTTTCTAATTTGAGTCTTTTACAACAAAGTGCAAGGCGTAAAGTTTGATAATGATGAGGTCATGCAGTTAAATTAGGTATCCGTGTCATCACCCTCTCACTGAATACTGACGCCTCCATAAATACAGCCTATTGACGTCACCGCACAACTCCTCACGCAGATTCATTTGAACCTGCATACGGTTTGAGAATACAATTGTGATGGCCTTGACAACTCTCTCTCCTCTCACACCTCCGATAAAACTCAACTGAGGAGTCTGCCAGCCTTTGTGTTTGCTTTTCACAGAGGCAAATCTCAGAGGAACAGCGCTACGTTGTGCTGTGACAGTCGTGCCTGGGACGTCGAAGTCTCGCACTTTTCTTCCTTTCGTTATCTTTTTTACCCCTTCCTTGGCTTCTGAGAATAGGCTGAGTATTCCCAATTAGCAGTTTTACGAAGAGGTGTTGTGACACCCGGGGAATACAATATATAGTTGTTAAAGCCCACCTGAAGTCGTTGTCATTGTCTCGCAAAGATCGTATTAAGCTTGATAATAATCCAGAAACGATGTGAAGTGATGGTTGAATGTGTATGTTTATATCTAATCCTTACAGCACACCTGTCCAAGCCGCTTATAAACTGCTCCAGAAATTGACGTCTGTTGCCAGATCATTTAGACCAGCTGCCTACTGTAAGCTGGTGGGAGACCTGCATGCTCAGTTTAGCTGAAAGCAGGAAGAAGGTGAACAATGGCGAGACTCTACGAATATTGTTACATTGGGGCCGTTTCCTATTGGTGCTGTGACTCCATTGTGTATTATCTGACAGACAGAGACAATCAGAATCAGATTTATTTACCGTGTATGTGTGCACATACATGGCATACATGGCGGAAACTAAAAAAACACATCTTTTCCGACTATCTGGATTAAAACACAGATTAGCACTTCAGTGGCACTTAAATGGCTCTTTTTGTGGTACTTTTGTCGTTTGACTATGTTGAGGAAATGTTACTTTCTGTATTCTTGTTGTTCTTAGTTTGTACTCTTGGTTGAATGCACTTATTGTAAGTCGCTTTGGATAAAAGCGTCTGCTAAATGACATGTAATGTCATGTAATTTGACTCCTCTTTCACTTACATTCTCGCCGTACATACATGGAGTGTACAAATGTAGGCCTACAAATAACAGGATAAATATAAAAACTACATTGAAGACAACAGAATAGCAACATGTATGTACAGTGACAAAGAATGGGAGTCTTAGTGCAGAAAGAAAGTGGTGATAGTATGTAGATGTGTCTGCTTCGCTGCTCATCAGAGTGACGGCCAGTGAGAAGAAGAAGCTGTTCTTGCGTCTGCTGGTTTTGGCGTACAGTGCTCTGTAGCGCCCACCGGAGGGCAGGAGTTGGAACAGCTTGTGTCCAGCGTGTGAAGGATCTGCATTTATCTTTCCTGCCCGCTTCCTGACTCTGGAGGTGTACAAGTCCAGGGTGGACGGCAGGCTGAAGCCAATAGTTCTCGATGCAGACCCAACTATGTGACATATGTGCGCATGAAAAATATTGTTAAGTTTTTACAATTCTAGAGATACACTACCGTTCAAAAGTTTGGGGTCACTTAGAAATGTCTTTATTTTTCAAAGAAAAGCACAGTTTTTTCAATAAAGATAACATTAATCAAAAATACACACTATACATTGTTAATGTGGTAAATTAATATTCAAGGTGGAAGTGTCTGGTTTCTAATGAAATATCTCCATAGGTGTATAGAGGCCCATTTCCATCAACTATCACTCCAGTGTTCTAATGGTACATTGTGTTTGCTAATCGCCTTAGAAGACTAATGTCTGATTAGAAAACCCTTGTGCAATTATGTTAGCACAGCTGAAAACAGTTATGCTGGTGA